>NW_015160841.1:225617-288135 GCF_001447785.1 Gekko japonicus
TCAAGGCCCGGCCTGCGGCGCAGAGGCGGAGCCGGCGGAGGGGCCAACGGCCGTAGAGACCGAGGGGGAGGAGCCACCGCGCGAGGCAAGAGGCGGGGCTGCGTCACCCGCCTGCCTCGGCGGAAAGGAAGCGGGCGAAGCGAGACGGGGGGTGGCCCGTGCCGCCGAGGGAGGCGTGGCTTCGAGCTGGCTCCATGGCAACCCGGGGTGGGTGGAGGCCTAACGCCTAACCGAAAACAAAAGCCACGCATTCCCCGCCGTTAGGAGCAGCTGCAGGGAGGCTGCGCGGTGTGCGTGGCTTGCGGGGTCAGCTGCGGGAGTCTTCCACGCGGTGGAGGGGTTACAGCGTCGGATTGGGATGGGGGAGGCCCACGTTGAAATCCCCGGTTGCTGGGCGTCCTGGTGCGCTAGTTACACGTTCTCATCCTAGCCTACCTTACAGGGCTGTTGTGAGGATAAAATGTCGGTGGGGAGAACCGCGTAAACTGCTTTGGGTCCCAATTGGGGAGAAAGGAGGGGTATAAATGAAGTAAATAAATGTTTTGTTTTTAAATAAATTCACGCCCGTAAAGTTACCAATCCCAGGTTAGGAGATTCCTGGAGACTTGGTGGTGGAGCCTAGTTTGGGGAGGAGAGTGACGTCAGCAGAGTATAATACCATTTAGAGTCCACCCTCAGCTGCAATATCGGGAGAACTTCAGGCCCCACCTGGAAGCTCGTAAAGCTAGCTGGTAGTGCAGTGCTTAAGACTGGCGGACTCCAGTCTGGAGAACCGCTTTGATTCGCCACTTTTCCACATGCAGCCGGCTGGGTGACGTTGAGCCAGTCACAGCTGTTGTGGGGAGAGGAAGGGAAGGAGATTGTAAGACGCTCAGACTCCTTCGGGAAGTGGAAAGTGGGGTATAAAAACGAGCTCCTCTTCTTTGGCTGTACTCTCTCAGTTTGCAGGTTTTTAAAAATGTGTTGCCGGCCAGTGGTAGTCTGCCTGATTCTGAGGTTTTTTGTGGACAATAGTTGGAGTTGCCAACCTCCAGGTGGAGCCTTGTGATCTAGCAGAATTACAATTAATCCCCAGTCGGGAGAGATCATTTCCCCTGGAAAAAATGACCACTTTGGAAAGTGGACTCTGTGGCGTTATACCCCCTTGAAGTCCCTCCCCTCCCCAAGCCCTGACTTCCTCAGGCTCCAGCCCCTAAATCTCCAGGTATTTCCCAACCCAGAGCCAGCAACCCTCATCGTTTCCCCACAAAGTGCAATATTTGTAAGAGGGCAAAAAATGGAGGTGGCTGCACTGTTCCAATTCCAAAAAGCCATTTAATACAAGATAAAAAGAACTGCCAACCTAGCAGTTCGAAAGCAAGAAATTGCAAGTAGATAAATAGGTACCACTTCGGTGGGAAGGTAACAGCGTTCCGTGCACCTTGGTGTTTAGTCATGCCGGCCACATGACCACGGAAACGTCTTCGGGCAGCGCTGGCTCTTCGGCTTTGAAATGGAAATGAGCACCACAACCCTAGAGTCGGATTCGACTGGCTTTTGAGCAAGGGAATCTCTACCTTTAAAACAGGGTGAGAGCTTTTGAGTTCTCCAGCATTCTTCATTAGGCTGTTTTACAATCTTTTAAAACTATGTTAAAAATATTGCACAGTCAACTGGACCTTTAAAATACAACCATTAAAACAGAACACAGCAATTATTATAATCTTGAGTTAATAGAGTTATTTCGCCAGGGTTACAACGTGCTAAAGTAAAAACCTTCCTCTATTTTGGGATCCTTAGAGTCACTTTCAACAGTAAAAGGAGAGAGGGAGGGGAAAATCTCAAGACATGTTCTTAAAGTCTCATCTTTTAAACAGAACTAGGTTTACCAACCTCAAGGTGGGATCTGGAGTTCTGGAATAAGAAGGCAGCTTTGGAGGACATGGCGTCCCTGCAGCACCCTTTCCCCTCCCCAAACTCCCCCTTCCTCAGAGTTCCCAGAATTTCCCATGTCAGAGTTGTCAACCCTAAATGGAATGTTGATCAGGCGTGCAAGTTTATTTCGGTTCTGGTGTCAGATTGCACCCTCGGTCTTCTGAGAAGAAGAAGCAAAAAAGAAGATAAACCATCACTTGATCAAGTGTCTCTCTACCACTAAGTGAAACACATCAGTTCCTTAAATGCCTGGGAACAGAGGAATAATTTAGTCGTTGACCTTATGATAGTGAGAACTAACTTCAGATGATGTATTAAAGCTCCCTCAGATCAGAAGGAGAGATTTGATGGGTGGCAGCAACTAGGAAATGCACATTTCCACAGGGGCTTCTATCAGCAAAATCCCATCAATGGGGAGGAACATCTTCAGCTGGGACTGTGCAAAGAGGTTCACAGTGTGTAGCTTAAATGTACGGGTCACATGAACATCTGAGGCCTTGTTGTCAAAAGTAGCAGCAGTGATTTTAAACCCGAGCCAGTCTGGATAGCCCAGCTTGGCCTGGGCTTGTCCGAGTTTGGGGCTTAGCAGGCTCAGTACTCCAATAGGATGCCTGCAAGAAAGTCCAGGGCTTGCTATGCAGAGGCAGGTAATGGCAAACCACCCCTGTGCATCTCTTGCCTTGGAGACCCTGCGGGGTTGCCATAAGTCAGCTGTGACTCGACGGCATGTTCTTGTCCTTCAGACCATACGTGGGAAGTCACACTGTATCTCCATATAAATCCAGTTTCCTGCACTTAGAAAATTAGATGTTAGTGTGTCTTGCCTAGTTTTCTTCCTGGCATGCTAGGTTTTTTTTTTTTTAAATGCAGGCATGTTCTTTTATGGGGGTGTCTTCCATTGTGTAAGCCCCCACTTTTAGTAGAGTTACCATCTGTTACTTCAGTGGCTGTTTATGAGTTGCACTTTTGAGTAAACGACATTGTTCTAATTGACTTTGTGTGTGCAGCAGACGTATTTGATTTTCTCATATGCACAGTTACAGGATCACTGCCCATACGGGTTCACCTTACTGGCCTACTGCTGTATTTTTTAAAAAGCCCTTTGAATGCTCTTCCACATGACCTATGTTGCGGAAACCCAGCAGTATTCACAACATTAACAGTAGTGTCGGCTTAGTCTTTGTGTGGAAGACGAAGCTCCTAGCCAGCTTGTGTGGTTTGGTGTGTCACTATAGTCAGTGTGACTGTAACAGCAGGCTAGAGGGAAGAGGAAGGGGTAGAAGTCATTGGAAATTGAAAGATTCAAGCATTAAAGTGAGTGAGAGGCAATGAGTGTAGACGACCCCCGAAGAAGTAAGTGTTCTCATTCTGTGACGTCCCAGTGCATTCCTAAATCCAGCAACACCTTTCTAAGCCCGCTGACTTCAGAAGGATGCGACTCTACTTAGGACTGCACTGTCAAGATGGGGAGGGATTTAAGCTTGTGTCCTGCCCCCATCTGCCCACTGGTGGCCAGGGGAGACCTGACAACTCTAGTCCAACAACACCATAGATGATGGATGGATGGATATATAGATATACAACCACCTGTCTATCTGTCTAGCCACCTGTCTAGTTCATTGAAGAGGTGAGATTTTAAATGAGGAGCTCTTTTTTTTTTTTTTTTTTTGTAAAGATTTTATTAGCTCCCCTAAAAAGGGGAGGTATTTCGCTTAAAAGAAAAAAAAAGGGAAGGGTAGACAGCGGGAGAAAGAGAAAGCTGAGTGATATATAAACTGGTAAATTAAACTGTTAGTAATGTCCAATTAATCTTCTTGGGCTTCTTCTGTGTGTTGTCAAACTTCTTTTCTTAGTTCAGTCACATATAATTCTCTGTTAATATATTAGTAATGTTCCCTTGAATTTCTGTTAATGTTCCCTTGAGTTCCCTTGAGTTTCTGTTAATAAAAAAAGAAAAATCTCTTCTGGACACAGTCAGAACCGCTTCTTTGCGTGTTGGGCACTTTTACTATCGCTGACGTGCAGGGGCTTCCTCTGTTGTCTTCTACTTCCGGCTTGTTAAATCCTCCTTCGGGTTGCTGTTAACATACTCAGTTCATGCACTATAAATCCTCTTCCTTTCATGCCTTGGAGGTCCCCAACTTTGAGAATGGTATTAATTTCATTTCGCTTTTATTTCCGCTCCCAAACTCTCTATTGGGTCCTCCTCGAAACTGGACGTATATAAGCGCTTGCCAGGCACTCCTCGCTGTCACAGTTCAAACTTTTCCATTTTACAGAACTCCCGTCGGATTCACAACCATAAACAATCCAAAACACTAAACAGCCGGCTCTCACACACAAGCAAACGCCCAGACGGAAGTCCCTCCCTTCCGCTCGTTTTTGCCCAGCTCCGACATCTTTTCTTTTTTGTTTACTTTTAGAAAGTTCTTAAATTGTGCTCCAGAGAGACAAAACTTTCTCTCGCTTTATTTCAAATACATCAAGGGAAAACATCACTGTTCGCTCAGTCCATTCCCCCCCTCCTTTTCTTTTTCGCTTATGCAGTTAGAGGGTTAACCTCCTCGCCTTTTTCGCTGGGTGGGGGGGAAGCGGTTTTAGATCTTTTTCTTTGCATTTTGACAACTCACAGTTAGGCCGATCTTTTCTTTTTCAACTTTTTCGGATGATCGCTTTATCACTCGGTGACGTCTGGTGGCTCCGCTAAACCCCGTAAAACGGGATCGCTCACGCAGCAAGGTCCAAAGGGGCAGGGCATGGCGGGCGCCTCGTCTCCAACCTCTCGGCTGAGAGCGAGACTCCCCCCTCGAGCGCCCTAAAGCGCCCCGGATCCGAGCTCCTCACATCCTGAGGGGCTCGTTCGGGTCTCCGCTCGCGCGGATTCCCTCCTCCACCGCGGGCGGGCGAGACGCCCCTCGGGAGCAACCCAAGGATGCGTCCGCCTTTCGCGGGAGCCAGACCGGAAGTCTAAATGAGGAGCTCTTGAATCCCTGCTCCTTCTTATGCTCGGCTCCCAGCACAAGGCATGTCATTTATTTGTGAACTGCAAATTCCACCACAGAAAAAGTATTTCCACAAGGTATGTACAGAGGCAGGCATACTGGAAACATTTCCCTGTCTGTGCAAAGTACTGCCGACATATCCCTGTCTGTGCAAAGAGTATTAACATAAGAACATAAGAGATGCCAATGTAGGATCAGGTCAAAGGCCCATCCAGTCCAACATTCTGTATCACACAGTGGCCAGAAATACCAGTGCCATCAGAAGGTCCACCAGTGGGGCCAGGACATTAGACTCCCTCCCACTGTTGACCCACCCAAGCACCAAGATGACAGAGCATCACTTGCCCCAGAGTCCCTATCTATACCTTGTGGCTAATAGCCACTGATGGACCTCTGCTCCATTTATCCAGGACCAGTTCCCTTTTGAAGCCGTCCATGCTTGTAGCCGCCACCACTTCCTGTGGCGGTGAATTCCATGTGTGAATCACTCTTTGGGTGAAGAAGTACTTCCTTTTATCCGTTCTAACCCGATTGCTCAACAATTTCACGAGGTGCCCACAAGTTCTTGTATTGTGAGAAAGGGAGAAAAGTACCTCTTTCTCTACCTGCTCTATCCCATGCATAATCTTATAAACCTCAATCATGTCACCCCTCAGTCGTCGTTTCTCCAAGCTAAAGAGCCCTAAGCGCCTTAACCTTTCCTCATAGGGAAAGTGTTCCAACCCTTCTATCATTCGAGTTGCCCTTTTCTGCACTTTTTCCAAAGCTATAATATCCTTTTTAAGGTGTGGTGACCAGAATTGCACACAGTATTCCAAATGAGGTCGCACCATTGATTTATATAGGGGCATTATGATATTGGCTGATCTGTTTTCAATATTCCTTTGCACAAAATTATTCCCAATAATAACTTGTCATCATCATGGGGTGATGATGTCTACTTGCACTGGTTGGGTTGGAAGCAGTTCTTGTTTTGCAACGGAGTGCTTGTTTGTCCTTAGTTTATCGTTGGATACATTTAGGCAGCTTAGATTAACACACTTAGATAAAAACCAAGCACGTGCAGCTCTGTGGCTCTTAGCCTACGGAAGATAACTGGTCAATGTTCAAGTGTCAATTTGTGTAGAAATGTTTGCTTTTCATGATCTTCGCTCGGTGCACTTGGGAGAGGGCCATATATGAGCTACTGCTTTGCTCGCTGTTGTTTTTTTCAACCATTGGAAATGCTGAAGAGACTAGCTGTTCTTTAAAAGAAGAAAGGGAAAAAAACCCTGTTTTTATCTCTGTTAAAATTGCATCCCCAAAATTTGAAATAACAGGACATTCCCACCAAGTATGAACATAAGAACATAAGAGATGCCAATGTTGGATCAAGCCAAAGGCCCATCCAGTCCAACACTCTGTATCACACAATGGTCAGGAGGTCCACCAGTGGGGCCAGGACATTAGAAGTCCTCCCACTGTTGACCCCCCCCCCAAGCACCAAGATGACAGAGCATCACTTGCCCCAGAGTCCCTATCTATACCTTGTGGCTAATAGCCACTGATGGACCTCTGCTCCATATGCCTATCTAATTCCCTTTTGAAGCCGTCCATGCTTGCAGCCGCCACCACTTCCTGTGGCAGTGAATTCCAAGTATTAATCACTCTTTGGTAGTACGTATGGTAGTACGTATGGTAGTATGTGCCCCGATGTTAAGTTGCTTGTTAACAGGATACTGCTTGGAACGTTATGGGTTAATCCTTGTGTTACTTGCCCCCCCTTTTTTGTAATTGTATCGTCATATTGCTGTGTGTTGATATTTTGAAATTAAATAAAATTTATTTGGGGAAAAAAGAAAGAAAGAAAAACTGAATGGTGGCTTGCTTCTTCAGTAATGGTAATTTTTGCAGTGAAAGCCAAGATCCAGTTGTAACTGGCATTCTGAGAGACAGAGTTTCATAGCGGCTAGAGTGTCTGATGAGACCTGAGAGACTCCGGTTTGAATCCTGACTCAGCCTTGGAAGTTTGCCGGGTGACCTTGGGCTAGGCATATACGCTCAGCCTATCCTACCTCACAGGCTTGTTGTTGTAAGGATAAAATAAGAGGAGAATAGTTTTGTAAGTTACTTTGGTTCCCCATTGGGAAGAAAAACAGAGCAGGCAGGAAAAATCGTCTCTCCATGTGGATTCTAATCCTTCCCAGCTTTGGGTCATTTCCAGCTCCGTCTGCAAACTTGCTGAAGAGCAGCCTGATCCTCAGTGTGTCTCCTTGCAAGTAGGCGCCACTGATTTCAATGGGGCTTGAATATGTTTTATATGGTTTTATATAGTTTTAAGACTTTTATGGGTATGCCAATTAGGTACATTGTACTGCTTTGTTAGCCGCCCTGAGCCTGCTCGCAGGATGGGTGGGGTATAAATATGATAAATAAATAAATAAATTAGGTTTGTAAACCCCGCAGTGCTTGAGTTTAGGTTTAGGCTCAAGGGGTTATTTAAGTTGCGGCCAAAGCGGTCGTCGCCCCGACCTCAATGGCCCAGGCCAGCTCAGTCATGTCAGAGCTCAGAAGCCCAGCAGGGCTGGTACTTGGATGGAAGGCCACCAAGAAAGCCCAGGGTTTTGAAGCCGCAGCAGCCAATGGCAAACCAGCTGTTTGCCTCTTGCCTTGAAGACCCTACAGGGTGCCATAGGTCGGTTACGATTGGATGGCACTTTCCACCAAAGCAGGAGACAGCTGCTCTGTTGTAGACCTGTCTCATGGACATTCCTCTGCCCCTCCTGGCAACTAACCAGTGAGAGCAGTGCGGTCTCTCTCCCATCTCTCTCCTTGGGTCCCCTCCTGTTGCATGCAGTATTTGTGGCGTGATTTCACCACCACAAGGACGTTATCGTGTGTATGTAAAATGTCCAAGTATAAACTATACCATGAGGTCATGAGCAGATATTTATAAAATTAGAAACAAGTGGAAGACAGAAGCGTTTCCCCCAGATATCTCTGCTCAGTGAACCGGCGGCGAAGGTGGAGCCCGGAAGGCGTGAGGACGCTCGGCGCAGGCGCAGCGGAGCCTGAGGGACGGAGCCAGTGCCGCGCCGATGCGATCAGCACGACGAATGGGCCCGCCAACTCCAAAAAGATCTCCCGAGGAGCCTGAAGAGAGCGGAGGGAAGGTGCCGAGCCGAGCCGAGCTAAAGACACGTCAACTGAATCCCACCAGGTGCCGTTAGGTAGTCCCGCCCCTAATGCGATATATATATGTGCCCATAGATAGGGATAATACAAACTATGTAAGCCGCTCAGAGACCCATGGGAGGGGTTCGAGCGGGGTAGAAGTTGAAGGTAAATTAAATAAATAAATAAATAAAATCAGTGCTAAACATTGGAATCTGCCCGTGAATTTGATTGGCTGTAGGTTCAGGATAGGTAAAAAGGCAGCGCTTGATCATTCATTTGATGACAACTAGTGTAAGCAGCTTAGGTGTGTTTTTAAACACACTAGACAAATTAATGAAGGCTTAGTGTCTATCATAAATCTAATCCTTCCACTGTGCATATCAAAAAAACTGCAGAATGGGGCCATGCAGGGATAGGAAAGATGTTTCTATAACGTTGGGAGACTACCCAGTTCTTTGGAGGTGGGAATCACGAAAATTTACATCAAATAGAAAGTTTAAGACTTATCTTGTGATGTCTGCACGTGCAGAGATATTACCTGGAGATGCAAACAATTTAAAAAAATTGGGAGGGAATGCATGATCAAGAGGAAAGTGCATTGTGGGTGGGCTGGGGAGGGGGAGAGGAAAACATGCAACTAGAAGGTTAAGGGAGGAATGAAGCACAAAGTGGGAGGGGGAGGGAAAGGCATGACAAGACAGGGTCAGAGCAAAAGGGGAGGAAGCATAGACCAGTGGCGTAGGATTTCACCTCTCCTACAAGTCCTTGCAGGTCCCACTTCATTTACCTGCAGGAGGGCCTAGTGTGATGTGGTCCATGGGGTCGCGAAGAGTCGGACTCGGCTGTGCGACTGAACAACAACAACAACTAAATGCAACCTCTGTGTAAAGAGGTCCCTGACCTGGATAGTCCAATCTTGCCAGATCACGGAAGTTAAGCAGGACTGGCCCTGGGAAGTATTTGGATGGGAGACCTCCAAGGAATACAAGGGCTCTGGTGCAGAGGCAGACAATAGCAAACCAACTCTGAATATCTCTTGGAAACCATATGGGGTTGCCATGTCATTTGTTACTTGATAGCAAAAAACAAACAAACACTAAAGAGGTAGTATGCCTCTGAATGCCAGATATGGATGGATAGCCAGATTCTTTTGAACTATGGTGCTGGAGAAGACTCTTGAGAGTCCCTTGGACTGCAAGGAGATCAAATCAGTAAATCCTAAAAGTAATCAACCCTGACTGTTCCCTCGAAGACCAGATACTGAAACTGAAGCTCAAATACTTTGGCCCCCAAATGAGAAGGGAGCACTCACTGGAGAAGACCCTGATGCTGGGAAAGATTGAAGGTCAAAGAAGACGGGGACGGCAAAGGATGAGATGGTTAGACAGTGTCAGATGCAACGAACATGAAATTGAGCACATTTCAGAGGACGGCGGAAGACAGGAGGGCCTGGAGGGAGATGATCCACGGGGTCGCGAAGAGTCAGACTCGACTGTGCAACTGAACAACAACAAAAAGTGTTCTTCTAGAAGCTGTTTTTATGTTCTAAATTCTTAATGTGTAATCAAAGTGAAAATCACCCTGTAATTTAATAATTTATTAAGGATGCATAAATGAATCTCCTGCTACCTTTGAATATGATAATATCATTATTAATGAACATTAATTTATAATAGAGCATTATTTTTAGAATTTGCAAACATGTAAAAGGACATGTGATTAATCTGCAAACAGATATGGGTTGATACTCTAACTGAAGCTCTGGAAATCAAAGAATTTATATCCTGGGAAAGTTCTACAGTTAAATAAAAACTTTCAATAGGAAGTCATCTCCGAGATCAATAAGAATCTAAAATGGTATACGGCAGGGATGTGTCCTAGCTCCACATTTATTCAATTTACATATACATAACTTCTTCCCAAATCTGCAGAATAATACTCATGTACCATATTTAGCAAACCAACCTAACAATGCTCCTATATGCCGATGATTTGGTTCTCCTCAGCCAAATCTCGATTGACTTGAAGAAACTCATCAGGCAGGATGAAAAAGTATACGTGTGCTTTTGCCATATTCCTCTATGCAGCTGCAAATTGTAAGCACAGGGAAAGGGGTGAAAAAACAAAGGCTTGCGCCATCTAGTGGTTGTTACTTCATAGGGAAGAAAAACAAATGAACACAGTATAAATAGATGTGCTTCACTGTAAAACAATTGAACATCCTGGAAATTTACAGAACAATAGGAAAGCAAAACTGCAAAACAACTTCCTCCCATGCCAGAGTTTATAAAATCAGGCTTGAACAGCATAGGACACAAGATGGAATGTTGCTAGCCAAAGGTTACAGCACAGGAGGAGGTTCTAGCAGGAGAAGAAAGGTTCCCAAACCATCTTTCGGAATCTACCCACCAGGAATGACCAAGAACACCCACCCAAAGAAAAGAGTTACCCCCAATCCCATCTCAGCAATGAAATCTAGAAGGACAGCATGGTCAACAGTATCAAAAGCTGCTCAAATATCCAGAAGAACCAAACGGGATGGTCCATCCCAAAGTGCACATTAATCCAGAATGTGCCTAAGGCAGTTTGTGAGCCACTGGCAGTAGAGATGGGCACAAACTGGCTCATGAACTAAAGTTCATGATGTTGGCCGATTCGTGGTCCACAAAGGGAAGTTTGTGGCAGGTCAACTGGCATGACCTTGCCACAAATTTTCCAGCTGTTTATGGTAGTTCATGCTGGTTCATGAACAAATATATTTCCAGACAGTCTCCACTCAATCTAAATGTTTACCACGCTTCAAAGAAATGGGGGGGGGGGGGCAGAACTTGGAGGGCATGTAAAGGAGCATCGGGGGAGATCGCCTGTCAAAATGACAGGCAATCATTTTGACAGGCGCAGGTCCAGGAGTGTATAGAACAGATCCTGTGCAATCTAGAAACACCAAACGTACAGGAGACCTCCAGCTGACTCTCCTCTACCTGCCCTTTAAATTTGGTGAGCATTGGATTTACGGGATCTGAGTTACAGCTCCCAAAGAAGGTACCCCCAAGTACCCTCCTGGAGGCACTTTTTGTGGGGGCTGTAACCTGGAACTCCGTAAATCCAAACCTCACCAAATTTAAAAGGTAGAAGAGAGTCAGCTGGAGATCCCCTGAAAGGTTTTTTTTTTAGGGGGGGTCGTTGACATCTTGGGAATCAGCAATGTGTGTGGGGGGGCATTCTACCAGGTCACAAACCTCACAAACTGAACCGGTTTGTTTAGCCTAAAAGTTCACGACAGTTTGTGGCTCACAAACCGGGCATTCCACCAACCACGAATTGAACCGAATTGCATTTTCCCAATTCATGCCCATCCCTAATTGGTAGCTCACCAAGAAGAATACCTTGTGCGGGCCCTAGAGGACCTAGGAGAAAGCAGGGGTCGTTTCGTAGAAAAAGAGCTAGGGGAACTCATTAGCATACCTCATTAGCATATGCCCCACCCCCTGCCATCACCGGAAGTGTGTCATAAGGCCACACCCACCACTCAGTCTTAGTCTTAAAGGTTAGTCTTAAATGTGCTATTTGTTAGTCTTAAAGGTGCTATTTGAACTCTTGGACTATTTTGCAGCAACAGACTAACACAGCTACCTCGGGGAAGCTCCTGGATGGGGCTGGGAGTCCTTGCGAAGGCCACGTGGAGTGGCCTCGGCCAGGCAGAGGGGGAGGACGCCAACTTACCCTCCTGCTTTTTCCTCCTTCTGCAACAGAATGAGGCTGGAAGCAGGGGGCGGCCAGAAGAAGGGGCGGGGCTTCATCGTATGTCCCGCCCCTACACCTCACTCGGGGGAACTGCGATCCCCCGCGATCCCCCCCGAATCGACCTCTGGGAGAAAGTCTCAAGAGAGTATGTTCTTGCAATACTCAAAGACCTGGGAAGCCTGAGTAAACTGATCTGCCGTGTCTCTCTGCAGGAAGGAAACTGTAACCAGTCCTGCATTTAGCTGGCAGGTACTGGGGAAGCAAATTTAATATATTAACAGGGAATTTATATATGTTTTAGTAGCTCAGGATATTTTCCATTGACTAGGAGTAGCTTTCTTTAAATAAAAGGTTGGGAATCCCAGACTTAGATCATCAGTACTATCCACGTTCCACTGGCATTACAGTTGCCAACAGCCTGGGGGGGGGAATGTCCTGTCCCTTTAGTGGAGGCTTAATGTGGTATTTACCTGGTGCCGTGGAAGGTTTCACCTGCCCACTCCCACACATTAAGTCTCTTGAAAGATGCTGCAATCATCCAGGAAGATGCTGCTGGTCTTTTTAATTAACACAAAGTTAAAAGGGTTGCCAGCTTCGAGTCGGGAAATACCTGAAGATTTTCAGGGTGGAACCTGAGAAGGGCAGAGTTTAGTTTCACAGACAACCATCAAGCCGTTTCTCATCATCTCTACCATACACTGCAGTAGAAGCAGAAGTCCTACCAAAAGACTTAACATTTGCTTCAATACTTTTTTGTGAGTCATGGCCCATTTTTGTTAAGTACATATCTTTCCGATGAAGTGGGCTGTGACCAGGGCTCGCAAGTTCCTGCTAAAAAAAACCTTTGTCCCCCCCCCCCCCCGCGTCCAGCAACCCAAGCTGTGACTCATGTTGGAAGTCCCAGAATGTGATGTCCCCTGTCTCAGACCTCCAGACCGAGTGGCAAGAGAGGCTAGATAGCTAGATAGGCACACTGACCTTTCTTCCTGTCTTTACTCTTCTGCCACTGTCCCCTTTGAAATGCAGATTGTGTTCTCAGGGACCATTTCCCCCTTCCTTCTTCTCTCTCACTCTGATGAAGACAAGCTCTCTTCCCGCATGCACCAAGAGAGAGACGTGCGGTCTTCTCTTGGCGCCGTGAGGCAGATGGGCCTCTCGCCATCCGCCTCCATCCTTTAGCTAGTAAGTTAGTACTCTATCATGTCTCTGCTCTTTCCTATCCAAAGTGTACTTCTCCAATAAAGAGTATTTCTCGTCTAAACTTGCAATGTTGCTCTGTGTAGCTTTGTAAGCTCAGTAACCTGAGGTAAAGTGATGCTGCTGCGTTTGTACTTTTATTTAAGCACTCTGCCAACTAATGGTGACTGGACTAACTACTCCAGTTAGCCTCGATAACTCATGAAACCTCGGCAGCATCTACCTTGTATAACCACTCTCAGACATCTGTTTCTCCTAGACTGTAGGTAGGGTTGGTAGCTCCAGCGTGAAAGATTGCTAGAGATTTGGTGGTGGTTCCTGTGGAGGACAGAAGAGAGAGTGTGCAGTGGGGATGTGACGCTACTGAGCCTACCCTTTGAAGCTGCCATTTCCTCCAAGGGAAGTGGTCTCTGGGGATTATAGGGTACCTCGCTCAGTTATAATGCTCATCCAAATGTGGAAAACAGTCTGAGCCTAGTTACCTGGCAGGCAGGCTAGGTTTCCCCCCTCAAGAGTGCCATCAAGAAAAAAGGGGGAGTCGTCTTAAATTTGCATTCAAATTACAGATAGGTACAATATTTTAAAAAAAATTTTAAAGGGGGAGGCGTCACCTTACATTCCAAGCTCTCATTCCTTTCGAGAGCCAGTTTGGTGTAGTGGTTAAGTGCACGGACTCTAATCTGGGAGATCCGAGTTTGATTCCGCACTCCTCCACTTGCACCTGCTGGATGACCTTGGGCAAGCCATAGTTCTGGCACAGCTGCTCTTGAAAAAGAGCAGTTTCTGTGAAGAGCTCTCTCAGCCCCACCCACCTCACAGGGTGTCTGTTGTGGGGAGGGGAAGGGAAAGGAGTTTGTAAGCCGCTCTGAGACACCTTTGGGTAGTGAAGGGCGGGGTATAAACCCAATCTCCTCCTCTCCTCCTCCTAAATATAGTAGTTTAAAGCAGAAATGACAATGAAAGATTTTTACTCACTGTTTGAAGAAATATAAAACTTTGCTAAGAAGAGTAAAAAAAAACAAAAAAAGGCAACTGCGGTACATAAAACAACATCAGCAAAGCGAAGAGCTTTTCAGCACACTGGAAGGTATCCAAAGAACAAAATAGGAGAACAAATCCATTCCCAGACTGGGCTAAAGATCATAATGGTTGGAAGATATTTATTTAATTAATTATTCAAGAGCTTTTAACCACTTTTCACCCCTCAGTGCAGACTCAGTGGCTTACCATGTCAAATACAGACACAGCAGCAGCAACAACAACAGGAAAAAATCTCATCCCGCAGATATCTGCCATCAGCGGAGTAAGAGCCAAGCAACATGTTCAGTTTTTCTAAGAGTTGGATTTGGGGATGTAAAGTTAAAAGGTTTCCTTTGCTCAAAAGCTAGTCAAATCCAACTCTAGGGGGCAGTGCTTATCTCCGTTTCCAAGCCGAAGAGCCAACACTGTCCAAAGACGTTTCCGTGGCCATGTGGCCGGCATGACTAAACGCTGAGGCGCACAGAATACTGATACCTTCCCACCAAAGCAGTACCTATTTCTCTACTTGCAATTTCTTGCCTTCGAACTGCTAGGTTGGCAGGAGCTGGGGCCAGAGACGGGAGCTCACCCCATCACGTGGCACTTGGGTCTCGAACTGCCGAACTACAGACCTTCCAGTCTGCAGCTCAGCATCTTAACCTCTGAGCCACTCAGATTCTCTTAAGCCGCACAGCAGCTGTGGGGAGTAGCATTTAAAAAATAAAGGAGGGCCGAAAGAGGCTCAGAGTGTCTTTTCCTGCCTCCCTCACAAGGCTCTTTTGGTCTCTGTGTGCAGAAAGATCACTGGGGAGGTATTTTCCCTGTTTTTGCTGCTCCAGGTACGCAGAATGCACCACCCACAGGGTAAGAGCCACGGGGGCAAAAGTCATTAGGCTCTTCCCCTTTGGCTTGTTGTGCCCCCAGCCCCACCCTGGCTATAAATACTTGTAGCAGGAAAGAGGCAAACATATTCAGCCTAGATGTTTTAAGCCGGCGGCTGTCTTCCCTCAATACCCCTGAGCAAAATTGATTCATTTATTCTCTCATTTAGTAAACTGTTTTTTTACCCTACTTTTCATTTTGGCTCAAGTTCGAAGTCTTCCTCCAGTCTAAAGAGTCCTAACTAAAGTGGCTCTTGCATTGGAGGAAGTGCCACGTAACCTGGAGGAAGGCTACTTGAAGGATGGCTGGATCCACCCTATGGGTGGCTCATGAAAGGATTTTAAAGCAAGCACCAACACCTTGAATGGAATCTGGAATTATACGGACAGCCCCCACCTTTCCCATTCCTTCGAAGGCAATCTGGACAAAAAAAACCCTGCTTGCACATTTTCCCTTATGTCTCCACAATGAAAAGGGCACTGGGCATTCAGGGCAGGGCATATTTCTAAGGGAGCATTGCCCTTTATGTCCCTCTGCAGATAGGAGCCTGACCTCATGTGTTCAGTTTGGTTAAATCATAGTGATTGATTCATTCACAAAAAAAAAAAAAAAAAAAAACCCACAAAAACCTGTAAGATCACAAAGAATGACACGCCTAATAAAATATTGCCTTTGATAGGTCTAGATCACGGGCCTGCAACCTGTGGCTCTAGAGCTAGTTGTGGCTCAGTGAAAAACCAAATGTTTCTCTCTCTTTTTAAAATCAAATCTTGAAGCTAAAATATATTGGAGAGATAGGTGAGATGCTAGAATAGCCAGTATTTGAAAGGAATGTCAGGCAATGACCCCTTTATGGAAGGGGAACTGATAGAGGTGAACAGTTGCCAGTAATCCAGATACAAACCGCACAAAGATTTATGCCAGCAAACTAAAGCAACCGTGCAAAGGTGCTCCTGTGTAAATGAATAACAGAGGTCATTTCGGGGGGGATCGCGGGGGATTGCAGTTCCCCCAGGTGAGGTGCGGGGGGGCACATGATGAAGCCCCTCCCCCCGCTTCCGGCCGCCCCACTTCCGGCCCTCATTCAGCCAGGAGGAGGCAGGAGAAGAGGGAGGGTAAGCTGCTTCCTCCCTGCCTCTCCCCACCCCTGCCTGCCTGGGGCCACAGAGGGCCTTCGCGGGGCTTCCTTGCACTCCCGCCGGCCTTGCAGGTCCACTTGCCGGGCCCCTCATGGGGCTCGGCAGTGGAGCTGCAAGGCCGGCGGTGGTGGCCGGGACCATTGGGGGCGGGGTGTGGGGCCTTATGACACACTTCCGGTGATGTCAGGGGGTGTGGCCTTATGACACACATCCGGTGATGTCAGGGGGTGTGGCATATGCTAATGAGTTATGCTAATGAGTTCCCCTAGCTCTTTTTCTACGAAACGACCCCTGATGAATAACTTATTGCGAGATCTTGTGTGTGCCACTTCCTAATAAAGGAACAACAGCCAGTGTTCAGGCTGTGGAAACCTTGTGGACTATTAATCAATATGTCAATTATCAGTAATGCTACATCGTATATTTTCAGTTATGCAAATGGGCTTTCTCGTATCAGCTCTTCGTTCATCTCTTGCTCAGAATTTTGGCATCGTTCCGCTCATGAATTGTAAAAGGCTGTTGAGCCCCGGTCTAGACACTCAAGCCCACACATAGGCGTAATCTTCGTGGGGGCGGCGGGGCGTCAGCCCCCGCCGAAATTTTCAGGAAGGTGCTCAGCCTCCCCCGGGAGCCACCCTTGCTCCTAGCAAAGCAATGCCTCTGGCCCAGCCCCAGCCCCCCCCCTCGGGAAATTGGAAAGTCTACACCCACACTCCTCTTTCCCCCAGTTCTCACAAGCAGCTTCAAAGGAATCAGACTGCCTCTGACCCCACTGTATTCAGAGAGACAGGGACTGTGCTCATCTGCCTTAAAAAAAAAAGGTCTATATTCATCGGTATCTTCCCACACTCAGGAAGTAAAAGGGGGTCACAGGCAGTCATATGTGGTGTGGTCACATCACTCTCATGTGGCGTTGTAACAATGGTCCGCAAAAAAAAAAAGTACAGTTATTTTGCTTGTGGTTAACTTCTGCAGTGCATTCTGGTTTTTTGTTCCTATGGCTTAAAAACGGAAGATAACCATAGAAGTGGCACATGATTCCCATGTCAGCTCAAAACCTCTACAAACAGATTTTTGGCCTCTGAAATACACTCGGTCTATCATTTACAGCTCAACAAATGTACCCACTGTTTTGATACGGCGTTGACCATAACGGAATAGCCAAGTTTCCAGTAGCTTTGCTTCCCAAGCCACTGATACTTGGAAATGTGACATTAAGGAGGGTCTCTGTGTGTGCAACAGAAAGTGTGTCGAAAGGATTCCAAGGAATAGTCCTGTAGGAAGAGATAGGGTATATTAATACTACAAACTTAGATCACTTTTGTACTAACTTGGGACTGTTGAGCATACCTATAATCAGGGCTATTTTGGGGCAGGAACGTACAGGAACGGAGTTACGGCTGACTCCCGAGTTGGCCACACCCAGCAGGAACTCATTAGCATAATAGGCCACACCCAACAGCAGAAACTCGTTAGGGTTGGTTTCATTAGGGGTGTATGGCCTAACATGCAAAGGAGTCCCTGCTACAAAAAAGCCCTGGGTTTTGACAACAAACAAGGTAAACAGAATAAGAAGGGAAAGGTGGGTGTGGCTGGATGACCACACTTCTGGTAACATGGGGGTGCGGCCTAATGTGCTAATAAGCTGTGCTGTCAGGGTTGTGGCCTAATATGCTAATGAGTCTCTGCTCTTGGGTGTGGCCTATTATGCTAATGAGTTCCTGCTGGGCTTTTTCTACAAAAAGAGTCCTGCCTATAATCATGTTACAAAACTCCTTCCAGAACTACAATTCTCAGAGTTCCTTGGGAGAAAGGAAATAATTGGCAAAGCATTTATGGTTGCCTCTATTCCAATTCTTCTATGAATCACAGTGGGTTATTACAGCTCTTTAGAACCCCCTAGGGTCTAGGGTTACCAATTCCAGGTTGGGAAATTCCTTGAGATTTGAGGGCGGAGCCCGGGGAAGGCGGGCTCTGTGGAGGGACCTCATTGGGGTACAGTGCCACAGGTTCCACTGTCTAAAGCATTTTCTCCAGGGGAGTTGATCACTGGAGTCTGGAGGATCCGCTGTAATTCCAGGGGACCTCCAGGCCCCACCGGGAGACTGGCAGCTCCTACCTACCTCCATTAATTGCTTACAGTTGCGTAACAGTTTTGGCTGAAATCCTGAAGCTTTAAGTACAGCAGAAAGTTATGTACCCATTGCAATGCTGGAGGAGTCCCTTCTGTGGTTGGCACAGAGCTGATTGAATCCAAGACTCCATTCCCTATATCTAATGAAGATTGACTGTACTGCCAGAGTCAGTAGCATGGATTGCGTTAGGCAGGTTGCACACCAGTGTTCCCTCTAAGCTGAGTTAGTGTGAGCTAGCTCACAGTTTTTTAGCCTCCAGCTCACACATTTTTTTCTTAGCCCAGGAAGGATGGCTCCAGAGCAAAGTAATTTATGCAGTAGCCAAATCGCTCGTTCACAACTTTAATGCCAGTAGCTCACAAAGTAGAATTTTTGCTCACAAGACTCCACAGCTTAGAGGGAGCATTGGTGCACAGTGGACTGGAGCACACCTTGATGCTGAGGGACATACCATGTCCTACCGGTAGAATTCTTTGGACCACTGTCAAAAGCTGAATATTGCACATCAGACGGCTCACTGGAGTGATACAGCAACCACGTGATGTCTGTATTCTTAGGATCATTTAACTGGTTGCCCAGCCTCACCATAATGCTCTGTATCATGAATCCCCATTGTGGCACCCACCTATGTGTTTCCTGGTACCCACTGGCTTGTTGAGGCTTGGGGTGCATTCCAACAGTTTGTGGAACTTCCCAATATTTTTGATTGGTCCTGTCCCCTTGGCAGCCCTGTTGTGATGGTACCTCCTACCCTTGATTAGAATAAAACAGAAAATTTTGAATGAAAAGCATAGGCACTGGCTCAGATTGTAACATGCTGCCGAAGTCATGATCTAATGAATGACCCAACTGCGCATTACCTCAGCTACCAGGAAACACATGCAACTCTTTAAATATCGACTCCTGAGCCCGATAGCATTGTAAAGCATCCTTTAATGAATTGAGCTTTAATGGTCATGGATTCGTTTTCTGCTAGATACTAAATAACTTTCTAATTGCATGAGGTCACCTGCTTAGAAATTCAAACTGAGAAAATCAGATGCAACAGAACATGATTTGTATTCCATCTGCTACAAACACCCCTAATCCACCCTGTATGAGAAATCTATCCAGTGTGTAGATTTACACATATTTAAAGTTATTTTGGAAAACTTGACACGAGAGAGACAAATGTTACACAAATAATTTTCTCTTCTTGAGTCCTATTGAAACCATCAGCGTGAGCTGTACTGCAATGCATTTTTTTTTAACCAGAACATTTTATTCGTATTCAACCATAAAGTATAACAACAAACAGCAAAAGTTACAGAAATCCACTTATCCTACCAATGCAATCAAATATACAATCAAAGAGAGGTTCCACGGAACAAAGCCATAAAGGTCATAGAAACATTAACCCAATAGCAACAACTTATACTTCGCATTGTAAATAGTTTTCCAGTCAAAATCATCAAAAGTGAGTTTTTCGATGATGGGATACCATTTCCCAACAGGACTAAGTATTTCACATTCATTTTGGTCTGTGGTGTTATAAATAGAAATGGTGTCATACAAAAAGTATCTCCAAACTTTATAAAGCCACACATTCACAGATGGAGGATCTTTATCCTTCCATTTCGTCGCTATAGTGCTCTTAGCAGCTGCTAATAAGATATTTATTAATTGTCTTTGATTGTTTGAACAAACCCCTTCCGGCCACAGGTGTAAGAGCATGAGTTTCGGATCTAGAGGTATGTCATAACCTGTGAGAGTAAGTATTTTAGTTTTCACGTCCATCCAAAACTTAAGAATGTGCCTGCATGACCACCATGTGTGATAAAATGTAGCTCTCTCCCCACAAAGTTTCCAACATGCTGGCGAAGTAGTGCTCGATATATGGGAGAGCTTGACAGGGGTTAAGTACCAACGCGAGAGCACTTTATAGGTAGTCTCCAAAATTTCAGAGGATTTTGACATACTGTGCATAACAATGCAGTTTCTCTGTATATTTACCTGACGACCAATTAAAACAACATTGAATCAGATTGGTAAAAACTGGCAACTGATTTATGGTACATTTTACTCTTTATGCTCTCATTGCCATTTTGGTGTTCAGTCCTACACACTTTAATTTTACTTTAATCAGGGCTTTTTTTGTAGAAAAAGCCCAGCAGGAACTCATTAGCATAATAGGCCACATCCCACAGCAGAAACTCATTAGCATATCAGGCCACACCCCTGAAAGCACAGCTCATTGGCACATTAGGCCACGCCCCCATGTTACCAGAAGTGTGGTTATCCAGCCACACCCACCTTTTGCTTGTTATTCTGTTTACCTTCTTTGTTGTCAAAACCCAGGGCTTTTTTTGTAGCAGGAACTCCTTTGCATGTTAGGCCACACACCCCTAATGTAGCCAATCCTAATGAGTTTCTGCTGTTGGGTGTGGCCTATTATGCTAATGCGTTCCTGCTGGGTGTGGCCAACTTGGAAGCCAGCCGGAACTCCGTTCCTGTGCGTTCCTGCCCCCAAATAGCCCTGACTTTAATGATACTGTTCACGTAGCCTACAGTCCTTAAGCAATGTCACACTAGATGCAGCAAAAAGTAAATAATTTTGATAACCAGCCAGTTGCCATGCTTGAGCAGCTTTTTCCATCACTGACTTCACTCTTTAGCAATATGTATTTGATGAACACTAATTTTTAAAACTCCAGCTTTCTGTCTGTGGTGGGGACTCCTCCTCCTTCCAGTTGTGGATTGTAATTATATAAGAACAGTATATAAGAACAGTATCAGATTACCGAAAGTATAATAGACCCATCTATAGGGCAGGGGACATCTTTGGCATATGTAACATCCTGGGTTCAACCCTTGACACCTCCAGCAAAAGAATTTTGAGTATGGCTGTTCTGGGGGGAACTGCTGCCACTCAGAGAGAGCTCTGGGCTAAACAGACTGGTGATTTGACGGTGGATTCTTGTATACATTGGACACACTTTGTCTGAACGGCACCTTTGTTTATCTATTGGGTAAACTGTGCGTACTTTTAAGAATGAGCTCTCATAAAGGCTGATTTTCCTTGACATTGTTATCACATCTATTGTAACAACCACAAACTCAATTTCATTCCAGCACGATTTACATTTGTGTTGTGGCAGTAATGGTATGATACAGAACCTGGAGGGGAGTGAGAAATGTACTTGGGTGGGCTACCACAGGAGAAGACATTCCTAGAACTTTTTGAAATGCAGATCTTTTTTTTTTTGGAACTCAGGCCAAATACGGAGGGGTATTTCCAATTTTTTTCCTTCCCAACCACTCTGGGAGGTAGGTTAGGTTGAGAGAGAGTAACTTGACTACCCAAGGCTGAGATGACCTTTGGATTCTCTCTGGCCTTTTCCACCCAAGTCCAGCATTCTTCCTACTATGGCTTCCTAAGTATGGTGGTGGAAAGAGCCATCAAGGCACAACCAACGTCTGGCAACCCCACAGGGTTTTCAAGGCAAGCGACAAACACTGAGGTGGTCTGCCATTGCCTGCCTCTGCATAGCAGCCGGTGGTCCCCCATCCAAGTACTGAAAAGGGCCGATCATGCTTACCTTCCGAGATCTGTTAAGGGGAGGCTAGCCTGGGCCATCCAGGTCAGGGCGTCATTAGGATAATCAGGGCCAATAATGATAATAATGACTAGATGGCCATGTGCGTTGTATAGCCAGGAGATCCGAGGATTGTCCAGAAGCCGAAGTTATAACTCTTTTAGGCGAGCTAGACTTGTTGGTGGGCTGAGAGAGCTCTGAGCGCTGTGACTGACCCAAGGTCACCCAGCTGGCTTCATGCAGAGGATTAGGGAATCAAACCCGATTCTCCGGATTAGGGTCCTACTGCTCTTAACCACTACACCAAACTGGCTCCTTATTGGGGCCAATCACGGCCAACCAGTGGTTCTTCTGCAAATCATGCCCAAAATGCATGAGGAAATCTTTCCGACTGCAAGTGGACAACATAGCAGACGGGAAGGGGTCCCTGTTTTCTGCCACATCCAGTTAGCTGGCGTGCACAGCAGAAAGAGAGAGAGAGATCCCTCTCTGTCTCCGGCATATCAAGTTCTCTCTGGCTTGCAATCGTCACCTGGCTGCTATCCTTTCTCATTCGGTCTGCCATATAATTGTGGTGCAGTTGGAAATGTGTTCTGAAGATGCTGTGTTCTGTGGTCTTCTCAAATCATGAAGGCTTTTCTTTTTCTCTGTGGACAAAACTGGAAGACTGTCCAGTTGGGTTCCTCAGCAAAACATCCTGCAGGATGGGTTTTAGGTTACAAGGAGTGGAGCAGCCAACAAAAACTTGTGAGCAAGTGGAAGGTCAGCATTTGGTCATGATACACTGGCTCTGCTTAAGAAAGTCAAAGAATTCACTTGCATCGAACTATCTCTCTGGGGGAGGAGGGAGGGTTGATGGGAGCAGCTGAATACCATCTGGGTGGTTGGGTTTATTTTCTCCACTGCTTGCAGGTACTGAAGCCTGGGCGTGGCCAGAGGCACAAACCCTTGGCCATGAGCTGCCCAAAGGGCAAGGGTCAAATGGCTCATGGCCCTTGCCTCTTAACTTGCGGCTCACAGCTTGGTGCCTTCATTTGCCAGCCTAGCAATTTAGAATCCTACCATAATGTGTTTGTTTGGGGAGCTTGTTTTGTCTTTTTAGTCTTGTACATTAGAACTTTGTGTCAGCTGCTTTGGGTCTCTGTGGAGAGAAAAGCGTCACAGAAGTGCCCTAATAAAGAAAAGGAAAAAACAATCCCACCCATCCTCCAAGGAGCTCAGAACAGTGTAACAGGCCAGAGTAAGTACGGAAATGGTTACAGAGCATCTAGCTGCCTTAAATACTTTCAGATCTCCTGGGCCTGATGGCTTGCACCCCAGGGTGCTAAAAGAAATTGCAGCTGTTATTTCAGACCCTCTGTCTCCAATCTTTGAGATGTCCTGGAGTACTGGTGTTGTGCCGGAAGACTGAGGAAGAGTGAATGTTGTCCCGATCTTCAAGAAGGGAAAAAAGACGGACCCAGGAAATTACAGGACTGTCAGTTTTACATCAATACCTGGAAAAATTCTAGAGCAGGTTATTAAATGCTCTGTCTGTGACCACCTTGAACAGAATGAGTTAATTGGTAGTAGCCAACATGGGTTTATCAAGAATAAGTCATGCCAGACCAATCTTATCAGACCAATCATGCCAGACCAATCTTGACAGAATTACTAAAATGGTTGACTCTGACAATGCTGTAGATTGCTGTAGATATATCTAGATTTTAGTAAAGCATTTAACAAAGTTTCCTCATGGATCACTGCCTTGTCGTGGCGAGGGGGCTTGCGCAGTTCAATGAAGCTGTGGGCTATGCCGTGAAGGGCCACCCAAGACGGACAGGCCACAGCAGAGAACTCAGACCAAGCGTGATCCACCTGGAGAAGGAAATGGCAACCCACTCCAGTATTTTTGCCAAGAAAACCCCATGGACAGTATCAAAAGGCTAAAAGATATGACGCCGGAAGATGAGCCCCTCAGGTCGGAAGGTGTCCAATATGCTACTGAGGAAGAGCAGAGGGCAAGTACAAGTAACCCCAGAAAGAGTGAAGCGGCTGGGCCAAAGCCGAAAGGACCCTCAGTTGTGGATGTGTCTGATGGTGAAAGGAAAGTCCAATGCTGCAAAGAACAATACTACATAGGAACCTGGAATGTAAGATCTATGAATCAAGGTAAGCTTGACGTGGTCAAAAATGAGATGGCAAGACTGAACATCGATATCCTAGGAATCAGTGAACTAAAGTGGACAGGAATGGGCGAATTTAACTCAGAAGACCATTATATCTACTACTGTGGCCAGGAATCTCGTAGAAAAAATGGTGTGGCCTTTATAGTCAACAAGAGAGTGCAAAAGGCAGTACTGGGATACAATCTCAAAAATGACAGAATGATTTCTGTCCGATTCCAAGGCAAACCATTCAACATCACAGTAATTCAAGTGTATGCCCCAACCACTGATGCAGAAGAGGCTGAAGTAGACCGGTTCTATGAAGACCTACAACACCTCCTAGAACTAACACCAAAAAATGATGTCCTCATCATCATAGGGGACTGGAATGCTAAAGTAGGAAGTGAAAAGGTAACTGGAATAACAGACAAGTTTGGCCTTGGAAAGCAAAATGAAGCAGGGCAAAGGTTAACAGAGTTTTGTCAAGAGAACACACTGGTCATAGCGAACACCCTTTTCCAACAACCTAAGAGGCGACTCTACACATGGACATCACCAGATGGGCAACACCGAAATCAGATTGACTATATAATTTGCAGTCAAAGATGGAGAAGCTCTATCCAGTCAGTAAAAACAAGACCTGGAGCTGACTGTGGTTCAGATCATGAGCTACTCATTGCAAAATTCAGACTTAAACTGAAGAAAATCGGGAAAACCATGAGGCCATTCAGGTTTGACCTAGATCACATCCCTGATGAATATACAGTAGAGGTGAAGAATAGATTCAAGGGTCTGGATTTGATAGATAGAGTGCCTGAAGAACTATGGACAGAGGTTCGTGACATCGTACAGGAGGCAGCAATCACCACCATACCAAAGAAAAAGAAATGCAAGAAAGCAAAATGGCTTTCTGATGAGGCTTTACAAATAGCAGAGGAAAGAAGGAAAGCGAAAGGCAAAGGCGAAAAGGAAAGATTTACCCAACTGAACGCAGATTTCCAGAGAACAGCAAGGAGAGATAAGGAGGCCTTCCTGAATGAACAGTGCAAAGTAATAGAAGAAAACAATAGAATGGGAAGGACTAGAGATCTCTTCAAGAAAGTTGGAGAAATCAAGGGAGCGTTCCATGCAAAGCTGGCCATGATAAAGGACAAAAACGGTAGGGACCTAACAGAAGCAGAAGAGATTAGGAAAAGATGGCAAGAATACACAGAAGAACTATACAAGAAAGACCTCAATGTCCTTGACAAACACGACGGTATAATCACTGACCTTGAGCCAGACATCCTGGAATGTGAAGTTAAATGGGCCTTAGAAAGCATTACTAACAACAAAGCTAGTGGAGGTGATGGTATTCCAGCTGAGCTATTCAAAGTCTTAGAAGATGATGCTGTTAAAGTTCTGCACTCCATTTGCCAGCAAATTTGGAAAACGCAACAGTGGCCACAGGATTGGAAAAGATCAGTATACATTCCAATCCCAAAGAAGGGCAATGCCAAGGAATGTTCAAACTATCGCACAATTGCACTCATATCACACGCTAGCAAGGTCATGCTCAAGATCCTACAAGCTAGGCTTCAACAGTACGTGGATAGAGAACTACCAGAAGTACAAGCTGGGTTTCGAAGAGGTAGAGGAACTAGAGATCAAATTGCCAACATTCGCTGGATTATGGAGAAAGCAAGAGAGTACCAGAAAAATATCTACTTCTGCTTCATTGACTATGCTAAAGCTTTTGACTGTGTGGATCACAACAAACTATGGCAGGTCCTTAAAGAGATGGGAGTACCAGACCACCTCACATGTCTCTTGAGAAACCTGTATAAGGGCCAAGAAGCGACAGTTAGAACCGGATACGGAACAACTGATTGGTTCAGCATAGGAAAAGGAGTACGACAAGGATGTATACTGTCACCTTGCTTATTTAATATATATGCAGAGTACATCATGCGAAATGCTGGCCTGGATGAATCACAAGCGGGAATTAAGATTGCTGGGGAAAAGATCAACAACCTCAGATATGCAGATGATACCACTCTAATGGCTGAAAGTGAAAAGGATCTAAAGAGCCTCTTGCTCAGAGTAAAAGAGGAGAGCGCAAAAGTGGGCTTGAAGCTCAACATCAAAAAAACTAAGATCATGGCATCCGGCCCCATCACTCCTTGGCAAATAGAAGGGGAAGTCGTGGAAGTAGTGACAGACTTCACGTTCCTGGGATCCCAGATCACCGCAGACTGTGACTGCAGCCATGAAATTAAAAGACGCCTGCTCCTTGGGAGGAAAGCGATGGCGAACCTAAACAGCATGATAAAAAGTAGAGACATCACCCTGCCAACAAAAGTCCGCATGGTCAAAGCAATGGTATTCCCAGTAGTCATGTATGGCTGCGAGAGCTGGACTATAAGGAAGGCCGAGCGCCGAAGAATAGATTCTTTTGAACTATGGTGCTGGAGAAGACTCTTGAGAGTCCCTTGGACTGCAAGAAGAACAAATCAGTCAATCCTCAAAGAAATCAACCCTGACTGTTCCCTGGAAGGCCAGATAATGAAACTGAAGCTCAAATACTTTGGCCACCAAATGAGAAGGGAGCACTCACTGGAGAAGACCCTGATGCTGGGAAAGATTGAAGGTCAAAGAAGACGGGGACGGCAAAGGATGAGATGGTTAGACAGTGTCAAGTGGGCTGGATGGTGCAACCGTTGGATGGATTCATGGTTGGTTGAAAAATCGTACCAAATGAGTGCTCGTAAATGGAGGGAAGTCTCGAGTGGAGGGCCACAGGGTTCAGTCCTGGGCCCGGTGTTGTTCAATGGTTTTATAAATGATCTGGAGGAAGACATAGAGGGGATGCTTATTAAATTTGCTAATAGAGAGAAGTGCAAAGTCCTACACAAGTACAAAAAAATCAAAGGCATAGATATAGAATGGGAGGGACTTGGCTTGACAGCACCACATGTGAAAGGGATCTAGGTGTTCTGGTTGATCACAAGCTAAACATGAGCCTGCAGTGTGATGTGACTTCAAAGAAAGCTAATGCAATCTTAGCATGCATTAACAGAAGCATTGTGTCCAGAACACGGGAGGTCGTAGTTCCGCTCTATTCTGCTATGGTCAGGCCTCACCTGGAGTACTGTGTTTTTTGTTGTTCAGTCGCACAGTCGAGTCCGACTCTTCGCGACCCCATGAACCAGCTCCCTCCAGGCCCTCCTGTCCTCCGCCGTCCTCCGAAGTTGGCTCAATTTCATGTTCGTTGCATCTTTGACACTGTCTAACCATCTCATCCTTTGCCGTCCCCGTCTTCTTTGACCTTCAATCTTTCCAAGCATCAGGGTCTTCTCCAGTGAGTGCTCCCTTCTCATTTGGTGGCCAAAGTATTTGAGCTTCAGTTTCAGTTTTAGCCACCACATGTCCAGAAGAGGGCAAGCAGGATGGTGAAAGGGTTGGAATCCAAGTCTTATGAGGAAAGGCTGAAAGAGTTGGGTATGTTTAGCCTGGGAAAGAGAAGGCTTAAAGGGGACATGATTGCAGTCCAAGTATTTGAAGGGCTGTCATGTAGAAGATGGAGCGGATCTATTCTCTCTTGCTCCGGATTGCAAGACTAGATCTAATGGGTAGAAATATCAGGAGAAACTTCCTAACTGTAAGAGTGGTTGAACAGTGGAACAATCTGCCTTGGGAGATGGTGGATGCTCCTTCACTGGACGTTTTCAAGCGGAGGCTGGACAGCCATCTTTCGGGTACGTTGTAGGGCTATCTTGTGGCTATGCTCCTGCAGTGTGCAGGGGGTTGGACTAGATGACCTGCAAGGTCCCTTCCAACATTCTATGATTCTATGATTCTCCTTTCCCCATTTTATTTTCACCACAACAACCCTGTAAGGCAGGTTAGGCCAAGAAAATGTGATTGGCCAACACAGGCTCACCCATCGGGCTTCATAACAGAATGGGGATTTGAATGCAGGGGCTTCTAGATCCCAGTTTGACCCTCTAACCACCACACTATGCTGGTTCTGCAGCACAGCTGTATATTTTAGAATGTCTTATCTTTTCAGTGGTGCCCTCTGGAGATCATGAATCATGAGGCCACCGGAAGGAGCCAGATAGCAACAACAAGCCTTGCTGCCGGGTGCTGGTAGGAAGTCACTCCCCCCTATATAATTGTGGCCCTAGTTAGGAACCAAATTGTGTGTAAGCCGCTCAGAGACCCTTCGGGGTTCGAGCGGGATATAAATTGAATGATAAATAAATAAATGATATCCATTCCAGCTGATTTTGTGGCCCTTAAGTCAGGAAGATCAGGTCAAAAATGTTGGCAGAGTTTAAATATGCAAAGGAAGCGGAGCACTGACTGCTTAGAGAAAAATAAGTAGGTTTATTAAAGAAGAACAAACTGTTATAGAACATAGAAGAGAGAAAACCTTATAGGGTTGCCAGCTCTGGGTTGGGAAATACCTGGAGATTTTGGGGTGGAGCCTGAAGAGGGTGGGGTTTGGGGAGGGGAGGGACTTCAGTGGGTATAATGCCATAGAATCCACCTTCCAAAGTGGCCATTTTCTCGGGGAGAACCGGAAGTGGACTAGTGATGGCATTCGCTCTCTCCGACCCGCGGAGGAGTGATTAGCACACCAGCAACATGGAGGGGTGCCACCTCAAGTGGCACCTCCACGGAGCTCTCGGGAAGGGCTCCAAGCCAGAGGGCTTTTGAGGGTTAGCCTCTTCGACGGCTATTTGCCGGAGAATAGAGGCTTCCCTCCGCCCTGACGGTCCGGTTGCTGAGTGGCCTTCGGGCACAAGCTAGTTCGACTGGGGCAAGCGCAAGAGATCCAGCGGAATAACGATGATTGGGAGCAAGGTCTGATCGAAGACCGACAATGAATGTGAGTTCTGTCTGAGCGGACTGATTGATAAGCAAACCCCCCCCCCGATTGAAAAGCAAACCCCCCCCCCCCGTGGGAAAGCGGAAAGCAGGGAGGGATGCCTCCTATGCGCATAAAGAGTCAAGCGAAGCGAAGGGGGAAAGGGGGAAACAAACAGCGATTTGTTTTGAGAGACTTATCTGAGAGCCCGCTGTGAAACGACGAGCCCTTCGAGCCTTTGTATAACGGTTTGAATTTGTAAACAAATTTGAAAAATGGCGACATGAGGAAAGTTAAAACCGAAACCGGGAAGTCAGAGCCCGAGGCCAGAGGAGGGAACTGACGTCATAAAGCTGCTAGCGGATATGCTAAAGCCGGTGGTAGAGCAACTCGATGGTATTAACCAGCAGCTGGCCTTGTTGAATCAAAACTTCGCTTTACAGCAGCGTCAGTTGGCAGAAACAGACAAGAAAGTGGAACAAGTAACAGGAAAAATAGTAGAGATGTAATAAAAAGATGAAGAAAAGAGTGGGAGAAGTTGAAAGAAGGCAAAACCTTCAAGAAAATCGTTTGTGACAGCTCCAGATGGATTCTGGAGGTTCCAGGGGGTCCCTGTTACAGCTCCAGAAGGATTCTTAGGTTCCAGGGGGTCCCTGAAACCGAAAAAGATTTGAAGGAGACTCTGGCCAAGATTATCGCTCCAGTTACAGGCTTATCAGCGGAAGAAATAGTAAAAGATATGGAGACTGTCTATAGGGCATACTCCAATTATATTTAAAAAATTAGCCTGCCTGGAGAGATTGTGGTAAGATTTGCAAGAAGACAGACCAGAGATGCCATATTAAAAGCAACTTCAGCAACCCCACTGAAACTGGGAAATACAATTATTAAGACTTTAAAGGACATTCCATTTGAAATTCGTCAAAAAAGGAAAGCTTACAAGGATTTAATTTCTTTTCTCCAAACCAACGGAATTCAGTACAGGTGGGGGATCCCCAAGGGTGTCATCTTTAAAATTAACGATAAAAGAGAGAAGATTGATTCCATTTTTAAAGCCAAGGAATTCTTGAGATGCCAGCTGGGAACGGGGGAAGAATCTAAGGAGGAAGAAACCAAGTCAAATGACTCAGCAACCTCTGAATCGGACGAGGTCTCTGTGGCTGAAGCGGCTATGGGTGCGACGAAAACTGTGTATGATTTTAGAGACAGAAAGCCAAAGTAAGGGCAGAAGGACTCTGAAAATTGCTCTTTGAAGAAATGAAGATGCTCAGAAAGTCTTCTCAAGATAACTAATTTACTAACATAGAAGCAGTGCAAATCAAGAGCTCTACAAGTATATTGCCTTATTAACAAATGTAATACTAACATTTAGTTTAACTGGGTTATGATCTCTCACTCTTGGGTTTTTAGTTAGTGTGGGTATCTTTCCTTTATCCATAGATGTCGTCCCTTCCCATTTTTTTCTTTGTAGTTTTGTAGTCTATTGAAAAACAATAAAAATACCCCTTCGGGGGTTTAAAAAACAAACAAACACAAAGTGGCCATTTTCTCCAGGGGAACTGTTCTCTGTTACCTGGAGATCAGTTGTAACCCCAGGAGATCTCCAGCCATCACCTGGAGGTTGGCACCCCTAGAACCTTAACTGTCTAACCTCACTGCTGAAGGAGGAACAACAAGAAGAAGGAAGCGGGAGCAGGAAGTCTCCAGAAGAGCCAATCGGGAGACAGGAAGGACATAATTTGAAACTGTGGGCAGTCCCTAGTCCAGCTATGTTAGCCACCAGTCATTCAGCTGTCCCCCTGTAGGGTGATCTTCAGATCTTCTTCATAAAGCTGCACTATAGACCTTGCATATTCCAGCAAAAAAAAAAAAAATGCCCAGAATGCAAATGCTCCAATAAGCACAAATTACGACTCTAAGAACGAAATAAAATGGGTAACAATGCATAAAACATGTAGATGAAGCATGACAAATATAGTTGTATCAAAGTTACTCAAGAGGGAAGGGAAAAATCAACAGTCCCCATTTTTGAACTTGACCATTGACCGTTGTGGGAAGCCCTGGCAAGCCGTTTCCTATAATGCCTAGTTGTCAACATGGCTCCCTGTATAAAAGAAACATTGCTGCTGCTAATCTGAATGCTGGTTTTGTGGGCTCAGGACCAAGGGCTGCTCCAGACACCCTAATGGTTACTTGAATGTTGTGGGCAAAGCATCAGTCTATTTTGAGAGCTTCTTTATTGTTTTATACACAGAACTAATCGGGCTTGGTGACAGCTAGTTGTAGTCCAAAGGCAAAAAATAAGTGCAGGACGTATCTTTGTGCAGCTTAAAATAGTTCCAGCTCCCGCTGTGACAAATATAGGATGTCAGTTTCCCCCGCTAAAGGCTGGATCCAACTCGCTTTTCTGCTGCTGAAAAAGGAAGGAAGGAAGGAAGGAAGGAAGGAAGGAAGGAAGGAAGGAAGGAAGGAAGGAAGGAAGGGTCCCCTTTGACCAACCAAAATGGCTATGTTGGAAATCATGGGACTTGCAGGTACCCTTCCTGTCACTTGGACCTTTGCCTGTCGGAATGCCAGGACGATGAAAATGTGGAGGTGGTATTTAAGGAATGATATTGTCTAGGTCTAAGAGTTACACATTACCAGGCTAAGGAGGAGAACTTTAAAGTATTAGTTAGTCTGTAGGAGTTTATTTTCTTTTTGTGCAAAGAGCCTCACAACTATATCCTGATCGATCTTTTTAAAATTCCATTTTAATAAATATTACTTGTATTTTTACAACTTGTGTCTAACAGCTGCTCATTACCCATGAGATGAATCGGCCTCAGAGAGGCATGTTTGTGTACATTTTAGGGTGCTCTCATGCCTGTAGTTCAGGATTGAAGGGTCTCCCTGTGGGATTGGACAGTTTGGACTCTGGGACATCCTTACATGGAATGCCCTTATATGGAACTAGCCTGATACCTGTGCTTTGCTATGGTATTTAACTTCCGTAAATCCAGTTATAATATGGATGATGTGAAGTTTCAAATGTAACATTTGTTGTAGGAATTCTAATGGAGAAAATTGTAGTGTAAAAATGAAGTGAGACATACGTAGTTTTTTTCTCTACTGAACGACCTCTCTGTAGACTGCTGGGGCAGGCTCCTTCATGGATTTAAGCATGCTGCAACCACTGCTGCACCTGACAGACAACTGCCTGTTAGGTGTAGGAGGTGGGGGGAGTGTGTTGGAAGCTATCAGAGAAGCTGGGCCAGCATCACCACTAAGGTGATCCTGCTGGGGCAGTGTCCCTGATGGATTAAACTACCCTGGTCCTGCTCCTATACCTGACAGACACCTGGCTGTCTGGTGTTGGGGGGGATCATATTTAAAGGCATCAGGGAGGTTGGGCCAGCAGCAGGACTAAGGCAATCCTGCTGAGCAAACCTCCCTGGTATCTGTAAGCATCCCACATCCTCTCCTACACCTGGCAGGCAGCTGCCTGTCCAGTGTAGGAGGGGGAGGGGGGAGAGTATTAGAAGCTACTGTGGAGACGGGGCTGGCAGGATCACTAAGGCATTACTGCTGGGGCAGTAACTCCCTCGTGGCTTTAAGCACCCTGCAACTGCTGCTGCACCTGACAGACAACTGCCTGTCTGGTGTGTGGGGGGAGCATGTTTGAAGCCATAGGGAGGCTGGGCCAGCAGCTTTGCTTCACCTCACAGGCAGTTGGCCACTCCTGATTTCCTCAACTGTCATTAGCTCTCTGTTGTTGGGTTGTTGTTGTTTTTACCTCAGAACACTGAGCTCTGCAGCTGACCAATCAGAGGGTGGGGGGTGCAAGGAGGCAGCAGCCTGGCAGCCACATAGGAATCAATGGGGGGAGCACATTTCCCCCCCTTTTGACCCTCTTAGGGGTCAAATTTCTAAAAAATCCCTTCTTAGCGAGCACCTACGCCACGGTAGGAGTACTCTCCCCGAATTTGGTGTCTCTAGGTCCAGCAGTTTGGCCTGGGCATTGATTTTACGGCGAGGAGACTTTCTTTTATATATATAGATGCAGGGTTGTCGTCTCCCTGTCCTCAGTGAGTGTTTGCCTGCTAATCCAGTCCCTGCCTTACCCACTGATGTTGATCGTTGGGATGGGGCATGGTATGTTAAAAGTCCGAATGTAAATCATAGAGATTATTAACGCATCGTTGCATGGATTACCATGGCCAGATCTGGGCAAGGCAAATAGGAGACCAGTTGTCTGACCTGGTGTGGCTGGGAAAATGCCAGTCTGGCAACGTTTTGATCTGGGCCTCCATCGATAAGGAGGCATCCAAGATCACACCCAGGCTCTTGACAGTTGGTGCCAGTGTTAAGGGCATGCCATCAAGAGCTGGGAGTCGACATTCCAAACCCGAATCCTTGCCACCCAGCCACAGAACCTCTGTCTTAGCAGGATTCTGTCTCGGCCTGCTCTGTTTCAACCATCCCGCCACAGCCTCCAACCTCTCAGCAAGATCTACTGGGCTGGCATCCAGCCAGCTGCCCATCAACAGATAAAGCTGGTTGTCATCAGCATACGGGTGACACCCCAGCCCAAACCTCCACACCAATTGGGCAAGGGGGTGCATGTAGATGTTAAACAGTATTGGAGAGAGGATTGCCCCCCCTCGAGGAACCCCCCCCCCAAAACAGTCATGCTGCTCAACAAAGTTGGAAACCTTCCTCCAGTCTAAGAAGCTGCCCTCCAACGGAAGAGCTATTTATGTTGCAGGAGACTCCTTAGACTGTGTTATATTTATTATTGATTGCTAGACTTCATGTGGGCCATTTCCTAATAGAAGATTTGCAACCACCACTGTTTGGTTTGTAGAACTTTATGGATCAACCTGTCAATTGTTGATAACAGAGGTCATTTCGGGGGGGATCGCGGGGGATCGCAGTTCCCCCAAGTGAGGTACAGGGGGCGGGGCACATGATGAAGCCCCGCCCCCTGCTTCCGGCCGCCCCGCTTCCGGCCCTCATTCAGCCAGGAGGAGGCAGGAGAAGAGGGAGGGTAGGTTGCTTCCTCCCTGCCTCTCCCCACCCCTGCCTGCCTGGGGCCACGGAGGGCCTTCGCGGGGCTTCCTTGCACTCCCGCCGGCCTTGCAGGTCCACCGCCGGGCCCCTCATGGGGCTCGGCAGTGGAGCTGCAAGGCCGGCGGCGGCGGCCGGGACCATTGGGGGCGGGGTGTGTGGCCTTATGACACACTTCCGGTGATTTCAGGGTGTGTGGCATATGCTAATGAGTTATGCTAATGAGTTCCCCTAGCTCTTTTTCTACGAAACGACCCCTGGTCGATAATGTCAAGTTGTCTAGTTCCAGCAATTTGCTTTCTTGTAGTGGCTCTTTGTTGATCATTTACGCTAAACGTTGATGTGGTTTGGATTTTTAATGATAAATGCTGTTGACCTCTGGAGTAGAGTACTGGATTAGACTTGATTTGAAATCCTAATTTTACCATGCAGTTCGCCTTGAGTTCCATCCATTTGGGAAATTAAAATCTGCCGGTGTCTGGAACATTTAGTTATGATGCCACTGTTGAGGAATAGCCTTTCAGAGTGAAACATTTCCTTTTTTCTTAGGCTTCTAGGTGACATTTAAAAAAACATAGTGTGGATGTCGTTCAGATTTTACTTTCTTTCACACAGCTTGGATAACCCACTCCCAATGCACTTTAGCGATTGTTTCACACGGGAAAATCCAGTTGCAAACGACTGCTATGGTGCATCGAAAGTGCACTCTCCATCCTGTGTGCAAGCAGCCGTTATGGTTTTATCAAGTGGCTGTACCTCAGGGATAGCACATTTGCTTGGTGTGCAAAAGGTCCCAATTCCAATCTCCAGTTTACAAAAAAAAGGGGGGGGGATTACGTGATCTGATAGACCTTCACCCAAAATCCTGGAGAATCAGAATAGGCGATACTGACTTTGATAGACCAATGGGCTGGCTCAGTATAAGATAGCTTTGCATGTTCTCTGAACAAAAACCTAATGGCAGGTTATATGTTTTATAGCACACTATATTTCAAAGGAGCACATGAAGCTGCCTTATCTTGAATCAGACCCTTGGTCCATCGAAGTCAGTATTGTCTACTCAGACTAGCAGCGGTTCTCCAGGGTCTCAGGCTGAGGTCTTTCGCATCACATGCTGCCTGGTTCTTTTAACTGGAGATACCAGGGATTGAACCTGGGACATTCTGCATGCCAAGCAGATGCTCTGCCACTGAGCCACAGCTCTACCACTGAGCAAAGCAAGATGATTCCCTTCTTCAGTCACCAGACAGGATTAAGAAACGTTTATTTAGGTATAATTACAATGGTACAATCTTTAATCTTTCCCAGCATCAGGGTCTTCTCCAGTGAAAGATTGAAGGTCAGAGAAGACGGGGATGGCAAAGGATGAGATGGTTAGACAGTGTCATAGATGCAACGAACATGAAGTTGAGCAAACTTCAGAGGACGGCGGAAGACAGGAGGGCCTGGTGCGATCTGGTCCATGGGGCTGCGAAGAGTCGGACTCGACTGTGCGACTGAACAACAACAACAACAGTATAATCTGTAGAGCATGACATGTTTGTTCTGCTCAGTTTGTCAGTATTCTTCCATTTGGCCAGTTTTCTGATTGCTTGTTCACATTTGACCATTCTTTGGTATAGGCACGCCTTTATGTTGGCACGCCTAAATGCCTTACTATCTAGAGTTCTGCAAGGTAGGTATCTTAAGATACTATACTCTGATAGAGTATGTGACTGCAGTGCAGGTAGAAGAGGAGAAGAAGAAGAGATTGGATTTATACCCCGCCCTTCACTACCCAAAGGTGTCTCAGAGCGGCTTACAAACTGCTTTCCCTTCCCCTCCCCACAACAGACACCCTGTGAGGTGGGTGGGGCTGAGAGAGCTCTGACACAAAGTGCTCTTTTTCAAGGGCAGCTGTGCCAGAGTTTGTGACTGACCCAAGGTCACATCAGCAGGTGCAAGTGGAGGAGTGGGGAATCAAACCCGGTTCTCCCAGATTAGAGTCCGCGCACTTAACCACTACACCAAACTGGCTCACGTGAGTTTTGCATGCAACCATTATTCTGAGGCTAGAAATCTTATCATTCTTCCCTTGCTCCAAAATATAGATTATATGGAGACATTGCCTCTTTTATTAGAAGATAATAGTTGACCTATTACCCTTTCAGTTGTGAAATTTTATGCTCTTGTGGTCCAGTTTCTTTATGTTTTAGTAATCTGCTTAAAGCTAATGAGTTAAGAAGCAATATGAGGTAAAGGTAAAAGGTAAAGGTTTCCCTTGCGCGAAAGCTAGTCAAATCTGACTCTAGGGGGTGGTGCTCATCTCCGTTTCCAAGCCGAAGAGCCAGCGCTGTCCAAAGACATTTCCGTGGCCATGTGGCCAGCATGACTAAATGCGGAGGTGCACGGAACGCTGTTACCTTCCCACCGAAGCGGTACCTATTTATCTACTTGCAGTTTCTTGCTTTCGATCTGCTAGGTTGGCAGGAGCTGGGGCCAGAGATGGGAGCTCACTCCACCACGCGGCACTAAGGTCTCAAACTGTCGAGCTACAAACTTTCTAGTCTGCAGCTCAGCATCTTAACCTCTGAGCCACCGCGGCTCAGTTTTGAAAAGGGGGGGGGGAGCAGAGAGTATGTTAAAGGGATGTTCTGTCAAAAACAGGAGCCAAGCAAAAAGTGTCTGCTAATTACTGCTGTTCCTGACTTCAGTCACTCACCAGCCCTCTCAAGCTAAGCAGTGTGGGCCCTGGTTAGCATTTGGTGGGAGTCCATCAAGGAAGTCCAGGGTCACTATGTAGAGGCCGGCAATGGCAAACCACCTCCAAACGTCTCTTGTCTTGAGAACTCTACAGAGTCACCATAAATCAGCTGCAACATGACTGCAAAAAAAAAAAAATCAATGATTTTGAAAATATATTTATTGGGTGTTCTGAGAAGCTCTTTTCGTAAGAAGAGAGGAAACAGCGCTCTTGCCATTTTCATCCAGAAATCTGCAGCTACTGCAGATGCTGTGAAGTTGGGAAAACAGACACTTTTGCCACTGTCCTTCTCAATATTCCCAGCCACCAACATCACTGGGCATCATCCCCATGTATATACATGAAATCCAGGTAGAAAACAAGCCTCCCATCTCAGTTGCAAACAGATTTATGAGAGAAGAGGCTGCCCAACTCCGGACCTGAAATATTGTTCATTGCAAATAACGAGACCAAGAAATCGAGTAAACGCTGCAGGCTTACCAGCAATAATAAATCTTTTAAATTATTCTACCAGCAGCCAGAATGATATACTTAATTCAGCTGGGCTCCAGAGCTCCCCAAGTTCAGGTAAACACACCAGACCTGCTCACAAACCTTTCGATTTGGAAGGGGAGAAGTCTCAAATGAATCTTCGCTGAAGACAGCGAGAAGAATAACGATTCTGTATCTTTATTTTTATGGTCAGTGACTCAACCACTAGTTCTCTTCACTCATGAGACCCTCGTTATAATTTTCTGGACTACTACAGTTGGTTGTACCATTCAAAGCAGAGGCAAGGCAGTGATGGAAAAGAGCCGCTGCCCGGAATTGGTACAAAGTTTAGCAATTCTACAGAATTGCACAGGAGTAAAGTAAAGACGAACAGCATTTTATTTCAACATCAGCTTTTGTGAGTCTGAGCTCAGACCGTGTGGCTACCTTAGCGCATGTGTCCCGACATGTCCGTATCAATACATAGCAGAACCTAATCTTCTTCCAACCCCAGGATGCATTCTATAAAACAAATAATGGTCTGGGGATAAATGGAAGACCAAACTATACTGATATATAAAACAGGATGTGGGGGTGAGGTAAGAACATAAGAACATAAGAACATAAGAGACGCCAATGTTGGATCAGGCCAAAGGCCCATCCAGTCCAACACTCTGTGTCACACAGTGGCCAGAAATACCAGTGCCATCAGGAGGTCCAGCAGTGGGGCCAGGACATTAGAAGCCCTCCCACTGTTGACCCCCTCCCAAGCACCAAGAAGACAGAGCATCACTTGCCCCAGAGCCCCTAGCTATACCTTGTGGCTAATAGCCACTGATGGACCTCTGCTCCATATGCTTATCTAATTCCCTTTTGAAGCCGTCCATGCTTGTAGCACCCACCACTTCCTGTGGCAGTGAATTCCATGTGTTAATCACTCTTTGGGTGAAGAAGTACTTCCTTTTATCCGTTCTAACCCGACCGCTCTGCAGTTTCATGGAGTGCCCATGAGTTCTTGTATTGTGAGAAAGGGAGAAAAGTACTTCTTTCTTTACCTGCTCTTTCCCATGCATAATCTTATAAACCTCGATCATGTCACCCCTCAGTCGTCTTTTCTCCAAGCTAAAGAGCCCTAAGCGCTTTAACCTTTCCTCATAGGGAAAGTGTTCCAACCCTTTTATCATTCGAGTTGCCCTTTTCTGCACTTTTTCCAAAGCTATAATATCCTTTTTAAGGTGTGGTGCCCAGAACTGCACACAGTATTCCAAATGAGGTCTCACCATTGATTTATATAGGGGCATTATTATATTGGCTGATCTGTTTTCAATACCCTTCCTAATAATCCCCAGCATAGCATTGGCCTTCTTTATTGCAGTCACACACTGTCTCGACATTTTCAGTGAGTTATCCACTACAACTCCAAGATCTCTCTCTTGCTCAGTCTCTGCCAGTTCAGACCCCATCAAGTTTTTTTTATTTTTTAAAAAACAAAACACATAAGTGAGGGGAGCTATATATTTCTCCCTCGTCTTCCTCACCTTTCTACATGACATTATTTGAAGTTTTATTCTCCCAACCCATCCTCGTTATCAGAAGTGAACTAAGTGGGAAGAAAAATCTTAAACCAACAGAGCACAGTATGGTAAGGAAGAGGAGGGTCTATAGTTAATTTCCCCTTATCCATGAAGTCTGTTTTTCATAAAAATTAGAATCCACTTACACTCCCCTCTTACAAATAATATTTGAGTAAATCAACACGGGCCTCTGTCAGATCCAATTTAATTCTGAGTCGCGTGTAGCTTGGCCCTAAGGTAGTCAGTGTTACCTGTTCCAAAGCCAAGTTACCGGACACTGTCTAAAGTTAGATGATCCGCACTGATTCACTGTTGGTTTCATACAAAAACACTCTTGCTAAATAGTTTGGTGGGTAGCAAAGTGTTGTTTGTGTTTTGAAAAGGTATATAACTTTAAAAAGTTGCTGCAGTCTCTGGAAAATGTGGCTTCTCTAATTGAAGGCTGTACAAAAGAGAGTCTTTTCAGACATCGTTTTTGATTAGTCATTTCAGGGTGGGTCACCCCTTTCTATCATTTGATGTCCGGTAATGCGATGCAGCTGAAAAGAAGTCCAACCCGCACTCCGTGTCATGCTGAGACCAGCCAGCTAGAAAATTATTAACAGCCTTCCCTTTGCAGTTCAAGAGAAGAGGGCATAACACCTCTCCTGCTGGCTCAGGGGGCCCCAAAACAGAAAAGTTCACATCGTTGTAAGGCAGCCTTCCTGGTTGTCCTGGTTGGAATGACTGGTAACTTGAACTGGGCTTACCAGAAATCCTGCAAATGCCTTGTCATATCCTCATCCACAAATCTGGGAAGTTACACAGTTCATAAAACAAATGGCTTGGAAAAGGGATTAGCTTTGGTCACAAAGGACAGCTCTTTCCATGGCTACTAGCCATGGTGGATAAATAAAATTCCCATGGACAGAGGCAACATGCTTCTGAATTAGGGATGCCAGCCTCCAGGTGGGACCTGGGGATCTCCTGGAATTACAGTTCATCTCCAGAGATCAGTTCCCCTGGAGAAAATGGCCACTTTGGAGGGTGGACTCTGTGGCACTGTATCCCACTGAAGTCCCGCCTCTCCCCAGGCTCCATCCCCAAATCTCCAGGTGTTAATTTCAATTTTCAAGGTGACTCCAACAAAGCCTCACAGGAGTCTCTTATTATACAAAGCAAGGACCAAAGCACCTCTGTCAATGATGCTAACAATAAAGATACAGACTCTTGTAGGTCTACAGAAGAAGAAGAAGAGATTGGGTTTATACCCCACCCTTCAGTCTCCAAAGCAGTCTCAGTGGCTTACAATCTCCTTTCCCTCCCCCTCCCCACAACAGACACGCTGTGAGGTCGGTGTGGCTGAGAGCTCTTTTGAGAACTGCTCCTGAGAGAATAGCTCTGAAAGAACCTGTAACTGACCCAAGGTCACACCAGCAGCTGCATGTGAAGGAGTGGGGAATCAAACCCGGTTCTCCCAGATTAGAGTCCATGCTCCTAACCACTACAAAAACCCCAGCTTTTAAAGTTTGACATCGACACCTTTAATAGGGACTTAAGAGAATTTTTAAAAAAATGTAGAACCTCCTTGGCCCGTAAATAACTCTGAAATCAAAATCTTTAATGGTGGAGGACAGTTTTAAATCGAATAAATAAATAAATAAATAAATAAATAACATTTTAACTTCAAAAGTACATTGATTTGCGAGGTTTGGTAGGGCAGCGAATGGGTGCTGTGCCAGCAGGGAAACAATGGCCAGTAAAACTTTTTAGACGTTATAACTTGATAGTATTGTTACTGGTGTTATTTGTAACATTTTGTTGTTGTTGTTGTTTTTGTTGTTGTCCTTATGGTTCCCCCTTCTCTGTGTGATCTGAAAACTGAGATAACTTTGTATTCACACAAACACCAGATAATTTGTTGTCAACAGATAGGTGTTTCTGCTATTCAACAAGGTCTTTAAAACCTCAAGGAGAGAGGATTCCTCTTCATTTTCTTTTTAAACACTCAAGCATAGGTTTCTGAGTTTCACTGACTCTTAAAGTCTAGAAGGCAGGAACATACAACCAAGTTCCAAGAATCCTTCTATATACACAGACCAGGGATCACTCATCTTTTAAGAACTATCTCCCTTTTCACTGGGCAGGGGTTACTTCTCTTAACTAGAAGCAATTTCCCTTTTCAGCTTGAATAGGAATCCTCTCTGATCCTTTCACTCCTTTTGCCTCCTTCCCAGTTCACAGTCAGTGCTAAACTGTCTAATCTTCAACTGTCAGTTCCCAACTGTCATTCCTTAACTGACTCTCCAAAGAATTCCGTTTGAACAGGCTGTCATTCAAAGGTTCTGAAACTGTCTGTGGTCACACACACAAAATAATCCACTTTCAATTCACTTTCAATGCACTTTCAAATTGGATTTTGCCAGTTCACACAGTAAAAACCCAGTTGGAAAGTGCATTGAAAGTGGATTATTTTGTGTGCGTGACTGCAGCATTAGGCATTAACCCAAGGTGGTTTACACAGTTCTCCTCTCCTCTATTTTATCCTTACAACAAACCTATGAGTTAGTTAGGCTGAGAGTGAGTGGCTGGCCCAAGATCACCCAGCAAACTTCCATGGCAGAGAGGGGATTCGAACCTGGGTCTCCCAGATGCTAACGTGCATGAAGTTTGCTCTCATGTTTGCAACTTTTTGTTTCAAGTGTATTTACACAGTTCAGTGGTTTGTGGTTCATCTCTCCACTACCTAGTATGTTCACTGGGATTTCATTTTATTTGCTTACACTTTAGCAATGCCTGTTAATCTGCTTTTGTAGTATGTTGTGCCATAAATGCCTTCCAACAAACTGTTTAATTCTTATAAGTAACATTTTGGAGTCTGTGTCTTCCTACTGACAGTTATATACACTCATGGGTGATAAAAACCAGTAAAGAAAGAGAGGCCTCTTGCTTAAGGAGTCTGGATTAACACTTCCTAGTGGCTAATCAGATACTGAAGCTGAAGCTCAAATACTTTGGCCACCCAATGAGAAGGGAGTACTCACTGGAGAAGACCCTGATGCTGGGAAAGATTGAAGGTCAAAGAAGACGGGGATGGCAAATGATGGGATGATTGGACAGTGTCATCGATGCAACGAACATGAAATTGAGCAAACTCTGGAAGATGGTGGAAGACAGGAGGGCTTGGCGTGATGTGGTCCATGGGGTCGTGAACAGTCAGACTCGGCTGTGTGACTGAACAACAACAAAAAGTGGCTAATCTTCCTTTTTCAAAGCCAGTGTGGTGTAAAGGTTAGAGTGTCAGACTAGCTCTCAACAGTGTTGAGTGGCTACATACTGTTTGCTCCCATGACTTAGATGACGGTGCTTCTGTGAATGTGTTGGTACCCCAATGGCATAAGCCTACTTTCGCAGCACGATTCAACTCATGCTGTTCATGCTCAGTCTTCATATTCAGCATTCCATGTCCTTCTCACGTATATAACCTGTTTATCCCTCTGATGAAATATACATAAACCATACTTTAAACATAGGTATGGAAAACAGGAATTTAGGATACCCTTCCAGAAAATTATGGGAAATAGACATCCTGGATTGATGCTGGTTCTGGCAGCATGGTTCACGCAAGGTCTCGAGGCCGTGGGTACCACAAGGCAAGAGCCAAGGGCTGAGGTCTCTTTGGACAAGCCCAGGCTTAAATTACCTACAAAGGGGGAGGAGCAGATATTCAGCCACAGCAGCTGTTCAGGTCTTGTTCAGATGCTCCCAAGTCCCTTTTGTACACTAGTTATAAACTGAAGTGATGAAAGATTATAGTAGATGTTAAAACAGGACAACAAGCCAGTTTCTAGACAGTTCAGGAAAACGGGGGGTGGGGGGGAGATGCTCTGTGGCTTCAAATATGTAGCAACTGTAGGAGGGAGGAGGTTCTGCCCAGAATAAACTGGAGAAGTGATTCACCACGTCTGCAACTTTTTTTTTTTAAAAAGAAGAATCCCAGTTAGGTTTCCTTTGCCTCCAGCGTTTGTGAGTTAGTGAAGGTCCCTTGGAGAAGAGTCGGCTACTCTGTCCTTCAGTCACACTCATGAAACTACTTTATACTGAGCCAGACCATTGGTTTATCAAGGTTAGTATTGTCTACTCAGAGTAGCAGCAGCTCTCCAGGGTCTCAGGTAGAGGTCCTTCACATCACTAACTTCCTGGTCCTTTTGAACTGGCAATGCCAGGGATCGAACCTGGGGCCTTCTGTATGCAAAGCAGAGGCCTTCCGCTGGGCCACAGCCCTCAGCCAGTTTCATTATCATCTTTACTCAGCACTGGCAACTACCACTCAATGACTGTGGTCACATGAACAAAGGCTAACTGTTGTTTAGGATTGCCAGCCCCCTAGGATTTTACTGGTCCAACCAGTAAAACTGTATTTTTCAGACAACCAGGATTGGGGGTTGAGAAGAAAGCGAACTCCCGCCTATAACCTTTCTGATTCTATCATGGGTCCACCTCTTACAGTGCTCTACTGCGCCCCTAAACCATCAGCTCTGCCCTGAACTATCAGTTTCCACTAGGCCCTTTTCCAAGACATGAGATTTGCTATTTGGTTAGACTTGCCTGTACCCGTGAGAGCCAGTGTGGTGTACCTGTTAAGAGTGTTGAACTGGGGATCAAGCCCTTACTCAGGAGGCTCACTGGATGGCATTGGCCAGCTGCTTTCTCTCAGGCTAAGGTACCTCGCAGGATTGTTATAGGGATAAAGTAGAGTTGGGACAACCACAGATGTCACCTTGAGCAGATAGATAGATAGACAGACAGACAAGGTAGACAGATAGAGACAGACAGATAGACAGAGACAGACAGACAGACAGACAGACGGTAGACAGATGGTAGATGATGATAGATGGATGGGTGGGGGTCCCCACCTATAAGGCTAGCACAATATTAGAAACTGTATTTACCCAAAAGAAAGATGGCCCTGAATATATGAGCTAGAATCTCCCTAAAAAGTCTATACTCAAAAGATGTTTTAATTATGTAACCACTGTACATAATTGTAATTTATCTGAATTTTTTCCTCATAGCACCTGTGGGGGAAAACTGTCTTCTTTTCAAGTAAGTAGGCCAGTTCTCTCAGGACTATTTAGGAGCAAGTCCATCCTATACTATTCATTAAGAGGTTGCACACATTGTAGATTTTCCTAAGCTGACCTCTCAGCCATCAGTCCAAAGAGGTCAATGACAGGACTACATGTGAACCAATGAGCTTCCAGATTCTCCCAAGGAACAAGCATGTGATAAGGTTCTTAAAGACAATGTTGTCCCCCTCTGTTGGCCACCAGATGTCGCTGTGAAGCTGGATTCTGGTGGCATCCTATTGGACTCCTCTCTTACACATGTTCTTGGGACTGTCCCCAGAAGAGCATCCCAGGCAATCTAGACTCATCTATCTCAACAACCAGATCACAATTTAAAAATAAATCCCCTGAACTTGAAGTTGAGTCTGGTTCAATCCAACCTAACATTCCCACAGAGACCACAACAAATACTGCACAAAAATGGACCAGACCTGTGGCCCATCTAGTCCAGCATCCTCTTTTGCTAGGGCTGCCAGCTCCAGGTTGGGAAATACCTGGAGATTTTAGGAATGGAGCCTGGGGAGAGCGGGGTTTGGGGAGGGGAGGGACTTCAATTGGGGTATAATGCCACAGAGTCCACCTTCCGAAGCAGCCATTTTCTCCAAGCAAACTGATCTCTGTTGCCTGGAAATCAGTTGTGATCCCAGGAGATCTCCAGCTGCCACCTGGAGGTTGGCAATCCTTTGTTTCACAAAGGGAACAGTCAGTTGCTCTGGAGGAACAACTCCTGGTATCTTTGAGCTATCCTCAGAGATTAGCAAATTGTGTCTTTTCACTCTCTTTCTTGTTAGTTCTACAAAGAAAGGTCATCTATCCTGTCCAGGTAATCATTACTCCACTAAGCAGCATCTGAATGAGTCCTTGAAGAATTATAACCTGTGTCACCATCCATCCACCGGAAAGCTCTTCTATGCAAGTCCCATAGATTTAGCTATTCCAGGGATAGACCCGTAGCCTCAACCAGTCAGGTTTTGGTGATGAACACCAGATTGGCTTCATTATCTAGGATCACCTACTGGATGGTTTATGGTTATCCAACCTGGCATCAATCAGGAAGAAAGTGAGACAACCACACTAGCTGGCTATGGCCTGTGTATGACTTGACTTTGTTTTCCGTTGTTAGAGGTACTTAAAACCTGGGCATGCCCAGAAGTATGAGTCAAAGTGCTCTTGACCCAGAGGTCATAACCAAGAGGTGAGAAGAAGAGGAGATCCACTAGCAGAGAGAGCAAGAGAGTGGCCTGCTCTGTATTCAGAATCCTTCCCCTCCTTATTTTTGTTTTTATTGTATTTAGTACTGTATTTTTCTTATTGTAAGCCACTTGGGGGCCCCTTGGGGAGAAAAGCAGGATATAAATTAATTCAATAAGCAATAAGATTCAGTTACAGATCAAGTGGTAAACTGTGCTGAGGTTCAATTAGACTTATATAAAGGCTGTCCTTAAAGAAGAAGAGAAGAGAGAAGAAGAGATTGAATTTATACCCTGCCCTTCACCACCCGGAGGAGTGCCAGAGCGACTTACAAACTCCTTTCCCTCCCCCTCCCCACAACAGACACCCTGTGAGGTAGGTGGGGCTGAGAGAGCTCTGACAGAAACTGCTCTTTTTCAAGAACAGCTTTTATCAGAACTACAGCTTGCCCAAGGTCATCCAGCAGGTGCAAGTGGAGGAGTGGGGAATCAAACCCGGTTATCCCAGATTAGATTCCTTAACCACTACACCAAACTGGTGTATTAAAGAATAAATTAAGGCCTCTGTAGGAAAACGATGCACTTTTTTTTGCTGTCAAGTCACAGCTGACTTATGGCAACCCTGTAGGATTTTCAAGGCAAGAGGTATGCAGGTGGTTTCGTTGCCTGCCTCTGTGTAGCAACCTTGGCATTTCTTGGACTTCCTTGGTGGTCTCCCATCCCAATACCAAACAGGGCTGGCCCTGGTTAGCTTCTGAGATCGGACAAGACTGGGCTGAGATCTGACAAGATCGGGCCTCTCGGCACAATTCTGCACAGAAAATGAACATGTTTCCAAAAAAATGTCTTTGCCACTCACATTTGCCATCTGTTCAAATGCAGCTTCATCGTGACTATGCTCTGGACAGGGACTGATCGAACGGCTGGTTCTGGAAAGCATGAAGATGTAGCCCAAACTGTTTAATCTCCTCAGGCTGACAGCTGGCTCGCTCTCACTGGCAGATGACGTGTGATATTTCTCGGAGGCCCGGAGTCGGCTCAGGGCCCTTGAGGTTTCAACCTCTACTGTAGCATGTGACCTGACCTAGACAGCCCAGGCTAGCCCAACCTCATCAGATCTTGGAAGCTAAACAAGGATGGCCCTGGCTAGGGTTGCCAGCCTCCAGGTGGGGCCTGGGGATCTCCCGCTTTTACAACTGATCCCCAGGCGACAGAGATCAGCTCCCCTGGAGAAAATGGCTGCTTTGAAGGGTGAACTCTGTGGCATTGCACCCTGCTGAGGCCCCTCCCCTCCCCAAACCACGTCCTCTCCTAGCTCCACCCCCAAAGTCTCCAGGTATTTTCCAACCCAGACTTGGCAACCCTAGCCCTGGCTAGTATTTGGATGGGAGACCACCAAGGAAAATCGGGGGCATGACACAGAGGCAGGCAATGGCAAACCACCTCTGAACGTCTCTTGCCTTGAAAACTCTACAGGGAAAGTACCTGGAAAGTACCATCACCCCCACCAGTGTTCCCTCTAAGCTGAGTTAGTGTGAGCTAGCTCACAGTTCGTTAGCCTCCATCTCACTCATTTTTGCCTTAGCTCAGGAAGGAGGGCTCCAGAGCAAACTAATTTATGCAGTAGCTAAATGGCTCACTCACATCTTTAATGCCAGTAGCTCACAAAGTAGCATTTTTGCTCACGAGACTCCATAGCTTAGAGGGAACATTGATCCCCACCACTGTAGTGTGCATAGATGTATCTTCATGTACTGGTTAAAGACTTAGGTGAGGATCTGGGAGATAGAGCTTTGACTGCCCCCTCTGCTGTGAGCCTTGCCGGGTGCCCTTGGGCCAGTCACACTCTCTCAAGGTAAAGCGGAGGCAGGGAGCCTCAACTGCACTGTCCCGAGCTCTGTGGAAGGAGGGTGGGATGAAACTGTGGTAAATAAACAGCGATAACCAGCTTTAAATTATAGGCTCGATGTGTCAGGAATCCAAAGAGCACAGTATGCTTCTTAGATACACGTATACGCACACACAGAGGAATCTCATTGCTGTGACTTCACTGTAGACATGCCGGCCTCCACGGTTGTGCCGTCTCTGATTGGCGCCCCCGAGGCATCTTTATACGATACTTAATTCCCGACAGCCTCATGCTAAGCGTTCATTAATTACAAGAATGGAAGTGCTGCCTCCAAAGCTCACCCGCGGTGGCCCGCAACACTTCAATGGCGTTATGTTTATACAGAACTTGGAGAATTCCAACACCTACTGTGCCTTGCAGGACGAAAAGGAAATGACAGTAACTTCCAAGGGCATCATCGTCGATCAGTTATGCTAAATTGTTCTGCTTTCCTAATAACCTTAGAAGGGCCAATGTAAATGAGAGAAATCGTGAGGTAAAAGCGCCCATCTTACCTCTTCCACAGTCATCGCCCGTTGTGGGGATGACGGGGGTTTATAACTTAAGAGGCCTAGAACAACAAGGCCTACCAGACTGAAATATCGTCTCAAACGGGGAAATGACGAAGATCTATTGTTTGATTCAATTAGTATTAGACAGGACAAAACAAAGAAGACTATGGGTTGGATCCAGACAACTTTTTTTTTTTTGCTCAATCTCGCCAAATTCTCCTTGTTACGACAGACCTGTCTCACATGGCTTTTGTCCATGCAGGTCTCACGATCTCCAGCATAGCCTTTTCAGGTGGTCAAAGAGGGCCTCTCTTCCTATTTTTACCAGTGGGAAAGCTGGTTGGCTCCAACCCTATGGAACAATACCCATTGATTATCAGGTCTTGGATACGCATGACTCACAAGGTATGAGGATTTTTGAAGTTTTCCCCAAGAACACCTGGTGCTAAATCATTAACATGGCTCTTATAGGTTCCAGGTTTCAGTTAGCGTCTAAGATAAAGATTTCATGGATGAGGAGGCAGGATCCATTCTGGATACTTCTTTAAAAGTTGTTGTTCAGTCGTATAATTGAGTCTGACTCTTCGGGACCCCATGGACCACATCACGCCAGGCCCTTCTGTCTTCCGTCATGCTCTGGAGTTTCCTTAATTTCATTTTCATTGCATCTCTTTAAAGGTAGCCCACTGCAAGTAAACTATTGAATTGCCTGCTGGCAGAATGTTCTTATAAATTCAGCATGCCTTACAAAAAGTTGCCATTTTAGTTTTCATAAGCGATTCTTATTTATGCATTTTATTTATGTATTTTAAACGTTCCTTGACCACCATTCCATCAAAGTCATCTCCTTCTTGGTTCCTGTGTAGACCGACATATGGGTTGTATGCCTGCACACAAAAATATTTAGACCTTTGTAGAGCTAAAGGGTTGTCTCCAAAGGTTCTGCTATAGATAGCACCTTCCTCCAGAGACAGGTCCCACCAGTGGAAGGCTCTTAAGAGCTGGTGAAAGGCTTCCTGCATGAGAGCCAGTGTGGTGTAGTGGTTAAGAGCGGTGGACTCTAATCTGGAGAGTCCTCCACATGAAGCCAGCTGAGTGACCTTGGGGCAGTCACAGTTCTCTCAGAGCTCTCTCAGCCCCACCTACCTCATAGGGTGTCTATTGTGGGGAGAGGAAGGGAAGGCGATTGTAATCTGCTGTGAAACTACTTCAGGTAGAGAAAGGTAAAGGTAAAGGGTCCCTTGCTCGAAAGCCAGTCGAATCCGACTCTAGGGTTGCGGTGCTCATCTCTGTTTCAAAGCCGAAGAGCCAGTGCTGTTCGAAGACGTTTCCGTGGTCATGTGGCCGGCATGACTAAACACCAAGGCGCATGGAATGCTGTTACCTTCCCCCCGAAGTGGTACCTATTTATCTACTTGCAATTTCTTGCTTTCGAACTGCTAGGTTGGCAGGAGCTGGAACTAGAGATGGGAGCTCACTCCATCATGCGGCACCCAGGTCTCGAACTGCCTTCCACAGCCTGCAGTTCAGCATCTTAACCACTTGAGCCACCACAGCTCTGAGGTAGAGAAAAGCGGGGTATAAAAGCCAACTCTTCCTCCTCCTCTTCTTCTTCTGGAAATTCTACCAACAGTCAAGCAGAACTTTTGAATCCAACCCAAAGATGACACATCAACCCACACACCCCTCCTCTCAAGGGATCAGTGCAGAGGTTTCAAGGTGCAGAGGGACTGCCATCCCACTCAATTTCTTTGGCCAGGATAGTAACAACACAGAGCACGGTCTTGTTGAAGTTCATCTGTCCATCCCTTCTCCAGCCCAGTTAAGCATAGCATCTTGCTGTTAGCTCATTTTTATCCTATAGAAACAACCAGTTCCCAATGGGAATGAGCTCATGCCATCTGCAAAGACCTCTGGGGAAGAAGCTCCAGCAAGACAGCAGGGAGTCATTTTTTAAAAAAAGAAATGGCCCTTGTTATAAGAACTAGGTGTTCACTGGCTTTTTAAAAACCTGTTTATGCCGATTACTCTTCCCGAGCTCTGTTACAAGGAAGAGCTAAAATAGAAAACAGCTTCAGTAACTGATGTCAGACTTTAAAACAAATGTGTAAAATGGAATGCGTAGAATTAAAAGATGCTTTATATGGTCAGGAGAATCTCTCTGTGGTCCACAGGCTAAGCAAATGATAAGCTCAAAGAGAAGTGTTAAGTGAGCTCGGCTGTGACTTTTACTTAAAAGTGCAAGGCCTGAAGGGAACCAGCAAAGACAGAATGCCCGGTGGGTACTCAAGGCAATCTTTTTCTTAGAAATAATGCTAATCATGAATATTCTATTGGCCAGATAGATTTCTTTAAAAAATTAATGACTGGATAACACAGAGTATTTAAACTCAATTGCAATAAAGACAAAGACAGAGATGCATTTTTATCTATTTAGGCCCCGGTCACATGGGAGGATTTGCCCCGTGAAATGGATGGATTGAGGGCGCATCAAACGGGTGCAATCATACGGCAACATCTCTGGGAAGTGTAGCGCACCTGTCACCAACCTGTACCGTCGGCCTGACGAAGCGGATTTAAAAAGTACCAGCAAAAGTGTAGTAGCATCAAGAAAACGCAGGTCGCAGGCGAGCATCGGATCGCGGAAGCGGAGTTAATCTGGCGCATCTGGCACACGCATGCATCCCGTCGCACCGGATGTGACCGTCTGGTGCCGCGCTCCGCACGTCTGATCGCACCATGCCGGTTCTTCCTGGCCTTTGATGCACTTCAACATCGCCATGTGATCGCTGGCTATCGGAGTATGTGCGGCACCTCAGGGAACCATATGATCACGTTACCGCACATCTTTTTGATCCGGCGCTAAAATGCCTCCCTTCCAGTGTGGATTTTCCTGCTCGTGTGACTGGGGCCTTAGTACACTTTTATCCCATCTTTCCTCCAAGGAGCTCAGGTAGCTTTCATCATTTCCCTCCTCCTATATTTTATTCTCATGACAACCTGGTAAAATAGGTTAGGCTTAGAAACAACATGTGGGGGGCCCACGAAACTTGCAGGGGGGCATCCTATGTCCCCACCACCGTCGCCGAGGCCAGCTGCCTTGGAGCCCAGCTAGAATGCCCAGGCCAAGAGCATCTCCCGGAGCCTGTTGCCATCAGCTTTGCAGAACCAAGGTTAAGTTCATCGTTGCTGTGTTTACAGACAACACCTTTTTATTTGAGGCAGGATTTAAAAACCCTGTGTATTTTTTAAGTTCTCAGATTTTTCCTCAAACAGGGGGAGTCCCCCAAGTTTGCAGAAGAATCTGTTTTTAGAGAAGAAGAGGAGATTGGATTTATACCCTGCCCTTCACTTGGCGTCTCAGAGAAGCTTACAAACTCCTTTCCCTTCCCCTCCCCGTAACAGACACCCTGTGAGGTAGGTAGGGCTGAGAGAGCTCTAAGAGAACTGCTCCTGAGAGAACTGCTCTGACAGAACTATGGCTTGCCCAAGGTCATCTAGCAGTTGCAACTGGAGGAGTGGGGAATCAAACCTGGTTCTCCCAGATTAGAGTTCCACACACTTAACCACTACACCAAACTGGTTAGCATGGCCTCGATTCACAGATTTAGATATCTGCAGATTGGCCCACACTTCATTACACTATAAGCTGACTGGCCAAAGGTCACCCTGCAGACTTCATGGCAGAGGAGTAGCGTTGCCAGCTCTTTAACAGTGAGGCAGGATTTCTTTTTGCAGAGCTTCAGAAGTTTTAACTCCCCTCCAGTTTGAACGGGGCTAGGCAAACTTGGCAAAAAAAAGTTGGCGCCAGGGGAACAGTTGACCTGCCTCCCAGCAGGTGGCTTTGGCGAGCTCTAATAAACAAACAACCCTGACTTTCTGGAAGCCGCACCAGCTCATTTGATACTCTGTGTTACAGCCCACGTCACTTCCAAACAAAAAAAAAGAGTTTGAATTTCATGCTCTGCACTAAAATGGCCCAGCCCTTCCTTGAAAGAGCTGAAACCCATTTGCTGCCAAGGCCATGTTCCAGCAAAATCATGACTTGAGTGCCTCCTTTTGTATTCTGTGGCACTGCGCACTGGTCTCACATGGTGGCAGGGGTCATATCCTGCAGGAGCGCACAGGAGCGGAGCTCCGGCAGTAAAGAGTCCAGGGGGCGGGCACATGCAACAAGCCCCACCCCCTGCTCCCAGCAGCCCTCAGTCAGAGCAAGAAGCAGCCAGGTAAGTTGCAGAGCCCCCCCCCCCCCGGCCCAAAACAGTCCAGTGGCACCTTTCATACCAAGTTTTATTCAGGTACAAGCTCTCCCTCCTCTGCGAGGACAGATCTGCACATGTCCCCCTCCCCAATAGCTAGCAATCCAAAACAGTCCAGTGGAGCCTGAGCGGTGGGTGTTGCCTTCTGACACACTTCCGGTGATGTCAGGGGGTGGGGCATATGCAAATAAGTTATGCTAATGAGTTATGCTAATGAGCTCCTGCACCTCTTTTTTCTACGAAATGACCCCTGCATGGCTGAGCCCCGGCAAACAACGAAGTTGCCCTGGGGTGAGTTGCTCCTCCCCCTAGGAGTAGCTTGATCATCTATATAATCCTCTTAACGGAGATTGAAATGCTCTTCTGCCGGCTGCTCTCTTTCCATTTCTAAGATCTGATTTGTGTCCATTTATTCTCTTGCTCAGAGGCAGCCCCGTTTGTCTAGTGTCAATGGAAGGGTGGCACGGGTGGAACTGATCACACATGGAGATGAGCAGGTTAGGGGGGGGGGACACCCCTTGATTGGGTGGCTGGCGTTGTCGGGCCCTGACAGATATGAGAAGAAGAGAAGAGATTGGATTTATACCCCGCCCTTCACTACCCAAAGGTGTCTCAGAGCGGCTTACAAACTCCTTTCCCTTCCCCTCCCCACCACAGACACCCTGTGAGGTAGGTGGGGCTGAGAGAGCTCTGACAGAAACTGCTCTTTTTTCAAGAACAGCTATGCCAGAACTATGGCTTGCCCAAGGTCATCCAGCCAGGTGCAAGTGGAGGAGTGGGGAATCAAACCCGGTTCTCCCAGATTAGAGTCCGCGCACTTAACCACTACACCAAACTGGCTATCTGGGGACGGAAGGCCAGGACTGTCCCTCACCCCAGAGCCTGTGAAAAGGAAGGATCATCTTCCAGGAGAGGCTGTAGATCTTTGATATTTCAGGGGAAAGGCTCTGGCTGGGAGGCCTCTTCCTTGCCCACAAAACGCCCACAGAAATCAGTGATAAATCACACGGCAACCATCCAGACTTCATCACAGCTCCATAACTTTTAAACCAAGATCGTTACATTTTGGAAATATAACAGAGGGGGGAAAAACCCATCTCCATTAACAATAATGTGCTATTTATTTGTGAAATACATCGACCATACAGGATTAATATACCACATTTTTATCCAATTCAAAGAGATGTACATAGATCTCATCTTCTTATCTACCCTCACAACAACCCTGTGAGGTGAATTAGGCTGAGGCTGAAGGATAGTGAGAAACTCAAGGACATTTGAACCCAGGCCTTCCTGGGTCTGCTTTTGACACTCTAACCACTACACTGCAGTGCACAATAGACTGAAAAAGCAATTCACACATTGGCTTAAGTACAGGAAAAATATTATTAGTAATTACATTTGAGTGTGCTTCAAGTGCCCAGGCTAGCTGGATCGCATCAGATCTCAGAAATTGAGCAAGGTCGGCCCTGATTAGTTCTTGGATGGGAGACCACCAAAGAAGTTCAAGGTTGCTCCACAGAGGTGGGCAATGGCCAACCACCTCTGAACATCTCTTGCCTTGAAGAATTTACGGGATCACCATAAGTTGGCTGCGGCTTCATGGCACTTTTCACCACCAAGTGCCTATTCTCCAGCAAATGCTACCTTCCTTACAATTCTTATGTCTCTAAAATTCTACAAGGATGATTGTCATATATGCTGTGCCACTTAATAGATGAAGGTCTCTAATCTGAAAAAAAAAGTTCAGTATTGTTCAATCTCTGGGGGAAGGTGTAACTTTTGCACTCTGTTCTCTTGCCAAAAAATTGCTCAGGACCAGGGCTCTAGTCGGGGGGGAGCTCTCAGGTATGGAGCTCCGGAAGAGAACCTCTAGGGGGCGGGGCGGTCACGTGGTGAAGCCCCGCCCCCTTCTTCACCCCGCCCTCTGCTTCGATCCTCATTCCGTTCCGGAATGAGGACGAAGCAGGAGGGTAAGTAGCCGGGCCTTCTGACACACTTCCGGTGATGTCAGGGGGTGTGGCCTTCTGTCACTTCCGGTGATGTCAGGGGGCGTGGCATATGCAAATAAGTTATGCTAATGAGTTATGCTAATGAGCTCCGGCAGCTCTTTTTCTACAACAAGACCCCTGCTCAGGACCAATGAGGGCAAAGGTGAGAAGGGAAAATGGCATCACTCTTTAAACCACGAGAGACACCCTTCACACAGCTCTCTAATCAGCTAGAAGGAACAACACTTTCCTGACAATGTGCCCAGAAGGGAGTCATGGCAAGTGATGAGTTGGATCCAGCCAGCTTTTTTCACTCAGTCTCATCTAACTCCTGCCCAGAACACTAACTTCCACATCTTTTCTAAAAACTAACTTTTCCTCCAAAATCCTTCAACATCAACTCCTTCCCTACTGGCAGTGCCATCCTAAGCAGAGTTACACCCTTCTAAGTCCATTAAAGTCAACAGGCTAAGCAGGGTGACACTCTACTTAGGATTTCACCATAGAAGTCCTAGAGTATATATCAGGGGTGTCAAACATGCGACCCGGGGGCCACATCAGGCCCCCGGAGGGCTTCTATCAGGCCCGCAGTGGCTGTCTTCTGCTTCTTCTTCCAGTTCTGCTGCTGCTGCGTCATCGTAGGTTTGCAGCTTACAGATACACACCTGAACAGCATACTCAGGACTGCAACAGCACAGACATTTTTTGATGCAATAATTCAGAGCAAGAGGTGTCAATTATCAGACACTGTTAAATAAACAAAATATTGCAAGTGTACTAATGTTTTAAGCATGTTTTTATTTTAAGTAAAAAAAAACACCCTTTGTGTTTGTGTCCTTTATAAAGTTTATATCTCCGCTACCTGGCATTACATTTTTTTAAGACACACATGGCCTGGCCCAACAAGGTCTCATTTATGTCAGATCCGGCCATCATAACAAAATGAGTTCGACACCCCTGGTATATATCAATAAGAGGAACATTTATCCTTCCTCTTATCCTCCCCTGCATTTTCCTCCCCTCCATTATCTCATCTTGTATTAAACCTTTAGTTTATAAGCACTTCAGACGACAATCTTCTCTATCACTCTGTAAAGTGCTGCGGATACTAATGGCACTATATAAATACAATAATTTGTTACATTTAAAGGCACTAATAAACACTTGTATCCTTAACACTATTTTATGAAAGACACTGAACATCTCCCTCAGTATTTATTAATGTGTGATTCTCATCCTGACGTGTACTAAAGGAGTGAGGCTTTCCCCTGTCTTTTAGATGTGTCCCTTTTTTCTAGACAATAGTAGGGCTGCCAAGTCCCCCCGGGGGGCGGATTTCCCCCTGCTTTAGAGGCCCGATTTCCGCCTGCCTGCACGTCACCCGGAGGTGACGTGATGACGCCGGGCACGCTGGGGGCGGGGCCACAGCCATCTGAGGGGAAAACTCTATGCATGCGCAACAGACGCCATCCGGGAGCCCCCCGCCGCGGGGCGAAAACGACTTGGCAACCCTAGACAATAGAGATAACTGATCCCTTTGATTTCTGTGGAATTTACTTTTAAACATGGGCCCCAGTCAAGAGTTCAATGGATGCTACCATCTGTCCTCAGCAGTCCCCACAACTTCACTTCACTTTCACTTCAGTGGAAGTGGTAAGCTATTAGGGATGGCAGCCTCCAGGTGGGACCTGGGGATCCCCTGGAATTACAAGACATCTCCAGACTACCAAGGTCAGTATCCCTGGAGAAAATGGGTGCTTTGGCATTGTACCCCAATGAGACCCCTGTCCTTCCCAGGCTCCATCCCCAAATCTCCAGGGGTACCCCAACCTGGACCTGGCAACCCCCCCCCCCCACATCCCCTACCAGTGGCCAGGGGAGACCCGGCAACCCTCGTTGGCTCAGTGGAGGATTGATTTAGGATTGGGTGGTCAGATCATTACGTCCATTAACACACCAACTTTATTAATCTTGAAACAGAGGTTGCTTCAGTTTGTCCTCTCAGAATTAAGGAGCAAGTCTGAAGGACTTTCCGTTGGAGCTGCTACTCCTCCATGGCCAGCTCTGCAGGACTGCCGGCACCACAGACCTCTCCCTCACCAGTGTCAGGAGGCAGTTCAGAAACCTGTCTCTCCTGCCCCTCCCCACTCCCGGCCATCTTCTTGGGTGTTGATGTTGACTCCCAATCAAGCAGCCAACTGCCAGATATCCCACCCTTTTACCAGAAAGCATCAACAACCTTGGTACTCTAATAATAACAGTAACGACAGCAACAGAGCTACTGGAGGTTGATGGGTGTTCAACTGGGGCCCTTCCAGATCTATACAGAAGAAAAGCAATAACAGCCCAGAGGCCTCGTCCGGACTCAGCTGGTACTGAGGCAGCAACTGTATTCTCACTGTAAGATCAGGATTCCCTAGGCCTAAGAGCCATGCTAGACATGGTGGCCTCCTTGTGGCTACCTCGAGGATTCCGTTGCATTTTAAAGTCATTTAAAAATGCTGTGAGGTGTTCCGGTTTTACCCTGGTGCCTTTTCAAGTGGCAAAATAACTGTGGGTGGCTTGTTTCCCCTGGATGTTTTGGCACTTGAAAAGGTGTGTGTGTGGGGGGAAGAGCGCCATGCTGCCTTTCAGCATGGCTAAATGACTTTAAAATGACAACAGTGTCCTTTTGGCAGCCATGAGGATGCTGTCACATTGAGTTTGGCCCTAAGGCAACTAAAGTTGCCTAGACAATATAAAACCTTGGCAGTCTGCTTATCTCAGATGTTCCAGGCCCTCCGCTCTTGCTTTGTTTTGAGGACCCAGCCCTCCAGATCCAGTATTCCACGGCAGCAGCCTAAGTTCTTGGTCTCTCCTGCTGCTCCACATAAGGCCATGAGAGGCAGAACATGAAGGGCAGCTCGTGCTTATAAACTGTTCCACCTCCTCTATCAGATGGGGTTACCCTTAAGGAGTACCCACAGCTCTGGTTGTTCTGAGGTTAGAAAGAACACCACAATTTAATCTCTGCAATTCGATCTTGAATATATTCAAGGGCAGTTTTTTTTTTTAAAAAAAGCTCTGTTGAGAAACTTATTGCACCCAGCACTGAAATACCATTAGCACCCTCAACCCTCCTGCAATGGTGTCCCAATGGCTATCCAAGTTCAGGCCAACCATGAAATTAATCTCGACTTATCTGTGTTTTTTCGCTCTCTGAAATTAACTCAGTAATAACTGGGTATCTCACGGTCCTTAGTCAACATTTTCCTATAGTAACAGACTGTAATGGATGCTGCAGAATGCACTTTTCTGACGAGACCCCTGTAACAGCCCAGTCCTAAACCCTGTCTTAAAGGTTTCAGGATGATGACTAGGCATTACATCAGAATATCTTGGCATCTTGGCAATATAGTGGTATTAGGATCTTAGTTCTGAGCAGCTAGTCTTTTTAAGAAAGACTGCTAATACAAGTAAAGCAACTGGTATCTCTTGCGCAAGTCTGAAGAATGCTGCCTTGAAAAAGGACCACACAAGCCGTGCATGAAAAGAGACCTACTCTAAGCCGGTGGTACCTTCCATAAAAGTAGTAATTAGTACAAGAACACTAAGGTATAGTAATTTCTTATTCCTGATATCACATAAATTAGCTGATGTTGGTATCTTGGACTCTGCACACATACACACGTAATCAATTCAGTTTAACAGTATAATCAATTCAGTATAATCGTTTCCAGAAAACCAGGAGAGCAATACTAGAAAATGTATTTAATCAGTATGACGCTCCCGGCTATTGATGCCATGTTATGGCAAGTACCTTTGTTCCTGTATATGTTATACTCTACCCATTCCTCCAGAATTAACAGAAGTGCCTCATATTTTTAATGTACTTTTAGAGGATTCTAGGGAAATAATAACAATAAAGTTCTCCCCCCCCCAAAAAAAAAACTTAGCAGCTTAAATAAATATCCAGAAACACTAATAACCCCCATCTATGAGCAGTGTTCCCTCTAAGCTGAGTTAGTGTGAGCTAGCTCACATTTTTTTACCCTCTGGCTCACTCATTTTTGTCTTAGCTCAGGAAGGATAGCTCCAGATCAAACTGATTTATGCAGTAGCCAAATCACTTGCTCACAACTTTAATGCCAGTAGCTCACAAAGTAGAATTTTTGCTCACAGGGCTCCATAGCTTAGAGGGAACATCGTCTATGAGTGCAACGTTAGGAGGAGACACTGGGGGAAGAGATGGATTCCCTACTCCGCCTAGCCTCATTTCCCAACTCTGCATTTCTGCAAAGCCCAACGCCCATGTCAGATGCCAGCGGTTGATCATTAACGGCCATCCACACGGTATCCTTTGTTTGCATACAAAAGCCAACACGTCCACCATCAACATTCGTCACTCATCCTTTTTGGCAGGGCTGCTTGGCAGGTGCTGGGAGGGGTGAATACGGACGGGTCACTTATCCCCAGCTTCAGATCAAAGAAGCGGGTGGAGGTGGTCATACTGTAGTTCTTGGTGTAGGTTTCCTGAACTGGGTAACAGTCCTTCATTGTGTAAGCGCCAACCCAGGTTTCAACTGTAATAAAGCACAAGACGTTTTATGGGACAAGCATGAATAATTTTCAAGTTTTTAAGCATGCTGACATTAAAAAAAACAAAACCACTTCTCTGACATCCCCCTCCCCAAACTGAGGCTTAACGGTACACATGCAAACTCACTTTTTCTGGAAATGGCTTTCATTGGCTTCAAGGGCTCTGAAAAACAGCGGTTCTCAGCCTGCAGATCGGGACCCAAAGATGGATCATAACACGTTTTGCAGGTGGACCATGAGGCCAGGAGGGAAGAGGACGACCAGGGTTTGCTGGGAGAGGAGACTCTGGGATGCTTGATAGCAAATTTCGGTTTGTCGTTGCATAATATAAGAGGGCCCCCGACGTGGATGGCCCAGGCTAGCCTGGTCGCATCATATCCTGGATGCTAAACAGGTTCAGCCCTGGTTAGTACTTGGGTGGCAAACCACCAAGGAAGCCCAGGGTCACTATGCAGAGGCAAGCGATGGCAAACCACTTCTGAGCATCTTTTGCCTTGAAATCCCTAACGGGCTGCCATAAGTTGGGTGCAGCCTGCCGGCACTTTCCACCACCAATATAGGAGGCTCCAACATCAAAATGTTTTGAGAAGTACTGAAGTATGTAATTGGAAGCATTCTGGTACAAACAAAATAGACACTTGGCTTCCCATTTAAGCTGTTTTAAAGCTCGTATTGTAGTCAATGTAGTTTACCCTCCGAATTTCGGAGGGCATCCTCTTAATGATATTTAATAGTGATAATGGCCCCCTCATGGATCACTGCCTTGTCGTGGCGAGGGGGCTTGCGCAGTTCAATGAAGCTGTGGGCTATGCCGTGAAGGGCCACCCAAGACGGACAGGCCACAGCAGAGAACTCAGACCAAGCGTGATCCACCTGGAGAAGGAAATGGCAACCCACTCCAGTATTTTTGCCAAGAAAACCCCATGGACAGTATCAAAAGGCTAAAAGATATGACGCCGGAAGATGAGCCCCTCAGGTCGAAAGGTGTCCAATATGCTACTGAGGAAGAGCAGAGGGCAAGTACAAGTAACCCCAGAAAGAGTGAAGCGGCTGGGCCAAAGCCGAAAGGACCCTCAGTTGTGGATGTGTCTGATGGTGAAAGGAAAGTCCAATGCTGCAAAGAACAATACTACATAGGAACCTGGAATGTAAGATCTATGAATCAAGGTAAGCTTGACGTGGTCAAAAATGAGATGGCAAGACTGAACATCGATATCCTAGGAATCAGTGAACTAAAGTGGACAGGAATGGGCGAATTTAACTCAGAAGACCATTATATCTACTACTGTGGCCAGGAATCTCGTAGAAAAAATGGTGTGGCCTTTATAGTCAACAAGAGAGTGCAAAAGGCAGTACTGGGATACAATCTCAAAAATGACAGAATGATTTCTGTCCGATTCCAAGGCAAACCATTCAACATCACAGTAATTCAAGTGTATGCCCCAACCACTGATGCAGAAGAGGCTGAAGTAGACCGGTTCTATGAAGACCTACAACACCTCCTAGAACTAACACCAAAAAATGATGTCCTCATCATCATAGGGGACTGGAATGCTAAAGTAGGAAGTGAAAAGGTAACTGGAATAACAGACAAGTTTGGCCTTGGAAAGCAAAATGAAGCAGGGCAAAGGTTAACAGAGTTTTGTCAAGAGAACACACTGGTCATAGCGAACACCCTTTTCCAACAACCTAAGAGGCGACTCTACACATGGACATCACCAGATGGGCAACACCGAAATCAGATTGACTATATAATTTGCAGTCAAAGATGGAGAAGCTCTATCCAGTCAGTAAAAACAAGACCTGGAGCTGACTGTGGTTCAGATCATGAGCTACTCATTGCAAAATTCAGACTTAAACTGAAGAAAATCGGGAAAACCATGAGGCCATTCAGGTTTGACCTAGATCACATCCCTGATGAATATACAGTAGAGGTGAAGAATAGATTCAAGGGTCTGGATTTGATAGATAGAGTGCCTGAAGAACTATGGACAGAGGTTCGTGACATCGTACAGGAGGCAGCAATCACCACCATACCAAAGAAAAAGAAATGCAAGAAAGCAAAATGGCTTTCTGATGAGGCTTTACAAATAGCAGAGGAAAGAAGGAAAGCGAAAGGCAAAGGCGAAAAGGAAAGATTTACCCAACTGAACGCAGATTTCCAGAGAACAGCAAGGAGAGATAAGGAGGCCTTCCTGAATGAACAGTGCAAAGTAATAGAAGAAAACAATAGAATGGGAAGGACTAGAGATCTCTTCAAGAAAGTTGGAGAAATCAAGGGAGCGTTCCATGCAAAGCTGGCCATGATAAAGGACAAAAACGGTAGGGACCTAACAGAAGCAGAAGAGATTAGGAAAAGATGGCAAGAATACACAGAAGAACTATACAAGAAAGACCTCAATGTCCTTGACAAACACGACGGTATAATCACTGACCTTGAGCCAGACATCCTGGAATGTGAAGTTAAATGGGCCTTAGAAAGCATTACTAACAACAAAGCTAGTGGAGGTGATGGTATTCCAGCTGAGCTATTCAAAGTCTTAGAAGATGATGCTGTTAAAGTTCTGCACTCCATTTGCCAGCAAATTTGGAAAACGCAACAGTGGCCACAGGATTGGAAAAGATCAGTATACATTCCAATCCCAAAGAAGGGCAATGCCAAGGAATGTTCAAACTATCGCACAATTGCACTCATATCACACGCTAGCAAGGTCATGCTCAAGATCCTACAAGCTAGGCTTCAACAGTACGTGGATAGAGAACTACCAGAAGTACAAGCTGGGTTTCGAAGAGGTAGAGGAACTAGAGATCAAATTGCCAACATTCGCTGGATTATGGAGAAAGCAAGAGAGTACCAGAAAAATATCTACTTCTGCTTCATTGACTATGCTAAAGCTTTTGACTGTGTGGATCACAACAAACTATGGCAGGTCCTTAAAGAGATGGGAGTACCAGACCACCTCACATGTCTCTTGAGAAACCTGTATAAGGGCCAAGAAGCGACAGTTAGAACCGGATACGGAACAACTGATTGGTTCAGCATAGGAAAAGGAGTACGACAAGGATGTATACTGTCACCTTGCTTATTTAATATATATGCAGAGTACATCATGCGAAATGCTGGCCTGGATGAATCACAAGCGGGAATTAAGATTGCTGGGGAAAAGATCAACAACCTCAGATATGCAGATGATACCACTCTAATGGCTGAAAGTGAAAAGGATCTAAAGAGCCTCTTGCTCAGAGTAAAAGAGGAGAGCGCAAAAGTGGGCTTGAAGCTCAACATCAAAAAAACTAAGATCATGGCATCCGGCCCCATCACTCCTTGGCAAATAGAAGGGGAAGTCGTGGAAGTAGTGACAGACTTCACGTTCCTGGGATCCCAGATCACCGCAGACTGTGACTGCAGCCATGAAATTAAAAGACGCCTGCTCCTTGGGAGGAAAGCGATGGCGAACCTAAACAGCATGATAAAAAGTAGAGACATCACCCTGCCAACAAAAGTCCGCATGGTCAAAGCAATGGTATTCCCAGTAGTCATGTATGGCTGCGAGAGCTGGACTATAAGGAAGGCCGAGCGCCGAAGAATAGATTCTTTTGAACTATGGTGCTGGAGAAGACTCTTGAGAGTCCCTTGGACTGCAAGAAGAACAAATCAGTCAATCCTCAAAGAAATCAACCCTGACTGTTCCCTGGAAGGCCAGATAATGAAACTGAAGCTCAAATACTTTGGCCACCAAATGAGAAGGGAGCACTCACTGGAAAAGACCCTGATGCTGGGAAAGATTGAAGGTCAAAGAAGACGGGGACGGCAAAGGATGAGATGGTTAGACAGTGTCAGCGATGCAACGAACATGAAATTGAGCCAACTTCGGAGGACGGCGGAAGACAGGAGAGCCTGGCGGGAGATTGTCCATGGGGTCGCGAAGAGTCGGACTCGACTGTGCGACTGAACAACAAAGTGATAATGGGACTAGCAACAGGGAACTGGCCGTTGTTTGGCTCTAGCTGAATAAGAATCAATCTGAGACTACTTTCCAACAAACTCAGGGGCCATGGGTATATAGATCTAAGGCAGACATTTACATATGGGAAGGGATGCAAGCTAGATGTATATTTTATTGAACTACTACACTTCGATAGGTGTCTAAATATACAGAACATTCATTTTTAAAAAAACTAAGATGTGAAACAGTCTTTAAAGACACTATACCCCAGAAAGCCTGAAGTTTTGCGTAAATCCACATCAGTTATTTCTTAGGGGAACAAAAATAGTATTTGTATTATATATTACAAGGGGGCGGGACCCGCGATACTTGCGGGGGGGAGGGACCTCCACACATGAGGCAGAGGAGGAAGCAGCAGGAGGAGGTAAGTCCCCCCCATCCT
>NW_015160841.1:288237-301836 GCF_001447785.1 Gekko japonicus
GGATTTAAGTATCCCCCCGATATTTTTCCCGGGGATTTAGATTTTTGTGCACACCTGGGGACTGCCCCAAGTGTGCACAAACATCTCCCTCCCCTCCAGGTCCCCCCGATGTGCGGAAATAAGTATCCGCACACCAGGGGGCGACTTCGGAATTAGATATATAGATTTGATGACAAGAAAGGGTTATGTGGGAGCAGGGTGCCTGTGTGGGTCAAAGAAATAAGATTGAATAGGTAAAGCAAGACAGGCTTACATTTCCTAGCTGGTTTTCTATCAGACCATTCCTGTACCATAATTTGATCTGAAGGTCCACCGATATAGTACTGATCTTCATAGGTTGAATTGTCAGGAATATCATAAGGATCCCACGGCTCAGTCAAAGCCATTTTGGAGCACAGCTTTGTAACCTGCTCAATCTGAAACATCACTTCATCTTTATATAGGTATATATATTCAAAAAACCTGAAAAAGCAAACAAAGGAAAGAGTTGATACTGGTGATTCTTTGCTCATGTAACACCAGGGACGCATGGTGTATAGCATAAACAGGTTTAATAATACCTTCAGCTCAGAGAACCCTTGGAACTAGAGGTCTGTGAAGGCAGGTAGGCATTTCTAACTGAGCGTTCCCAGCATGGTAAAAACAAACTACAATTCCCAGGATTCCTTGGGCAAATGATGTAAGTCTGTTGGTATGCCTTAGTGTGGTTGGGGAGATACTAGACAGTAGACTGCAAGTTAAAATCCTGTTTTTGCTATATGATAGCCAACTGCCACGTCCCAATTTGATCACAGTTCTTCTGTCTGCGGATTGGATAAATCAGTAGTTGCGGTCAGAAAATTGCAAATTGTAGGCTACAACTGAAATGTACATCCGCTGATATTTGGTTGGCAAGGCACACTACAAATAGAGGCACAAGTTTTAAACCTCAAGATCCAGTTATGAGGTATATTGGAAAGCCAAACTACACATTCCAAAATGAGATGGTAGACAGAGGGGGACAGAAATCTAGATGTTACCTCTTCAGACTGCCAGTGTTTTGATGCTCCCCCCCCAATGTAAAAAGCTAGAAAACTAGTACATAAATAATTTTTTCTCTCTGATGTGGTAGGACCAAACTAGATGTCAAAAGACAGCATTCCCAAGCCCATTTTCACCTAAATGGTGGGGAGGAAGGCTTTTGCAAAGGAGAACTGAGAGACGGAAGGGATAATTCCTTTACAGGGGATTTGGATTAAGGTGCCACCGACATATGAAGTATGGACTCTACTTCTCCTTAACAGCTGAGTCAGGTGGGTCTGTGGAAATTCTGAGCAGGTGCCTGGAGAAGATAATTGGATGGATGAGGACCAGTAAACTGCAGCTCAGTCCAGACAAGCCTGAGGCACTGCTGGTCAAGGACAAAGCCGCTCAAGGACTGAGTCTGCCTGTCCTGAAGGGGGCTGCACTTCTCCCCTGAAGGAACAGGCTCGTAGCTTGGGGGTACTGCTGGATCCTGGCCTACATCTGGAGGCCCAGATCTCCTCTGTGGCACACAGTGCCTTTTACCTGCTTCTGCTGATAACCAGCTACAGCCATTAATTAAGAAGCGTAATCTGGCCACAGTGATCCATGCTTTGAGCACGTCCGGGCTAGATTACTGTAATGTGCTTTACATGGGGCTGCCATTGAAAATGGTCCAGAAACTTCAGAACATCCAAAACGCAGCAGCCGGGGGGGGGGGGGGGGAATGCAGGGATCGTATCACCTCCAATGCTGAAAGATCTACGTTGGCTGCCCATTTATTTCTGGGCACAGTTCAAAGCACTGCTTCTTTCCTTTATGGCTTGTGGCCAGGGTATTTGAAAGACCACCTCCTCCCCTATTCTCCAGCCTGTCAGTTAAGACCTGCTTCATAAACCCTGCTCTCTGTGCCCCTGCCTTCAGAGGTGGGGTGGGTGGTAACCAGAGGTGGGGCTTTTTGAGTTCACAATTGCCCCATGTGATTCCTGCCCGGTTCCCCCTTCCCAGGCAAAATGTACGGACCAAGTCAGAGCCCTTCTGTAAATGGCATCTTTCATTGGATAACTCAGTATAAGAAGCCAATTTTTCTACTACTCTAGGAATATTCTAGTGCCTCCACAAAGAAGCCACCAAGTCATGCTCCCATTTGGAGGGGATACGAAGGGGCCGGCTGTCACACATGCGGAGGCATTTTAGGTATGGAATTCTTTCTCAGCCTCCGGCTACCCGTTCAGACAGGGCACAAATACAGAAATATCCAATTATTCTGCAGTATGCCAAATGCTTTCAACCAGCAGATTACCTTAGATCCCTTGAGATCTCCAACTATCGGAGAATCATTACCCCCGGCACACTTTAACGTTCTACCTTCAGCCCTCCTGGGAAGGCAGATACAGGGGAGGCAGAGTCCATTGAACACTGCTCTCGATAATGACATCCGATCTCCGTATATTGCTCCAATCCTGTCAACTTTACCAGGAAAATCTGACCAACTTTATGTCTCACGCCTTCTTGCAGACTCTTTCCAGGAGATAACGAATGAAGTTACCAAATTTTGCCTTTGAGCATGTGGGATATGCAAGTGGCTGGCTGAGTCTCAATAATCTTACCCCTCTTTTGGGAGGAGGGCATCATCCCCCCCCCCCAAACAATCTGCCCTCATTGCTTTGCGTTCCTTGCCCTGCACGCATCCTCTTTATTTTTTTAATCTTTTCTTTTTTGTACTATTACTGCTGACTCTCTGGAGCTGATCTCGTATTAAAATAAAACTTTGAACTTGAACTAGGTATGGAATTCTTTCTCAGTCTCCAGCTACTCACGTTACAATTTCAGACGCCAATTGCCAACATTTCTATTTTCTCAGGGTTTCGGCAATGATTAATCAATATTGTTTCACTCTGAAAAACCTTGATATCGCCACCACTGCTTTTATTGGTTTTTATTTTCTATTTGTTTACTCACTTGCACAATTTCTATCCCGCTATCTATACCAGAGGCATCCAAGGTGACTTAGAGACACTTAAAAAACAAACAATTACATATTAAAATTCACATTAAAAATAAATCTACAGGAAAAAACAATCAACAGAAAGCCTGGGTAAATAGGAGCTGGTGTCTTTATTGCTCTTACAGGTTGTATTGTTAAGCTGTTAAGACTTCTTATTGTTAGTTTCTGTTTTGTATGTTTATATTGCTGGAATTTGATACTCTTGGGTTGTTGTTTTTTTGTTTTACTGCTGTTCTGTATTTTATGGAAGTGAATGTGGCACCTCAAGAAAAATAAATATGTGCTGGAATGCTGGATTGTGTGTTTACAACATTGTTCAAGAGTCAAGTTTCAAAACCTTACCTTTTTTGTATGGAAACCAAACCTGAACCATTCTCCCACTGATATACACTGCACAAAATATGTTACCTATAACAACACAGCTGCCTAGTTTGGTGCGGTGGTTAAGTGTGCAGACTCTAATCTGGGAGAACCAGGTTTGATTCCCCACTCCTCCACTTGCAGCTACTGGATGAAATTGGGCAAGCCATAGTTTTGATAAGAGCTGTTCTTGAAAGAGCAGCTCTTGAAAGAGTTCTCTCAGCCCCACCTACCTCACAGGGTGTCTGTTGTGGGGAGGGGAAGGGAAAGGAGTCTGTAAGCCGCTCTGAGACTCTGAGCGAAGGGTGGGGTATAAATCCAGTCTCCTCCTCCTCCTCCTCCTCCTCTTCTTCTGCTTCTTCTGCTTCCCCCTTTCCATGACCGCTTCCACACAGGGGCAAGAAAAGGTGCCCTTCCTGTAGAAGCAGCTGTAAGCAGCGCGGAAGCACACAGAAGTCCACGTGCTCTGCCCCTTCACCAGACATGGCTGTCCCCACCTCCACCCAAGCTAGGGTCAAGGAAAAGGCCGTTAAAGGGCTTAACATGGGGGGAAGGCAGAGCTCAGTAGTGTCATGTTGACGATGGGACTTAGCTCCTCCCACTTCCTAAACTGGTTGCAGGGAGGAGATCCACAAGGGCACTCTACTCACAGCCACCCTGTCGGTCCCCCCTGAGCTAAAGTAGAGGGGGTAAGGTTTATTTATTTATTTTTGCTACTGCTCAAAGTGGGAAAGCACAGGAGTCCCACAGGTTATGATCCAACTGAGCACCATGGAAGCTCCTTCCCAAGAGCAGAGGCATCCTGCCGGCCACACAGAGCAACCTCCCTGCGTGAGAGAAGTCCACGTCACCCTTTGCAGCACAAACACGACCATGGCCAACAACAGCGTAGAGTACGAAAATGGATCGCCATGCCGCTCCCAGCTCTGTGCCACGAGAAACAGGCCAACTTTTCCCAATCCGTTTTACCTTCCCAAATCAGCAGCTGGGTCATCACGATCGTAGCAAGATGTTTTCCAAGAACTCTGCAACACCTGCCAACTATGGCAACGAGAAATCACAGTTTGAACCTGACGCACCCTTTCAACTTCTTAAGAGCTTTCTCTAAAGATAGCTTATTCTCAAACAACGTTTGTGCATAACGGTGATCTGTGCCAGCGGTTATTACACACAACGACATTCTGGCTCACTGGACAACTTTCTTTCTCAAAAGCAACACGAAAACCTCTTGGTTTATTCACAGTTTCCTGTTCAGCGCTCGCTCTCTAGCATACATATACAATTATCCTCATCCTGTCGCACTGCAGGAGATGGAAGCTGTTGCAAGAGTTTAAAGAAGTTCAGAAACATTCGGGAAGATCTAGCTCAATTGTCAACTGTTGTCGAAGACTAAGGCAAAGGCCGAGAAACTTCTCACAATTGGAGCGGTTCTGGGACATAAAAGAATCTGGAGACTGGCAGGGAACTTCTCCCTGAACAAGCCAGAAAGGAAACCACTCCTGCAGAGACTGCCACTGATGATGATGGAGAAGACGCTCTAGCTACCACACTTCTTCCATCATCTTCCTGGCAGCGAAGGAGCATGCAACGTCTCTTCAAGTAAAAAGGTAAAGGTAAAGGTTCCCTTGCTTGAAAGCCAGTCGAATCCGACTCTAGGGCTGCAGTGCTCATCTTCGTTTCAAAGCCGAAGAGCCAGCGCTGTCCGAAGACGTTTCCGTGGTCATGTGGCCGGCATGACTAAACACCAAAGTGCACAGAACGCTGTTACTTTCCCACCGAAGTAATACCTATTTATCTACTTGCAATTTCTTGCTTTCGAACTCCAAGTACACCTGTACTATAGAAGGGGCAATAGAGGTAGTAAGGGAGACGTACCCTTTCCTTATCGTCTCCTCGTGTCTGCTCTGTAGCTATATCTTTAATCTCAGACTGCTGTTCTAAGGGACTTCCCTCCCTCCCACTATCTCTCTTTCCTTTGTCTTCTCTCTCCACCCTCCAAGGAACCAACAAGCACTCTCTGCATCTTTCACCATCCTCAGATTAGACAGGTAGCTAGAATGCCTTTCTCTCCTTTCCTAACCTCAAAGAATAACCATTTCTTCCTTAAAGCAACAAGCCTCGTGAGGACTTGATCCTAAATAAGCCTCCCCGGTTCCACTACCCTACAGCCAACTTGTGCTCACATGCCTGGGAATGTCTGCCTGCAAACGTCCTCAGACACCCCTCCAGGAATTCTTTATCTGAGAACTTATCTTCTCCAGGGATGCAGCACCAAAAGTACACAGATCCCTGCAGCCATACATTGGGTCCCAAGAGGCTTCTGACCATGTATGGGAGCAGGGATTTCGACTGCCCGTTTGCTGACCTCAGCATTTCTTCCACCTCTGCTGCTTCTGTCCAGGGTCCTGATAAACTTCCTGCCATATTAAACTCCTAATTTGCACTGCGTCCTCCTCACCAGGAGCTGCGGTGGCTCAAGGGGTTAAGACGCTGAACTGCAGGCTGTGGAAGGTCGGTAGTGCAGCAGTTCGAGACCCGGGTGCCGCAAGACGGAGTGAGCTCCCGTCTCTAGTTCCAGCTCCTGCCAACCTTGCAGTTCGAAAGCAAGAAACCACAAGTAGATAAATAGGCACCACTTTGGTGGGAAGGTAACGGCGTTCCGTGCGCCTTGGTGTTTAGTCATGCTGGCCACATGACCACCGAAACGTCTCCGGACAGCGCTGGCTCTTCGGCTTTGAAACGGAGATGAGCACCACAACTCTAGAGTCGGATTCGACTGGCTTTCGAGCAAGGGAACCTTGACCTCCTCACCACCCCTGCCTCTGAATTCTCACACTGGCAGGACTTGAGGTACTCTCCACCGTTTTGCCCTCACGGTTGGGCAGCTGTTCCTCTATTGGCCTTATCCTTGAAAAGAGCTCCTTGACAGAGGGGGGAAAATACTGATGAAATCAACAAAGCCATTGATGGAGTACGGTAAATTGTGTAACAATAGAGAAGACCAGCATTTGCTCAGGGAAGAGGAGGAGGAGGAGGAGAAGAAGTGGATTTATCCCCTGCCCTTCACTCAGTGGCTTACAATCTTCTTCCCTTCCTCTCCCCACAACAGACACCCTGTGAGGTAGGTGGGGCTGAGAGACCTCTAAGATAATTGCTCTTGAGAGAACAGCTCTGAGAGAACTGTGACTGGCCCAAGGTCACTCAGCTGGCTGCATGTTGAGGAGTGGGGAATCAAACCCTGTTCTCCAGATTAGAGTCTGCCACTCTTAACCACTACACCACACTGGCTCTCAAACTGACTTTTGTGACATGAAATCTGAAGGTGTATGATACATGACAGAACTCTCGGGCAAATCTACAATGTAAACATTTGGATTTCTGAAATAGCAATACCTATGGAGTTCCTTGCATACTGAATACCTTTAGATATCTCACTGCATCAGTCTTTTGTTACAAAATCAACTGGTGGCCTTAGTTTTTAAGCAAGAAGGGAACTATTAACAATTTACTACACAATGTGTTCTTTGTATATGTGGATATAACTAATGGGGCTTGATCTCGTGTTATATTATTCTAATAAAAATAATTTCCACGTAAAGCTTGCGATGTGTTTGAATATCAAACATAATTTATTTTCCCTAATCAAATATTGCATTCAGGCATTTGTTGTTATTGGGACATGACATTAACAAGGGGTACTTAAAAAAAAAATTATTTACTGAACTCCAAGAGTTGTACCTCTGATTCTTTTTAAACTGGACCATACATCACAGGCAATCCAATTCACATTGCATTGGGAAGACCCTAGTTAGTCTCAGTCAACTGGCTTAAATCCAATGCTTGGGATAGCAGGAGTGACCTAGAAACTTCCTCTGGCAAGAGAAAAGTGGGTCTCTTCCTTTGGATGGGGGATTGCATATATTTTGCCTGGGAAACTAAGAGGAAACTAGGCTAAACGGGATAGACTAGGTACACTGTATTGAAGTGTATCTTTGAATATACTCTTTTCCATTCTCGTTTGTGGCCACAACCTTGTGGAACAGGCCACCTGTAGAGGCCAGGAAAGTTCCTGCACTTCTGTCATTCCGCAAATTATTATTTTTTTAAACTGTTCAGCAAGGTAAAGGGAAAAGGACTGTAGTCTATGCCACTGTATATAGGATGTATTATCTATTTGTTGTATATAGTATCCTGCTGTTATTGCATTGATCTACTTTTGTAATTCCCTTTTCTGCATTGCTTAACATATCATGTCTGATATGTTCTTAAAGTAAAGGTAAAGGTTTCCCTTGCTCGAAAGCTAGTCAAATCTGACTCTGGGAGGGAGGCGGTGCTCATCTCCGTTTCCACGCCGAAGAGCCAGCGCTGTCCGAAGAGGTTTCCGTGGTCATGTGGCCGGCATGACTAAACGCCAAGGTGCGTGGAATGCTATTACCTTCCCACAGAAGCGGCACCTATTTATCTACTTGCAATTTCTTGCTTTCAAAGTGCTAGGTTGGCAGGAGCTGGGGCCAGAGATGGGAGCTCACTCCGTGACACGGCACTAGGGTCTCTTGAACTGCCGAGCTACAGACCTTCTGGTCTGCAGTTTCAGCAACATACCCTCTGAGTCCTACTGCACTGTTTACATGCTGTAATCTGCCTTCAGTCTCAGTGAGGAAGGCAGGTAAATGTGAAAACAAGCACCTATGCACAGAAGAATACCATTTCAAGTAGATAGCAAGTTGAACTATTCTACCTGACGTAAATAGCCAGCTTGCATCCTGAACTGTTGAAGTCTAAGAAAGATTTGCCACTACTGGCCATCACATTCAAGAATAAAATACTGCATTCAGCCACAAAGACCTGTGCAGAATGCTTTGTATCCTACATTCTGCATAGATGCTAGTATTCCTTTTCCTTCAAACTCCTTGCCACAAACCAACTTCCCAAATCTTTTTGTTTTTCCATTTCTACCAAATCACGTGCCAAGCCACATTGACTGATGTTTGAGGGAGGCGTGCCGGATAGCTGGCAGATCCTGTGTCCTCCACTAAGCTGTGCAGAGAGTTAGTCACATGCTTGAGTGCTTAGCTGGGTAAGAGCCAAAATGACTCAACATCTTGCAAGAACAAACTTTCAACCCCCCCCCCCCCTAATGCTACATAATGTTCTGTGCAAATCTTGTTTCCCAATCCCTTGTAAGGCGAGGAAAATAATTTTGGGGAAATATTTTTCAGGGGTCAAGAACAAAAGGCCAGTTATACAAGGTAAAGGTAAAGGTTCCCTTGCTCGAAAGCCAGTCGAATCCGACTCTAGGGTTGCGGTGCTCATCTCCATTTCAAAGCCGAAGAGCCAGAGCTGTCCAAAGACGTTTCCGTGGTCATGGGGCCGGCATGACTAAACACCAAGGCGCACGGAACGCTGTTACCTTCCCACCGAAGTGGTACCTATTTAGCCACTTGCAATTTCTTGCTTTCGAACGGCTAGGTTGGCAGGAGCTGGAACTAGAGACGGGAGCTCACTCCGTCATGCGGCAACTCAGGTCTCGGACTGCTAAACTACTGACCTTCCACAGCCTGCAGTTTGGCGTCTTAACCATCTGAGCCACCGCAGCTCCTCAGTTATACAAAGCGTTTCACAATACCATCCTAAGACCACTGACTCCTGTAGATGTAGAGTTCTTCTCAGAATGGCATGGTTAGGACACTAACCCCTGGGTTTACTTCAACTTCATTTTATTTTACATTTTCTGCCAGTGTTTGTCAGCCAAGGAGACTCCAAATTCAAAATATGTTTTTTTAAAAACCATGCATCTTCAAGAGAGAATCTGCAGTTGATGTGAGCAGAAAGTGAGTCCAGATCACAGACATTTGCCTCACTTCTCTTGGACTGTAGAATTCGAAATCATATCAACAATAGCAGCTTACCTGCAATAAGCAAGGTCGGGCAGTGATCTGCCTGCCACCCTAGAGACCACAACAGTGTCACCGTTGTCTTTTGTCTGTGTTCTGCAATTGGCTGCAAGCTGGTAGCGGGCAGGGAGGGGATGAGTCATTGGTCCCTAAGTGCAGAGCACTTCAGTGCTTAGAGAGGCATACTGCTCTAGCTGCCCTGAGACAAAAAGCTGACCAGCTAGATTGTCCCTCCTAAAGGAGAGAGACTGAGAAAAGCCAAAAGGCTAGATTATATTACTTCCCTTTGGGTCAGAGAGATTGGGAATGAGACTGGACTCCCCATGGGAGATTATCCCCACTACCTTCTCTCCCCCTTCCCTGAAAGCCCCCATAGCCTCTCCCCCTTTTCATCCTGCTTCCTTCTCTCCTTCCCACCCACCAACCCTGCAAGGCAGGTTAGGCTGAGAACATATAACTGGCCCAGGGTCACTTAGTGAGCTTCCACAGCACAGTGGCGATTCGAACCTGGGTCCCCCTGACCCCTCCCCCCCCGATCCTAGTCTGAAACTCGAACCACCACACCACACTGGCTTTCGTGGGGTGGCTGCTGTTGAGTGGTAGCAGGCAGCCAAGCCTGGCTGAGGCATGCAAGTCCTATGCCTGCCAGTAATCTGAGAGCGGCTGCTGGCCTGGCCCCAATGAGTCCTCCACTCTGAAAGGCCATAACAGTCCTGGAAAAGGCCCTGCCCATCCCCCCCCCCCATCTTTTACTAACAGAAACCGAGGCTTAAAGACTGGCAATACTGTTGTGATTGAGTAGCAATGCCCACCAAGGGCATTCATTTCTTAAAGCTACTGCTTGTGTTATCCACTGGTTCTTTAAATGTCAGGTTTTCTGGCAAAGCTGGGGCACTTTTTAGGTTTGTGGAATGGATCTGCCTTGTCTGTTCACAGCTCGAGATTTCAGATTTAAGTATCCACAGATCTGGCCACATTGAGAATTGGATCTACTGATGCGCAGAAGGGCATCCATGAATGTGCACTTTTTGTCTTCCCTTTCCATTATCCAGCGACAGCGTTTCTGGATAAATCTCACCAAACTCAAAGGCGTTTACATATAAGTAACCATGCACAGGATTGTGTTGTTAACAGGAGTAGCCCTTCTGAAAAGGTTCAAACATATGAAGGGACGCTCATTGTTACCCCTTCATCCCCTGAGGGAGAAAGCTAGTAAATGTTAACTCCTGTTACCCAAAATGAAAAGGGGGGGGGGAGGCGCGTGATTGGTTGCAAGCTTGCTCGCCTCGCCTCGCCCCCTCCCCTCCCCTCCCCGCCCAAGGCCCCGCCCATTTAAAGAGACCCTCCCAGCGCTCGCTGCAATTTTGTCCTTGCTCCTTCCAGTGTCCGCATCACACGGAGCGCCCAAAGGGAACCGGGGGGGGGGGTGAGGGTGTCAAAGGGCACCTACTTCTTGCAAGGGATGAGCCCCTTCCTCTCCTCCAGGACCCGGAGCCGCTGGTTGGGGCTGTCGTAGGTGACCAGCGCGCGGGTGTTTTTGCCGCTGTTGTGGTCGTACCGCACCGTGCGCCCCTCCCACTGCACCGGGGCCTGGCAGGGGACGGGCTGCTGCGCGCCGGCCGGGGTCCCGCAGCAAGCCAGGTACACGACCCCGCTCCACAGCAGCAGCAGCGACGGCGGGAGGAGGCGGGGCGGAGAGGCGGGGCTGGCTGCGGCGCCTCGGGCCATGCTCCGGCCGGCGGGGCTCGTCCTTGTCCTGGCGAAGAGGGGGAGGGCGCTGGTCGCGCAGGCTTGGCGGCGTCCCTGTCTTCGGGCCGCTCTGGCGAGGCTGGCGGAGGGGGGGGCGGCCCAGGCTGCGCCCAGCCGGGAGGAGAGACCCTGCGCGTCGATGGCAGGCAGGCAGGCAGGCAGGCAGGCGGGGTTTACTGTCCCAACCTTGGTGCCGGCGGAACTGTACCCGGGAAGCCGCCGCATCAAATCGCCCCTCTCGGCGGGGAGCTCAGCATCCGAGGGAAACCCGGGCCGGAAAGGACCCTCGGCTTTCATGGGCCCCCCTTGCCGCGCTTGATTCAGATGGGAAACAAAACCCGCACAGACCCTAGTCTAGAGATCTTGTCAATGGAGAGAGAGGGCATCCCGCCATGTGTGTCCACCCCCGCCCCCGCCCCTGCCCCTTTGAAGAGTGTTCTGTTATTAAACCACACATCAATGCCTTTCAGCCGAACTTGGCTTATCCACTCAGGGGAAGCCGTTCCTGACTTTTGGTCGTTCCTGACTTTTGGTCGTCACACAACCATAACACAATCTCCGCTTCCATAGAGGTAGCCAGGTTTAGTCTGTAGCAGCGAAACAGGAGTCCGGTGGTACCTTAAGAGAATTATCAGCGCTTATTCCAGCATGGGTTTCTTGAGTTAGAACTGGAATAAGCTTTGTTAGTTTCGTTTTTAAAAAGATATCACAGGGCTCCTGTTTTGTTTCGCAAGGGCCCATGCCATCAGCTTCCAGACATACTTGGTTTGGATAATAATAAGCGCTACCCTGATCCTAGCATGTTTGCTGGGCAGCAAATCCTATTTGTGTCCAAATATATATAAATGAAATAGGACTTTAGCTGGCCGCTTATCCTTCTACTTCTTCTATCACAACTGTTGGAAAGTAAAATATTTTGATCAAAAGACCATTTATACTAATTGCATACCATCATGTCGCGCAACTGTTTCATGGCCACCCAAGGATCACATCGTTTTCCAGGCAACAGGCGAGCAGAGTTGGTTTGCCATTGCCTTCCTCTGCATGGCAACTGTAGTCTTCCTTGCTGTTCGGAAAGCCGAAGTTTGGCCAGAGGCACCAAAGTTCTTGTTCAAGAGGGCCTCTTTCGCCTTGTAGTCTTCCTTGTGGTGGCTGACCAACATCTGATGACTGGACTAGTAAAGGCTATTCAGGCTTAAATCCACATAATTTCACCAGAAGTCCCTTGCAAAAAAGCACATGCTGGATCTTGGTGCTAGGCTTTATTTTTTATTTTTTATTTGAAAGGCACAATGAAATGTGCCTTCTGATGGATCTCCTGAAATGCTGCTGCTGCATCATAGTTAGAAAGTCTTTATTTATTTATTTATTTTCCCCCAAAGGGAAGCAAAAATAGATGCCTCCCATTAATGCTCACCTGCCTGTGGTGCACATCAGTCAGCTCCCAATGGAGCTTTGTGGTTGTACGGAACCATCTTTACCTGTTGGTTATGTAGCTACAGAAGTTTTTTCCGTGACTTCCACTGAAAGCTGCCCACTGTGGAGGCAGAGGCTGTGTAATAAGGTCCTCCCTTTGCCCCTGCATCTATCATGCACTGCATACAATGCACATATGTGTACATGTGCACTAGCTTGAATATGCCACTTCCCACGCTGCAATGTCTCACCATTCAATGATCAGCTTGGTGTATATCAGTTATGCTCAGCCTAGTGCTGTGGTGCACACTGATGTGCTTCTTAGAACCCTCTTGCATCTTCCTCCGAACAAAGAAGCAGTCCTGGTTTTCCTCCACCTAACTGCAGCAGGAGGTACCTCCTCCAACATCACTTTCGGGTCTTTAGTTAGTGTCCATTCGGAAGCAGCTGACCCCCGTCAAAGGAAGAGGCTTGGCTTAGGACCACCCAACCTTTTGTAATTGCTCCTTCCCCCTAGGCAGCCATTTTGTGGTTGGTTCCACCTGCCATGGCAAACATTTTGCAGTGGTGCCTGTGAGCCTTTCTTAAAATCCCAGAAGTGCCCACAGACTCAACTGGGAGGGTGTATGCTGTGTGGGCTAACTGTGTGAGGGATTGTTGCGGTGGCAGGTGGGCAGGAGAAGGGCATGCTAGTTGGGGGGGACAGCAGCAATGGGCACCACTGGAAGCCCTGGGAAATGCCACACCTCTGGGTATGCCAGTGCTGGCCCTGAAACCACTGATTTCAGCAATTCTGACTGTGGAGCTGAGAGCTAATTTCTCTTTTCCCCGTGTGCTGCCTGAAACTCTACAGAAATATGTGAATTAGAGGCTCTATTTTTGTTATTTCTAAATTTTTTGCATTAAATAAATAATCATATGGCATCGTGTGTGGAATAGCCAGGAGATCCCGAAGGGTTATTTGGCTGCCGGAAGCTGTAGCTCTATCTTGGCACCACTAGGTGGTGAGCTATGCTTATTTTTATGCTGAGAGTGCTCTGACTTGCCCAAGGTCACCCAGATGGCTTCAAGTGGGGAAGTGGGGAATCGAACCCAGTTCTCCAGATTAGAGTCCACGGCTCTTAAGCACTACACCAAGCTTGCTGTCTGGTTTTGCATTAATAGCAGGAA
>NW_015160841.1:301851-341220 GCF_001447785.1 Gekko japonicus
CAGGAATGTACTTATCCAGAGGAAGAGATACTTCTTCACACAATACATAATGTGTAATTTACTGCCACAGTGTGGTGAAGGCTAATAACTCAAGACAGTTTTAAAAAATTATACCAATTCATGGAGGACAGGCCTGTCAACACCTATGAGTCACGACAGCTAAATGTTCACAGACATTACACATCTGGGTGCTAAATGCTTGGGGGTAAACAAGAAGGGGAGGGCTCTTGCCTTCACACCCCAGAAGCATCAGGCTGGCTTCTCTTGGGGGAAAAAACCTGGGCAACTTGGACTTTGGACTGATTAAGCAGGTCACATGAATGCATGTGTCTCAAACACTGAACACAAATGAAGCTGCCTTATCCTGAATCAGACCTTTTGGTCCATCAGAGTCAGTATCGTCTACTCAGACTGGCAGCTGCTCTCCAGGGTCTCTGGCTAAGGTCTCTCACATCACCTACTGCCAGATCCTTCAACTGGAGATGCCAGGGGTTGAACCTGGGACCTTCTGCATGCCAAGCAGATGATCTACCACTGGCCCCTCCCCCAAAGAGGACATACATGAACATATGATGCTGCCTTATACTGAATCAGACCACTGGTCCATCACAGCGAGTATTGTCTACTCAGACCAGCAACAGCTTTCCAGGGTCTCAGGCAGAGGTCTTTCACATTTTATTTAGTTAATGGAATTTCTAGACCGCCCTCCCCTATAAACAGGGCTCAGGGCGGTGCACAACAGTAAAAGGTAAAGGTAAAGGTTCCCTTGCTCGAAAGCCAGTCGAATCCGACTCTAGGGTTGCGGTGCTCATCTCCATTTCAAAGCCGAAGAGCCAGCGCTGTCCGAAGACGTTTCCGTGGTCATGTGGCCAGCATGACTAAACACCGAGGTGCACGGAACGCTGTTACCTTCCCGCCAAAGTGGTACCTATTTATCTACTTGCAATTTCTTGCTTTCGAACTGCTAGGTTGGCAGGAGCTGGAACTAGAGATGGGAGCTCACTCCATCATGCGGCACACCCGGGTCTCGAACTGCTGAACTACTGACCTTCCACAGCCTGCAGTTCAGCATATTAACCACTTGAGCCACCGCAGCTCCACAACAGTAAAAACACAACCATAATTTAAAATTCACAATAAAAACAATAAAAATACAGCAATTAATCTAATTTTATGGTGCTGAGAAACTAAATTGTGTCTCTATCCCGTGGAGGGGGAAGCAAGAAGGACAAGCGTTCCAGACAGATTCTACCTGATTCTTTCAATTGGAGATACCAGGAATTGAACCTGGGACTTTCTGCATGCGAAGCAGATCCTCTACCTCTGAGCCACAGCCCTCAAGACAGAAGTCTTTCACATTGCCTCACCTACTACCTGTTCCTCTTAGCTAGAGAACCCAAGGACTGAACCTGGGACCTTGGACGTGCCAGGCACATGCTCTACCACCAAGGCACAGCTCTGCCCCTGTCAAGAAGGTCAGGGTTTTATTGTTGGGGCGAAAAGCATGGTAGAGCAAAATAAATAAAATTAATAATAAAGAAATAACTGAGAGAAGAAAAAAAGAGTGTCAGTTCTTAAATCCAGGCGAGATGAGTGAATGACATCATGAAGACTATCCAATGGGGGCTAAAGGGAGCCATAGGCTCATCCATTTCCACAGCCCTGGCTGTGATACTGAAAGGTGTCCAGTAGCACTTTCAAGGCTAATGAAATTTATTCCACTGTCTAAGGAGCAACCAGACCCCTGTTTTACTTTCTTGGCACAAAGTAGCATGGCCAGGGCTGGTCTGGGAGGAACCCTGGAAAAGCCCCCACAAAGGAGTGCAGAAGGAGCCAGCCCACCCTGCAGCTCTACCAGGCCCTGTGCTGGGAGCCACCTTCCCCAAACTAGTCCCAGCCAAGTGGGGACACAGGCCATTGGCCCACCAGGAAACTCTCCAGTGGCTATGAGGCCCACTCCACCCCTCAACATGGAGCTGGGCTACTGGATTCTCACAGGGCAATCACCTAGGGTGCCCAAGGTGGAGAGATATCATCCAGCCCTGTCACTGCCTGCAGCATTGGGGTCTGCCCAAGGAGGTGCCCCAGCTCCAGTGGGTGTTCACTTCCTCCATCCCTCTCCCATGGATATGGGAGGTGCAAAGTGGGGGAGCAGCTGCTTCCCTGTGGTGGGGGAAGGGGAAGCTGTTTGGGGTACCCAAAATTCTTAGATTCTCATTTCTGGCTTTTCGTAGAGACTTTTTGAAAGATTACAAAAATCTGAAAACCTGGTTTGACCAGTGATCAGGCATAGAAAGAGGGGAAATTAACATATGCACTGTGGGCCAGTTCAGTTCTACAACGTTCCTTCGTAAATTACCAAATTTACTTATGTAAACAGCCTCTGTGGTCTGAAGATTTTTTTTAATTTAGATATTTATACCCCACTTTCTTTCCCAATGGAGGATCCAGAGCTTATAGAATAATTCCCTCCTCCTGGGTTTTATCCTCAACAACTATCCTATGGCAGGATAGCCTGAGAGAGAGAGAGAGAGAGAGACAGACAGACAGACAGACTTTCCCAAGGTCACCCTTTGAGCTTTCACAACAAAGTAGGGATTGGGACCTGGGTCTTCTGGTTCCTAGTCCAGTACTCTAACTACCGATTCTGGAGGGATGCTTGAATATTAGCGTCTTTCCAGATTTTACTGTTAGAGTTGTGGGGAGGGAAGCAACCTTAGCAGGGTATAGTGCCACAGAGTCCACCCTCCAAAGCAGCCATTTTCTTCAGGGGAACAGATCTCTGTCATCTAGAGATCAGTTTCAATTCCAGGTGATCTCCATCCCCCACCTGGAGGCTGGCAACCCTAGTTCCCCTAGAGGAAATGGCTGCTTTGGGATGGAGCCTGTGGCATTATACCCTTCTGAGGTCCCTCCCCTCCTTAAATCCCACCTTCCCCAGGCTCCACACCCCACATCTCTAGACTTTTCAGACCCTACTCTAAGCTTACCTTCCCTCCACCCTGTCCAGCACCATTAGTTGTCTCTGAAGAGCAGCCTCACTTCTCTCAGGTGTCCCAAAAGGAGGATCCCTCTCATTCTTGTATTTAAGACCAAGGGTTTAAGTGCTGTGCAGTAGTTCAGTGTTGGTCTAAGATCTGAGAATCCCCCTCTGCCCTGGTGACATTGGGCCAATCACTTTCTCTCAGCCTAACCTACCTCTCTGGATTGTTGTGAGGACAGAACAGAGGAAGGGAGAAAGATGTAACCAGCTCTGGGGTCAGAAAACTGGGAGGGGGGTATAAATAAAGAATAGATGTCAATACAGAGTTCAGTTCTCAGCATGTATGAGCCCCGCCAAGAGCAGTGGAACTGGCTCCCCGAGAACTGTGTTTAGGACTGTAAGGTTTCTTTGATTTACTTGCCAGGCGAATTAATGGGCTGTCGTCCACATTAGGGATATGTGTGGGTAGCTCTATACAGAGACGTTTCTCGGTAGTAAACTCTACGGCGTAGCCCCCTGCAGGTAACTAGAATAACTGCAGGTGTTTGAACAAAGTTTGAGTCCAATGCCTCCGGACTCCAACTTTGTTCCAGTGCTTATGGCTGCCCACCTGGATCTGTCTTCATCCAGGCTTTTGAGAAGGGAGGTTTGGGCTTCCAAAGGAAGACCTTTCAATAGGACTAGATTTGAGTCCAGTGGTTTTTTTTTAAGACCAACAAGTTTCATTCCGAGTTTAAGCTGTCGTGTGCATGCGCACTTAGAAGTCTGCGTGCACACTTCGAATTCTGGATATAAGCTTTCGTGTGGCATGCACACGACAGTTTATGCCCAGATTTAAACTTTGTTGGACTTAAAGGTGCCACCGCCGGACTCAAACGTCGTTCTGTTGCTTCAGAGTTCAGACCAGCACCACGGCTATCCCCGCCCGACTCTATTTTCAATCGGGCTGTTTGGGAAAGTGGTGGTGGGAGGGGGGGGTATGCTGCCTCCCCCCCCCTCCTCCGCGACCCATTTGAACCCTGCTCCGGACTCCGTGGCTGTGCAGGGAGATGAAGAGAGCGCGTGTGCCCCCCCCCCCGCCCCCCGAGGTCCACGCAGGCACCTTCCCTAAATCTCCTTCCAGAATTTATCGCAGGCATCAACCCCCTCGCGGGAGGAAAGAAAGGAAGAAATATCGTCGGCTCGGAGACACCCGGTGAGAAATGTGGAGCCGGCGAGGGTGTCGCCTCGGGGGGTGAGATTGACTGGCGGTGATGTCAACCCGACGTGCGCGGCGGCGAGGGAGAAGCCCTCTCTGCCCCTCTCCCGCCCGCCCCGCCTGGCCAGAGGGAGCCGTCCCGTCCCGTCCCCCGCGTCATCCCCGGCACCGCTTATAAATAGGCTGCCGTCCGGGCGATGGCTGGGGTGGGTCAGCTCAGCAGCCTCCGCTCGCCCGTCTGCGCCCAAGCAGGAAAGCCCCCGGAGAAGCTGCCTCCGCGGAGAGTGCGAGCGAGCCAACGCGCGCTCCGAGTCTGGGGCCCTTGCTGGAAGCGAGCGCGGTTTGCCGTTTGCACCTTTCGGCCGAAGCAGGCGCTCCGTCGTCGGCGATGTGGGCCGTCGTGGCGAGCCTCTGGCTGGGCGTCTTCCGGGCCACGGCCGGCCTGCCGGGCTCCCCCTGCGAGCCGGTGCGCATCCCCATGTGCCGCCACATGCCCTGGAACGCCACCCGCATGCCCAACCACCTGCACCACAGCACGCAGGAGAACGCCGTGCTGGCCATCGAGCAGTACCAGGAGCTGGTGGAGGCCGCCTGCAGCCCGGTGCTGGCCTTCTTCCTCTGCGCCATGTACGCGCCCATCTGCGCCGTCGAGTTCCTCCACGACCCCATCCGGCCCTGCAAGTCGCTCTGCCAGCGGGCCCGCGACGGCTGCGAGCCCCTCATGCGCCGCTACAACCACAGCTGGCCCGAGGCCCTGGCCTGCCACGACCTGCCCGTCTACGACCGCGGCGTCTGCATCGCCCCCGAGGCCATCGTCACCGATCTGCCCGAAGGTGAGCCCGGCTGGGCAGGGGCAGGGGGCGGCGAGGGGGTGGGTGCGATCAGGGCACCTTCCTAAACCGCAGGTTACCCACCTTAGAGGTCGTCGTCGCCGTCCTCCTCCTCCTCCTCCTCCTCATTATCATCATCTCCACCTGAGAAGGTGCCTCTCTGATTTCCTTGGAACTTTCTTTCCAAGGCCTGAGCTTTTCATCCCAGGCATCCATACTCAAAGCAGTAGGCTAGACAATTGGTCCCTTCCAAGGGTGTAGACTTTCCAATTTCCCGGGGGGGGGGGGGGGGGCGGGGCCTGGGGCCGCGGGATGTTTTTGCCTGCAAGGGTGGCTCCCGGGGGAGGCTGAGCACCTTCCTGAAAATTTCGGCAGGGGCTAACGCCCCACCGCCCCCACGAAGATTACGCCTATGAGTCCCTCCCTATTCCTGCTCGGTGATTGCCCCCTTGTCCATTTTTCATTTCTTCACTCACATCCCTCCTTTCTCCCGTGGGGGCCAAAAGCGGCTGATATTGTTCGGCTCCGTGTGATCTTCGCAACAGCCCTGCGGGGTGGGTTATGTGACTGGCCCAAGGTCACCCAGCCAGCTTCCAGGGCAGAGTGGGGATTCGAACCTGGGTCTCCCAGATCCGAGTCCGGCACTTGAGGCTCTCTGTTCCCGTTACAGTTTGGTCAGGTCACTGGGTGCAAGTTCTGGACTGGGAAGGAACGGAGCAGATCTGTTCTTTTAAAAGTGGGGTTTTTTTTGTGTGTGTGTTTTATTCTGCCTTTGCTGGGGTCTTAATGAGGTTGCTTTTAATCGAGTCAGATTTATTTCCCGAATGCTTGCGTTTTCATCTGTTCGCTTTGCATACTGGACCACCACTCTGAGCACACCAGCAAAAGCAGTGGGTAAATAGAGAGAACCAATGAAGACCCCTGCCTCCTCCCAGTTCCCCAGGCTGGAACCAAGGTGGTGATCCTACGCACGTGTTGACTCGGGAGTAAATCTGATGGGACGCAGTGGGATCTGCTTTGCTGCTGAGTATGGATGAACATCAGCTTTGAAAAGGGGGGGATCTGTTGAGATTCACGGGAGGGTTTCAGGCATCAGGCGAAGGGGAAATGCTCTGTCCCCTGAGGTAGGTCTAGACCTGTCAAACAGTTTTCAGGATGGACAAGTTCCCTCCCTCCAGATCCTTCCTGACCAAACCCTTCTTGTCTTTTTGTCTCCCCTTGTCCAGAGGACGTGAAGTGGATTGACTTATCTGACGACGTGATGGTCCAGGAGAGACCCCCGCCCGTCGAGTGCAAGCAGGTCAGCCCCGGTGAGTCTCTCTTTCCCCTCCGCCCCGCGAGCTTCTTGAAAGCGAATCCCAGCACCGAAGAGTGTGCCTGGTTATATGTCCTCCATCTCTTGTTATTCTCTCTCTTTTACCCAAAAGGTCGCTGCAAATGTAGGAAGATCAAGCCCACGCTGGCCACGTACCTAATCAAAAACTACAGCTATGGTAAGTTTATTAAAAAAACAGCAACACAAAACTCTGCATTTTGTCCAAGTGTTTGGACTCACCTCGTTTCCTCCTTCCTTTTCATCACTATATCATTTTTCCCTCTTAGACTGCTGTGGACAGGATCTCTTTTCACCATTATGAAATCTGACCCATTGATTAGCCAACCGATATCTTGAGGGGAAGGGTTAAAAGAATCCGTCACTTCTCTTTTTTCCCCCTGGTTTCCTTGTACTTTCTCCCACAATCTAACTAGTGAAAAGGGCACTGATCTTTAGGAGGCTGAAATTCTCAGGGAGAGCAAATACGAGCAGTTGTTAATCCCAAATAGATCATTTCTAATGTACCATCAGCAAACATCTAGTTTGTGGTCTAAGTTGATAGCTCTAAAACAGTTGTTTTCTGGAGAAATTAAAGACCACCGTGTGTCTCAAATAACATGGGCCCTGATTTTACAGGTAAAAGAAAAACTCTTTGGATACAAGCTGGACTAAGGTGGACAGAAATCCCATTGAAATGCATGGGTTTTTAAGGTGCTTAAATGAAAGATTAGGGTTCTGATCCCATGCACACTTATTTGGGATAAGCCTTATTGTAGTCAGTGGTGTTAACTCTGAAACATGCACAGAGCGTTCCAGAGATTTACTCAGAATTACAACCCAATCCTAATCATGTTTACTTGGAAGCAGGTACCACTCATTTTACTGGGTCCATTATAATCAGTGGTAAAGGTAAAGGTTCCCTTGCTCGAAAGCCAGTCGAGTCCGACTCTAGGGTTGCGGTGCTCATCTCCGTTTCAAAGCCGAAGAGCCAGCGCTGTCCAAAGACCTTTCTGTGGTCATGTGGCCGGCATGACTAAACACCAAGGCACACGGAACGCTGTTACCTTCCCACCGAAGCGGTACCTATTTATCTACTTGCAGTTTCTTGCTTTCGAACTGCTAGGTTGGCAGGAGCTGGAACTAGAGACGGGAGCTCACTCCGTCATGCGGCACTTGGGTCTCGAACTGCTGAACTACTGACCTTCCATAGCCTGCAGTTCGGCGTCTTAACCACTTGAGCCACCGCATGCTCCATATAATCAATGGTACCTGTGTCCAATTAGATATGACTGGGAAGCTTTCTAATAAGTTTGCATGGGATTGTAGCTGTGCACCCCAATCTTATGTGTGTTTTCCCAGAAGCGTTCCACTGAATTTAACAGAATTGACTGCCAAGTGGGTGTGCACCACCCCCAGGACTCTATACAGTGGTTAGAATGTCACACTAGGATCCAGGAGACCCAGGTTCGAATCCCTACTCTGCTGTGAGGTTAAAATGGAGACAGGAAGAATGTTGTAAACCACTCGGGGTCCCCTTTGGGGAGAATACATATGAAGTACATATACAGTGAATTAAATAAATATATCCTGATATCCTGATGTGTAGATAGTTGAAGAGGGGAGCCATGCTGGTTTAACAGCTGGATTTAAGTCCAGTAGCACCTTAGAGAAGTACAAGATTTTGGGGGTATAAGCTTTTGGGAGCTTTGACTCTTGAAAGCTCATACACCGAAAACCTTGGTCTCCAAGGTGCTCCAGGACTCAAATCTGACTGATGTGTTCGATGTGATCTAGTAAAGGCAAAAATAATCTGTACTGAAGCCAGTTTGACTCCTTTCCAAGCGAAGATGTTTCAGCTTGAGGCAGTATTCTTCTGTAGAGATCACAAGAGGAGGTCAGAATCTTCCCTTCCCATGTGAAAATGAACAAATAATCAAATAATTAAATTACAATTTTAGAGAAAGTGATATTGATTTTACTAAGTGGAACTATGGGAAGGGAGGAAGGAAGGAAGGAAGGAAGGAGGGAAGGAAGGAAGGAAGGAAGGAAGGAAGGAAGGAAGGAAGGAAGGAAAGAGATTTGTTGTGCAGTTTTGCTATGCCTTTTAAATATGACTTTTTAAAAATTGCATCTTTTTCTAGATGTCTATGGGGTAAACTTTTGTGAGACACACACACACACACACACACACACACACACCAGCCAGCTTCTTTTTCTCAACCATTTAACGTTTTTCATTAGTAGTAGCAGCAGCAATACTTAATTACTCATTATTTATGCAGCCCCTAGAACACCCCTTTGATGAACTACAAGGAGCCACATTGCTTGCACTCAGGTTTAGAACAGTGTTCCCTCTAAGCTGAGTTAGTGTGAGCTAGCTCATAGTTTTTTAGCCTCCGGCTCACACATTTTTGTCTTAGCTCAGGTAGGATGACTCCAGAGCAAACTAATTTATGCAGCAGCCAAATCGCTCGCTCAGAACTCTAATGCCAGTAGCTCACAAAGTAGGATTTTTGCTCACAAGACTCCACAGCTTAGAGGGGGCATTGGTTTAGAATCTCCGAGGTGGGATCCAGAAGGGGTAGGAAGGGGATGGGATGCATTCAGATGAGGTGGGAAAGCATATTTTGCAGCCCACTCGATCAAGAGCTTTGGCTAACAGGACTGGATCAAAATTTTATCATTTCTACATCTACGCTGCTTTTCAGCTCTTTAGTCCCTAGAGCAGCTGATGGTAAAGAAAAACGGGATCAATAAATCACCAGTACCCTGGTCCATCTCAAGAGATTCCTGCATACATAACGTACTGGATCAGGATGAAATGGCAGGCATAAATCTAACATGTATCCTAATATGCATCAGGATATACGTCCAAGAGCAGATGCTGTGTATATCCTTCCAGACCGTATCACTTTTAGGAGGATGTGCATCTGAATGCAGAGATCCATTCACATGTTGATCCCTCCAAATCCACAATTGCTTTAACAGCAGCTAGAGGGATACAAGCAATCCCTCAGAAGTTTTGAAAGAAGGAACAAATTTTAACACCCTTATGGCCAAGGACATGGGTTGGAGAGGTTTCCCTCAGGAGGGGATCCCAGAAAGCAGTATCCACTACAGAGAAAGCATTACTTGTGGTTATTGAGGGTTGAAGGCAGCCAACATTTGGGAGAAACATGCATACAGACTCATTGGCCTCTGCTCATTTTGATGGAAGGGTCTTTTCTTCCATGCCAACAACCCCCCTTGGTGTGTTCACTCAACAAGTCCCATAATTCAAGGGGACGTCCTTCCTAGAGCTGTAATCTTCACCACTGTGCCTGGTGGCACCATGGTGCTTACAAATGCATTTGGCTGGCACCCACTTCCTTCTTCTCTAAAGAAAAGAGTCAATCGTAGCTTTCCTGCGTCTCAGAATAGCCCAGGAGGCATGAGCTTTGTGTCTGCAGGGAGCACCCATTTGGAAACTGCCTCCATTGAAAGATCTTCCCACCATTTTCTGATTGGACCTACCATCCACGGCAGCTGTTTTGTGGCGGTGCCCATTACCTGTTTTCCACATTCCAAGTGCCTCCATGCTGAACATGGTTGGGGTCTCCTGCCCTAGAAAGTGAGCGATGCAAAAGGGTTGTTTGGGACTTCCTTCAGCGTTAATGCACACCGTTTATTTATGCATAACAGTTGCATTGTGTGTTGCAGTTCTTCGTGCGAAAGCCAAGAGCTTCGAGAGAGGCAGCTGTAACGAAATCATCACAACTGTCGAAGTGATAGATGTACTCAAATCTTCAACTCCAATTCCCCGTTCTCAAGTCCACCTGTACACGAATTCATCCTGCCGGTGCCCGCCTCTTGCACCTAATCAAGACGTCCTCATTATGTGTTATGAGTGGCGCTCAAGGTAAGCGATCATACCATAGCAAGAAATAGCATTTGAGTTTACAGGCATTTTGTTCTTTTTTTTTTGGCAAATGAATTCCTGTGCATACATCGTCTACTGAAATGACTGGGGTTGCCCTTGAAGACTTTCTGCAGACTTCACTTTGTTATCGGGGGCTGGCTGGTGGGACTCTGTCACTCCCATTTTGAGGTCCATGCAGGGGCTGCCTATTTGTTTCTGGGTCCTCGGGTCCAGGTGCAGATGCTCACCTTCATAGCCCTCCACAACCCAGGGCCTACGTACTTGAAGGACCGCCTCTCCCTGCATGTTCCCTTGTGGCAGATTCCTTCTTCCCGGGCACATCCATGGTCAGTACCTGCTTCCCGGGCACATCCATGGTCAGTACCTGCTTCGCAAGGGTCCATAACGGGGCTTTTTCAGTGGCTGCCCCAGGCTTGGGAAACAGCTTCCCAGAAGATGTCAGGGGAGTGTCTGCTCTCCTGGCCTTCCAGAGAGTCTGTATAACAGAACTTTTGTCAGAGCATTTCGGGCCAGTCTGTGTCTCTGCAAAGGAGGAGTCTCTTGTTAGTTGGGTGCTGGTATGTTAATGTAGTTCTAATGTATTCTGTATTTATTGTACTAAAGTTTAATTGGTTTTAAACTCTTGATTGTACATTGATTTTATTGCATTTCACGTTATTGCTATCTGCCATGGGTCCTGAGTTGCTGGAAAGAAAGGCAGACATATAGCTATTTTCAATAAATAAATATGCCGGGCCAGCTCCATGTCTGGCTAGTGTGCTAGACTTCTGATTGGAGAGATCGAGGTTGCGATCCTAGCCCATCCATGAAGTTCATTGGCTCAATCGCAGTCTCTCAGCCTGTCCTACCAATAAGAGTTCTGAGTTTTTTGGAAGAAGAAACGGATAGGTGTTTGATTATTATTCACAACAAACTCTGAGCTCCCACGCCCTTAGGAGGAGAAGAAGAAGAAGAAGAGATTGGATTTATACCCTGCCCTTCACTTGGAGTCTCAGAGCGGCTTACAAACTCCTTTCCCTTCCCCTCCCCACAACAGACACCCTGTGAGGTGGATGGGGCTGAGAGAACTCTGACACAATCTGCTCTTTCTCAAGGACAGCTGTGCCAGAGCTTGTGACTGACCCAAGGTCACATCAGCAGGTGCAAGTGGAGGAATGGGGACTCAAACCCGGTTCTCCCAGATTAGAGTCCGCACACTTAACCACTACACCAAACTGGTGACTTATGAGTTCTTTGGGAAAGAGATGGTGAAATTTAGGGGAGGGGGAGAGACAGGAGGTAAGCAAAACTTTGAGTTAAAGTCACCAGGCTCTACTGGTAGCAGGAGCTCCTTTGCATATTAGGCCACACACCCCTAGTGTAGCCAATCCTCCAAGAGTTTACAGTAGTCCCAGTAAGAAGAGCTCTGTAAGCTCTTGGAGGATTGGCTACACTAGGGGTGTGTGGCCTAATATGCAAAAGAGCTCCTGCTACCAGTAGAGCCCAGCATTCCGTGCGCCTCGGCCACATGACCACGGAAATGTCTTTGGACAGCGCTGGCTCTTCGGCTTGGAAACGGAGATGAGCTCCGCATCCCTAGAGTCAGATTCGACTGGCTTTTGAGCAAGGGAAACCTTTACCTTTACTTAAGGGTTAAGGGGGCGGGAGCATAGCTTGGTAGGGGAACCCATGTTTTGCACAGAGGATTGCAGGTTCAATCCTTGGCAACTTCAGCTGAGAGGACATCCCCTCTCAGGAAAGGCCTCTTCTTGCCTGAGACCCTCACAGACTACTACTTTACCTAGAGGGACTAGGGATGAGACTCCATATAAAGCAGCTTCATATTATTTTTGTATGGGATGAATGTCCAATTTTTATTCTGGTGATAATGGGACTGGAAACTGGGGGATGAGTCAGAAACATGATATTGATTAATCTTGCGGTATTTGAGGCTGTGTGGAGCATCCGGGTAAAGGCTTTCAAAACAAATACAGCTCGGGAATTCGGGAAAGTTTAGAAAGAGTTCCATAATTCCGATATGGAACAAGTTTGCCAGTGCTGCTTTTAAAGGTCACTGAGGTTTTCATTATATTCGCTTTGTCAAAGGATTTTGGAGATGTCAGCAGAAACAACATATTGTTTTTTCCCATTGAACTGGGTGCTATGTAAACAGGGCTAGAGTTACAGTGGCTTTTAAAAAGGTCAAACCGAACGGTCACTTGCTTGGAAGAGGGCTGAAGAAAACACCACATTCTTGTTCCTATCGCCGTCTCCCCTGTCATGACTATATTGAGGGAGTGAGAGGCATTTGTAAGCAATGTCCGACTCAGCCCGGGATTAGGGAATGCAGAAGTGTTGTGGTGAATTTAGGCCATAGCAGTAAATGCTTTGTAAGAGTCTGGCTGCGTCCACATGCAAAAAACCATGGTCCTACCACGGCCGCAGCAACACATTGGTCCTTTCCGCACTAGACCTTAAATCCTGGCTCAGCCCTGTCCCCGAACTTACATTCTATGCTACATGTGAGTTCACCCCTGTAATTATCTCGGGGTATCTTTTGTTTCCACATTACATTGAGGTCACCCCGGTTTTGCCCCACACTTGTCCCGGGATAAGTGGATGCTGTTGTAACCAGGGATAACTGCAAGGTGTTGTGTCGCGAGTTGAACTCTGATGAAACCAGGGATGAGATCCAGGTGCGGAAAGGACCAAAGTGCAGGGACATGCTGGAATGGCATCCCCACCACCCATTCCTGCATTGCTTCTTTTGGCTGCCCCCAATTTGGTGTAGTGGCTAAGAGTGGCGAACTTTAATCTGGAGAACCAGGTTTATTTATTTATTTATTTATTTATTTATTTATAGGTTCAATTTATACCCCGCCCTCCCCACTCCTCCACATGCAGCTGCTGGTGTGACCTTGGGCCTGTTACAAGTTCTTTCAGAGCTGTTCTCTCAAGGGCAGTTCCTCTCAGAGCTCTCTCAGCCCCACCTACCTCACAGGGTGTCTGTTGTGGGGAGAAGAAGGGAAGGAGATTGTAAGCCGCGCTGAGACCCTAAGTGAAGGGCGGGCTATAAATCCAATCTTGTCTTCTCCTCCTGCTCCTTCTCCTCCGCCTCCTCTCCCTTCCTGTCTCATGCCTGCGCAGAAGCATAGCTACAACAACGGTCATGCCGGAATCCACCATAACCAGAAACCTCCCTTTCCCCTCCCTTTCCTTATCAAGCTGTGCTGTAACACAGTTCAGCAACAGGAAAGTGTGTGTGCCCGTGTGTGTGTGTGTGTGGGGGGGATACATCTAAAGGATTAAAGAAGCAGAGTAGGGTTGCCAGCCTCCAGGTTGTAGCTGGAGATCTTCTGGGATCACAGCTGACCTCCAGGTGACAGAGAACAGTTCCCCTGGTGAAAATGGCAGCTTTGGAAGGTGGGCTCCGTGGCCTTATAATCCACTGAGGTCCCTCCCCTCCCCAGACCCCACCCTCCTCTGCCAAGTCCAGGAATTTCCCAGCCTACAGCTGGCAACCCTAGGTGGTGGTGAGCTGCCCCGTGCTCTCGGAAAGCGTGGCTTCGTTTCGCCTTGCTCCCTGCAGTGGCTGTGGGGGGGCTGCCCCCCCCCCCGGCTCAGTTCCTCTTTAAACTGGAGAAAACGAGGTTTAAGTTTTCTTTAGAACAAAGGGAGGAGAAGCCCTACTGCAAACCAGTGGCTATTACATCACATTATGTTTGGTTTATTGATATTACTTGAGTCAGTTATGAGAATAAAGGGGCCCACAACTCTTCATAGTTAATGTATGCATACATTGGAACAAAGTCTGAGTCCAGCGGCACCTTTAAGACCAACAAAGTTTAATTCTGGGTAGAACTTTTGTGTGCGTGCAAAGTGTGAGTCCAGTGGCACCTTTAAGACCACCAAAGTTTAATTCTGGCTGTGTGCATGCACACAAAAGTTTATATGCAGAACTGAATTTTGTTGGTCTTAAAGGTGTGGCTGGACTCAAACTTTGTTCTGTTTCTTCAGACCAACAGGGCTACCCATCTGAATATAAGCAAGCAACAGTAGTCCCACTAGTTTATCTGTACTGTTTTTGTTAATACCAGAAAAAAGATAAGAAAAACGAAACATTATTGGCATCATCCTGCCCAAATGAGGAGAAAGACCAACAAACCAACATTTATTTCAATAAATGGACTAGAGCGTGAGTTTAACTCTCCCACTGAAATCTGTGGACCTTAAAAGTACTTAATTTGAGCTGAGCTGTCAGCTGTTCTACAGTTTGGTGTAGTGGTTTGGTGTAGTGGTTAAGTGTGTGGACTCTAATCTGGGAGAACCGGGTTTGATTCCCCACTCCTCCACTTGCACCTGGCTGGATGACCTTTGGCAAGCCGTAGTTCTGTCAGAGCTGTTCTCTCAAGGACAGTTCTAGGAAGAGCTCTCTCAGCCCCGCCTACCTCACAGGCTGTCTGTTGTGGGGAGGAGAAGGGGAAGGAGCTTGTAAGCCGCTCTGAGACTCCTTTGGGTAGTGAAGGGCGGGGTATAAATCCAATCTCTTCTTCTTCCTTATTCCACTTTGTGCACCTTTCTCTCCTCCCTTTTATCCACTCGACAACCCAGCAAAGTAGGTTAACTGGCTCAAGGGCACCCAGCAAACTTCATGGCAGAGTCGGGATTCGAACCCGGGTCTCCCAGATCCTAGTCTGACTCCCTGACCACTGTGCCACGGTGGTCCTCTTATAGTGGAACGTCTGTACATTGGAAATGAGTCGTCTCTTCTCTTCTGCCCTCTTTCATTCCTGACTTGACATTTCAGGTTGATGCTTCTGGACGGGTGCTCAGTTGAAAAGTGGAAAGACCCCTTGAGCAAAAGATTTAAGGTAAGAGCATTCACTTGCCCCCTCCCTTCTTCTGGAACAGGATGAGGTTCTTACACTTGCCCTTTCAGCTCCGTTCTGCTCTAAGAATCTGCTGGTGGGCTACACTTAGTGGCGACAGTGGGCCAAAATGGTTAGATACAGGATACCACCCCTCCCCGTTGGGGGGATGTAAATTTCCAGCAAACCATTTCATGGACATTCATCACGGGTGTACCAGAAATAAAAAAATCCGTTATGGGAGTTTCAGCAAAACATCTAACCACTTTCGTCATTGGATATGGCTTGTGTTGTGGCTAGTGAATTGACTGCATGTGTACAAGGAGCCCTATTCAGAAGCACACGGATTTTGTGTGTATACAAGCCACTGATCTACAGACACAAGACTCTGGTTTTCCCCTCGGACCACAGGATTCCAGGAGGATGGATTGCAAAGACCACTTCCTTGGCAGACTCATCGCAGTTTCTCCCAAAGTGTTCCAAGGATCCCCCCCCCCCCTTTTTCAATTTCTCTATTTCTGTGGCTGGAAAGTCCCTCTGAAACATCTTTGGCTGGTTTTTACCAGAGAAGCCAATTTTGCTGCTCTCTTTAGATTAGACATTGACGTGCAACATGTATGTAGAAAGGAAGAATGGAGGTAGTTTAAGAGACTGTTCGAATTCATGGTGGTGCTGTAAGCTGGGAACAACATCACAGGTGACAGAGATGCGGAGGAATCAGGAAGCATGGGCATTTAGAAGACCTTCCCCCCTTCATACCCACCTACACTTACAGGGAAGTGACATCCTTAGAATAATAGAATCACAGAGTTGGAAGGGGCCATACAAGCCATCTAGTCCAACCCCCTGCTCAATGCAGGATCAGCCTAGAGTGTCCCTGACGAGTGTTTGGCCTTGCACCACTATCCTCTGTAGCTGAGATATCTATATGGTTGCCAGCTCCAGGTTGGGAGATTCCTGGAGATCCGAAGGGCAGGGTTTTGGGAAAGGAGGGACCACAGTGAGGTGTAATGCCATAGAGTTCACCAGGGCCAGCTCGAGGTATTTCTGTGCCCTAGGCGAGGCTGCCTCATGGCGCAGATGCCAACCTCCCGGTGGGGCCTGGAAACCTGGAGACCTCTGGAGCCAGCCACCCTTTTGCTGCTGCCACCGCCGCCGCCTTCCGCCGCCGCCACCAAAGGGGGTGGGAGGTGGCACAGCTTGGCGCCCCATCTGGGGCCCGGCGCTCTAGGCGAATGGCTAGTTCACCTAGTGGGTGAGCCGGCCCTGGAGTTCACCCTCCGAAGCAGCCATTTTCTCGAGGGGGACTAGTTCTGTAGTCTGGAGATCAGTTGTATTTCGGTATTCATGAGGATGCCACAATCCCATTGGCCGAGGCAATGGTGTGCAATGAGCAGGGGTGCCAACGATTGCATGGGAAAGGCGCATGCACTTACCTCTGCCCACATAGCTGACAGCTATGGGGAGGCAGCCCAGTGAGGAAGTGGCTCCTAGGTGGGCCTAGGTAGCAACCAAATGGAATAATGAGATTTACAAGTAATATCATGGAGAATTTGTGCACCTTTTGGATAGGCCTGTCTCCATATGCCATCTTTTAGACATGCTGGAGAAAATCCTGGCTTTTTTATGGGTGCAAGCCTCTGATGAACAGATTCAGTCAAGTTATAAAGGTAACAGGTTCAGTGTTCTTCTTGATTTTGGGTCATGGGTATCTCTCGGGTTACAGCTGACCAGGCAGTGGGAATCGCATTAAAGATTTCCCACAATCTGACCTGGTACCAAAAGTGTGTCAAACCCGTTATGGAGCCTCCACTGGGCTCAACACACATGGTACCAGTAAACCAGTTCAGCCCTAGCTATGCCTCAAGGAGATCCAGATAAAAAGTATTGAGTGGTTTTCCACTCTGTTAAAAGGCATCTCACACGTATGCTGTACCACGGGGGACTCTGAGGCTACGTGGGGTCAAAAGCAAAGAACATCTTGGAAAGAGTTTACATTTCACGGGTATCACATGGAGTCCCCATGCAGCATTCTTTGGCTGGAAATGTGCAGTCTCCCAATGAGGAAATAGCTTGCACCTCTTTGTGTGGGAGAAGGGCTTACACCTCCCTCAAGTAACTATGTGTATCCATCTTCCCGAGCTGGATGTATGAACCATTGACAGAGTTAGTCTTGATCTGTATTAAAGATTTTCCTCCCCTCTCACTAATCTGTGTGGCTTCCCCCCCCCCCAATATTTTCCCTAGAGGTGGGAGCAGCGACTCCAAGAACTCAAGTTGCGAGCAGCCCAGAACAAAAACCAAAATGCAAGAAACTTTGGCCGCAGCGGGGTACCCAAGCAAAACCCAAAGAACACCAGCCCAGTGCTTGCTGGTCCTAAGAAGACCAATCCACCGAGGCGTGACCAGAAAGAAAGACTCTGGTTTTCCCCTCGGACCACAGGATTCCAGGAGGATGGATTGCAAAGACCACTTCCTTGGCAGACTCATCGCAGTTTCTCCCAAAGTGTTCCAAGGATCCCCCCCCCCCTTTTTTACTTTTCCTTGGCAGACTCATCGCAGTTTCTCCCAAAGTGTTCCAAGGATCCCCCCCCCCCCTTTTTCAATTGCGCTATTTCTGTGGCTGGAAAGTCCCTCTGAAACATCTTTGGCTGGTTTTTACCAGAGAAGCCAATTTTGCTGCTCTCTTTAGATTAGACATTGACGTGCAACATGTATGTAGAAAGGAAGAATGGAGGTAGTTTAAGAGACTGTTCGAATTCATGGTGGTGCTGTAAGCTGGGAACAACATCACAGGTGACAGAGATGCGGAGGAATCAGGAAGCATGGGCATTTAGAAGAACTTCCCCCCTTCATACCCACCTACACTTACAGGGAAGTGACATCCTTAGAATAATAGAATCACAGAGTTGGAAGGGGCCATACAAGCCATCTAGTCCAACCCCCTGCTCAATGCAGGATCAGCCTAGAGTGTCCCTGACGAGTGTTTGTCCTTGCACCACTATCCTCTGTAGCTGAGATATCTATATGGTTGCCAGCTCCAGGTTGGGAGATTCCTGGAGATCCGAAGGGCAGGGTTTTGGGAAAGGAGGGACCACAGTGAGGTGTAATGCCATAGAGTTCACCAGGGCCAGCTCGAGGTATTTCTGTGCCCTAGGCGAGGCTGCCTCATGGCGCAGATGCCAACCTCCCGGTGGGGCCTGGAAACCTGGAGACCTCTGGAGCCAGCCACCCTTTTGCTGCTGCCACCGCCGCCGCCTTCCGCCGCCGCCACCAAAGGGGGTGGGAGGTGGCACAGCTTGGCGCCCCATCTGGGGCCCGGCGCTCTAGGCGAATGGCTAGTTCACCTAGTGGGTGAGCCGGCCCTGGAGTTCACCCTCCGAAGCAGCCATTTTCTCGAGGGGGACTAGTTCTGTAGTCTGGAGATCAGTTGTATTTCGGTATTCATGAGGATGCCACAATCCCATTGGCCGAGGCAATGGTGTGCAATGAGCAGGGGTGCCAACGATTGCATGGGAAAGGCGCATGCACTTACCTCTGCCCACATAGCTGACAGCTATGGGGAGGCAGCCCAGTGAGGAAGTGGCTCCTAGGTGGGCCTAGGTAGCAACCAAATGGAATAATGAGATTTACAAGTAATATCATGGAGAATTTGTGCACCTTTTGGATAGGCCTGTCTCCATATGCCATCTTTTAGACATGCTGGAGAAAATCCTGGCTTTTTTATGGGTGCAAGCCTCTGATGAACAGATTCAGTCAAGTTATAAAGGTAACAGGTTCAGTGTTCTTCTTGATTTTGGGTCATGGGTATCTCTCGGGTTACAGCTGACCAGGCAGTGGGAATCGCATTAAAGATTTCCCACAATCTGACCTGGTACCAAAAGTGTGTCAAACCCGTTATGGAGCCTCCACTGGGCTCAACACACATGGTACCAGTAAACCAGTTCAGCCCTAGCTATGCCTCAAGGAGATCCAGATAAAAAGTATTGAGTGGTTTTCCACTCTGTTAAAAGGCATCTCACACGTATGCTGTACCACGGGGGACTCTGAGGCTACGTGGGGTCAAAAGCAAAGAACATCTTGGAAAGAGTTTACATTTCACGGGTATCACATGGAGTCCCCATGCAGCATTCTTTGGCTGGAAATGTGCAGTCTCCCAATGAGGAAATAGCTTGCACCTCTTTGTGTGGGAGAAGGGCTTACACCTCCCTCAAGTAACTATGTGTATCCATCTTCCCGAGCTGGATGTATGAACCATTGACAGAGTTAGTCTTGATCTGTATTAAAGATTTTCCTCCCCTCTCACTAATCTGTGTGGCTTCCCCCCCCCCCAATATTTTCCCTAGAGGTGGGAGCAGCGACTCCAAGAACTCAAGTTGCGAGCAGCCCAGAACAAAAACCAAAATGCAAGAAACTTTGGCCGCAGCGGGGTACCCAAGCAAAACCCAAAGAACACCAGCCCAGTGCTTGCTGGTCCTAAGAAGACCAATCCACCGAGGCGTGACCAGAAAGAAGTCAATACCAGAAAAATATGAATTCCAGATTTTCCCTGGGAAAAGATCTGCTTGCATGACAAAGGTCCCATCCGGCCTGAGTGGCATATCTCTGTTCTCTGAACTCGTAAACATCCGCAGCAGTGTTCCAGATAGCCATTACTGGTTGTGGTTTACTTTTGATTGCTTTCCCCCCCTCCAAGCCACAGATACAGGTTTTGCAGCAGCATCCGGTTGGTTGATGGAAGCCAATCGATGAGGCATGTTTCAGAGTGGCCTATTATAGTTTCCCGATTAAACATCTGGATTTGTTAATCTGCCATTCAGATATGAGTGTGGCAGGAGTCGGTGAATGTGTGCTCCAGATGTGGCAGCCGCTGTTGGTTCCCTTTCTGTGATGAGCCTCATCATGCAGAGAGGGCACACGTCCAATCATTGTGGTTTCTCTTTCTCTAGTGTTGTTCTGTGAAAGTATGGTAAATGTGGGATTTCTTCACGCCCCTCTGCTAACAGCAGGTGATCTATGTGTCTGTGTGTGCCAGACTGGTGGCTGACTTGTCCAGAGGCCCACGGGTGTGCCTAAAGACACAGTCTTCGATACGTGTGTGTTTGTGTAGTAAAAATACCCCAAATCCCTTCTTTGTCATCTACTTCAGGCCAGCTTTTTGTTGTCGATGTTAATTGTTGGATGTAAACTTTTTTTTTTTTTTTTACTAAAAACAGTATTTTAAAAAGACAAACCGAAAGCTTTGAAATTATACTTCGGTATTTACCACTTGTAGCTTTCTTATGAATGGAGGTTCTTTTTGGACACAGAAATGAAATTCTTGCAAGCCTTTTGACTGGCAGCGCGGTTAAATAGCGTATCCTCTGTGCTATTTAGAAATGTTGTGAAAAGGCAGGAAGCAGACATGTTTCTGGAGCCATTTTTAGCACATCTGAAATTGACCAGCATGATGTGTTAGAGGCCCACCTGGATTTCTTCTGGAGTTGGTCCCTCCTGTTCATTTCAGTGGAAGGAACCCCTTAATAAGCATGGTCCATGGTATGCATGAACTGAAACTCTCCACTGAGGTGGATGGGAAGCTTTTGAAGGTGTGGAGCATCCATTCACCTACTGTTATCTCCTGTGACCATGAAGTGTCTCTTGATTAGGGCAATTGGCTGAAATATAAATACACGCCCCCCCCATGCTCATGTCATTTCCTCTGGACTGTATCAGAAACTGCCACTGACACATACCCCCCCCCCCCCACAGGGCTTCCCACTGTCAGCTATGGAATGATGCATGCTGGAATGCTATGTTTCCCATGTCTAGCTGTTGTATCCCATTGCACATGTGCCTTTCTGGGGTTGCAGTTGCTCAGTTTACATGCGTTTCACTGGCTCTACATAATGGGTGTAATATGGAGATGTGCATGTCAGAGATCATATGTCTTAGCTGAGTGCTTATGATTGCACCAGAGGGGGAAATGACTGAACTGCAAACAGTAGTATGGAGACTATGCCTTCTGTCTGCTCATGCTCCTCTTTGCCGTTGGGGTCCTCTTCTGCAGAGTCTGTGCCTCTTGCGCTAGGCACTTTTCAGTCCCTCGAAAGACATTGGTCTTGTGCAAACGGAAGCCCCAAGTGCCAGAGGAACACGCACTCCGCAGTGGAGACCGGCTCCGCAAGGGATTCGGAGGAGTGTGAGCAGAGACATGGAGAAGGCACCAAGCCCATGTCTGAAAGAGTGCAGAGTTCCATCATGCACGTTGGGCTTTCTCTAAAGGGGACTCCTAGGGCATGGACTTCCAGCTAATCGTGCGTGTGTGATAGGAGAATCTTGCTGGATTGCTGCCAGTTTGTCTAGTGCTGGGATGCAAAAACACCTGTCGAAGCCATCGCTCACAATGTGGCATAGCTGTGGTCTTATTTTTACAGAGACGCACAATTAAGTTATTTGCTCCCTGACTTCAAAAGGCTTTGCCTACAGGATGCATGGAGACAGACTTGTACGCAGCGGCTGCTTCTGCTTTTGGATTGCCCAGAACCACCATGGGCCCCCGGGGGGCAAAGATTTCCTTCCAGATATGTGCTGCTGCCACTCCCAAGGTGGGGCATCTGTCAGGGTCCTTGCCTGCACATCTCCTCTACCACCTGCTTGGGTACCTTTCCCTCGCCCACTCACTCGCGAGCATTCCGCCTCGTGGGCTCCCATCTGCCTGAAGCAGTGCTGCTGGTGGTCAGTGCAGTGACCCTCCTAGATATACACACTGCCCCCAGTGCCATTGAGGAAAGGGAAGGTACAGGGGGTTGTAGTCGTGGTGGGAGGGGTTGTGAGCCGGCAGGGGAAGGACTCACGGGGGGGGGAGATGTGTGGGCAGGGACGGGAAGGGAGGCATGAGCAGAGTTCTTGGTGGTGGGCAGAGAAGGAGAGAGGTGCCTCTGAGCGCTTTCTGTCCTGGGCCCCTCAAAACGTGGAACCAGCCCCCAGAATCCGGTACTCCTAGCCCCCGACACTGGGCTGCACTGCTGATACGGGGAGGCTGTATTTCCCCTGTCTTCATTGCTTCTGTAGATTCTGATGGCAAAAATGGCTGTACACAGCCCTGGCTGGTTGGCGGGAAACTGTCCCTCTTTCCTTTCCTTTCCCCCTGGTGAGTTTGGACTGTGGCATTTTTATTGATATCCCACGAACATTAATGTATTCATCTGTTCTTTTGGTCATCGTCATCATCACTGTTATTTTAAAAAGCAAAATCCATTTATGATACTCTGCTGGGGGGGGGGGACTACAGAGGTGGGCCAATCAGCATTTGGCACAGCCAGCTGTCAGCCAATCCGTGCTATCTAAGCCAGTTCTGCTACAAAACTCAGAGTGCTGCGGTCAATCCACTTTCAGACTGGGTTTTTACTGTGTGAACTGTCAAAATCCAATTCGAAAGTGGACTGAAAGTGCATTGAAAGTGGATTATTTTGTGTATGTGACCGCAGCCAGAATCCGCTGTCCTAGTACTTGGGCCTGGTGCAGAATAAAGAAGTCTGCTCATGCAGTAAATGCTCTTCTAGAGTAATTTCTGTCCTGAGCCGCTTCTGTCTCTTGCCGATGTCACGTCCATCTTAAGTAATAATGCAGAGAAATGTACAACTGCCATCTTAACCGTACACTGCTATTATGACCAATAGTGTAGCTCTCGTATTTCTCTGTAAGATAGATCCAGGTGGGTAGCCCTGTTGGTAGTGGCACCTTTCAGACCAGCCAAGTTTTATGCATGGGATAAGCTTTCGTGTCCAAGCTTCTACTTTGAATAAAACTTTGTTGGTCTTAAAAGGTGCCACTGGACTCAGACTTTGTTCTGGTATTGCTCGTTGACAGTGGGTTACCTGAAACTTGTACAGCAAAGATTTAGAAGGCTGCTGGTTGTATTTCATTTCTGTGAATATAAAATATCATGTGCTGCTTTGAACTGAGAGGAAAACTAAAACCTTTCCTGCATAGATTTTGCACTTTTCTGTTATAATGCAAGGGACATTGTTGGCATTCCACTGTATGAAATAATAAATGCTAAATCCCCCGTCTGACTATTATATCTTTATTGAATGTCTCTTGTGAAATATCATTTTAACAGTAGAACCAATTTTTGTTCGGCAAAAAAAGGCCATTCCAAGACCTTAATATGACTGCTTCCCTTTTATCAAAGTCTTATGTCACATTCCTTAAGTCTTTCACCTGTTTCTTCAATAGAAATGGCAGTGTGCAGTAGTGGTTAGGATCTGGAAGGTCCAGATTCGAATCCATACTTTGCCATGGAAGCTCCCTGGGTGACCCTGGGCCAGTCACATGCTCTCAACCTCAGCTACTTCACAGGGCTGTTGTAGGAATAAAATGGAGATGAGGAGAAGGCTATAAGCTGCTTCGGGTTTTCTACGGAAAGGCAGTAAAATTAATGTACTTTCCGGAAGACATGACAATGCGCCATTTTAAAGTTGCCGGGAAGAGATACAATTAGCAGGAATTCAATCTGTCCAGATCTTATTGATCCCCACTGCTGGACGTCCTGATGGCACCTGGTACCTGGTATTTTTGGCCACTGTGTGACAGAGTGTTGGACTGGATGGGTCACTGGACTGATCCAACATTGACTTCTCTTATGTTCTTATGAAGCTAAATGTCTGGTCTTTCTTGCTCAGACTAAGATCATCCCCGTTACTATTCCATTTGGCCGGTCACCCTTGAATGGTTGCTTCTCCCAGAAAGTTAAAGCATATCCGTCCTAATTTCCTAAAGCTAGGCTTCCCCGGTCCTCAAAACCACCCCCACCCCATTCTCTGAGCAACCTTGCGTAGACCAGCAGTCCATCTAGTTCAGCACCCTGTTTCTTACAGTGGCCAAACAGGTGCCCTGGAGGGCCAACAAACGGCATAGAAGCCAAGGCTTTCCCTGATATTGCTTTCTAACATTGGTACTTACTATTTTGGGATACAGAAGTTCCACTTAGCCACCATTTTTTAAATTTATTTTTAGATTTATAACCCGCCCTCCCCAAGCAGGCTCAGGGCGGCTAACAGATGAGGCGTGTATGCCAGGATCAATACAATTAAAAACAGAATAAAACAATCATTTATACAATGCAATAGAGTGCAGGTGCTCTAGTTGTCATTAAAGTCCTTAATAGCAAGATGGGGTTCTGGTAAAGATGGTCCCAGAACAACAAAGTAACAAAGTAAGTTCCAGACAGCACTGCCATCCATTCTTCATCCCAGGGCCATCTTGCTCCCCGATGGTACCCACTCCAATTGGTGGTCGTTGTGCGGTGATGGTACAGTGGTGGTGGCGACTCGTACTCAAAAGCCTGGCCGAAGAGCTCTGTCTTACAGGCCCTGCGGAACTGCGCAAGGTCCCGCAGGGCCCGGATCTCCTCCGGGAGCTCATTCCACCAGGTAGGAGCCGCCACCGAAAAGGCCCTGGCCCTGGTTGCAGCAAGTTTGGTATCTTTGGGGCCTGGAATTACCAGGAGATGTTGAGTCCCCGACCGTAGTGCCCTTGGCTAGTATCCATTGATGGACCTATCCTAGCAGCTGCTTGGTCATTGTACCTTGCACATGCTTTTACCTAGTTCAAGAAACATCCCCTGGGATCATGGTCCCTTGGGTCATACAACTGACTGAAGTGTATCAGTCACATAATTCCTTGCTGTTCATCTCCTCTTTGCATCTGTGCAGTCAAAGGCATCCTTTAAACAACTGGAATTGGATAGAACACATTGCCAATATCTTGCTATCTGCATGCATTCCAGAAGTGATCAGAAGAACTGATCATTAGATTGGATGGGTTCATGGGCAGTCACTGGGAACACACAGAGACACTGCATAATAAGTCTCAGTTTTAAAAAAAACTCATTTAAAAATATGTTATTTGTCTGCTTAAAAAATCAGAGGCAGCATCAGCGGCTGATGGGGGTGGAGCAGTAGTTGTAAGAAAGTCTAACTTCACAAGAAAACACTGTAATCATACAAAGAGACACATCCAAATTCAGTTGGATTTACGTTGGCCAAGCATTTAGCAGCTTGTGTGAGACCAATGAATAGGGTGTGAACCAAATTGCTCAGTGAGCATAATTAATCAGAATCAACATGGTCAAGGCGGATCTGTGGTCTGATGGTATAAAGTATATAAGCTTTGTGTGTTAATAATATTAGTCGGACGTGACTTTGCCTGCCAAGGAGGCAGTGAACTCATCCGACTGGGATTTTCTTTTAATGTTTCTATAGAAATAGTTATCTGGGAAAGGGAGAGTTTGTTGCTGCTGCTGGTGTGGGGGAGACCCCGCTCAAGTTTACTGGTGGTGGAAAATGCCTTCAAGTTGCGGCTGAATTATAACGACCCCACAGCGTTTTGACAAGATTGCCTAGGCCATATTACAAGTACATTTTACGAGAATCCTAAAGATAGAATGTTTCTGCTCTGACATGATGAAAAACGAAGAGCCGAAGATCTGAAGGAATACTTTTATATACCACAATCAGATAAACTCATCCCTCCCCCCACTATCTTTCCACCCCTTCATACCAATCCCTTCGTCCCGTAATGGGAGAAGCTGAATGCCAGTTCAGGGCAGCCTCAGTAACTGCATGTGCCCAGGAACCCTCAAAGAGGAATACAATAAATTATTTCATGCACCTTCATGGTACAAACTTGAATCATGAGATATACTGCCAATAAGAGAGATACACAAAATACTACCTGAAGGGGTCAGTATATCAACATAGTTTTAACACACCAAAGAAGTTACATGAGCAATGCTCCCACTAAGCTGTGGAGTCTTGTGAGCAAAAATTCTACTTTGTGAGCTCCTGGCATTAAAGTTGTGAGTGAGCGATTTGGCTACTGCATAAATTAGTTTGCTCTGGAGCCATCCTTCCTTTTTTTTTAATAAAGATTTTATTGGCTCCCCTAAAAAGGGGAGGTATTTCGCTTAAAAGAAAAAATGGGAAGGGTAGACAGTGGGAGAAAGAGAAAGCTGAGTGATATATAAACTGGTAAATTAAACTGTTAGTAATGTCCAATTAAACTTCTTGAGCTTCTTCTGTGTGTTGTCAAACTTCTTTTCTTGGTCCGGTCACATGTAATTCTCTGTTAGTATGTTAGTAATGTTCCTTTGAATTTCTGTTAATAAAAAAGTCTCTTCTGGGCGCATTCAGAACCGCTTCTTTGCGTGCTGGGTACTTTTACTGTCGCTGACGTGGAGGAGCTTCCTCTGTTATCTTTTCCTTCCTGCTTGTTCGGTCGTCCTTCGGGTTGCTGTTAACACTCTCAGTTCATGCACTATAAATCCTCTTCCTTTCATGCCATTTCAGGAGGATCCCCGCTTTGAGAATGGTATTAATTTCATTTTCGCTTTTATATCCGCTCCCAAACTCTCTGTTGAGTCCTCCTCGCAACTGTTGACTTATATAAGCGCTTGCCAGGCACTTCGCTGTCACAGTTCAAACTATTCCGTTTTACAAACTCCCGTCGGATTCATAACCATAAACAGTCCAAACAGTCCAAACATTAAACAGCCGGCTCTCACACACAAGCAAACGCCCAGACGGAAGTCCCTCCCTTCTTCTCCGCTCGCTTTTGCCCAGCTCCGACATCTTTTCTTTTTTGTTTACTTTTAGAAAGTTCTTAAAATGTGCTCCAGAGAGACAAAACTTTTTCTCCCTTTAATTCAAATACATCAAGGGAAAACACCGCTGTTCACCCCATGAAACAGGGTCGCTCACGCAGCAAGGTCCATTGGGGCAGGGCATGGCGAGAGCTTCAGTCTTCGACCTCTCGGCCGAAAGAGCAACTCCCCCCTAGTGCGCCCTAAAGCGCCCCGGATCCGAGCTCCTCTCTTCCTGAGGTGCTCGTTCGGGTCTCCGCTTGCACGGATTCCCTCCTCCACCGCGGGCGGGCAAGACGCCCTCGGGAGCGACCCGAGGATGCGTCCGCCATTCGCGGGAGCCAGACCGGAAGCCCTGGAGCCATCCTTCCTGAGCTAAGGCAAAAATGTGTGAACTGGAAGCTAAAAAACTGTGAGCTGGCTCACACTAACTCAGCTTAGAGGGAACACTGCATAGCATTATGCTTAAACAATAAAATATATACAGACACAGCACCAAAGAGAGATGCAATAAATATAGGGCGAGGCTTTTAAAAAAACATCCCAGCATCCATGATTCTGCCAGTATACTTCCAGTAAGGGAAATGATCCTATACACATCAATTGGCAGAGTCAGACTGTTAAATAGTGGGTTCCATGGATGAGCAGGCTCAAGTCTAGTGATCAGCTCAACTTTATTGGTGATTTCGGCAAGAGCAAGACAAGACCCCAGAGCCTCAGCTCTGTTCAATAGCATGCAATTGCCACACCCAAACACACCCCACTCCCAATGATAGGCTATTGACACAACATTACTACTTGACTGGTTAATTCCAGAGTCCTGGTAGGCTATTGTTCTTGTGCTCCAAGCTCAGCCAGTCTCTGGTGTAACGTACCCGGAATGATTCAGTCCCAATACATAACACAGACATATATCTACTTGACAAAGTTTATGGAAGTTTTGCCTTTTGTAGTGAGCCCTGCAGAGGTATTGGGACAGTATTAAGAACCTGTTTACATGCTATTTGCATGCTTTTACACAATCCACTTGCTATTCCCAAGCTACCAAGTCAAACAGCAAATGTCAAACATACTGACTGACTAATGATCCTAACTGGTATGGTCACGGGTAGGCAAAGCATCACTGTAGATATGTCCAGGGGTCATTTCGTAGAAAAAGAGCTAGGGGGACTCATTAGCATAACTCATTAGCATATGCCACACCCCCTGACATCACCGGAAGTGTGTCCTCCCCACAGCCGGCGGCGACCTCCAGCGGGCACCAGCAGGGAGCTCCAGGCCCCACCCTCCCACACCTCACCCGGGGGGATGGCGTCCCCCCGCGTCCCCCCCAAATGACCCCTGGATATGTCCCTTCATCTCTGTCTGCTATTCAGGGCAGGAGTAGTTGCTATGATCATCATGGCGCCTCCACACAAACCTGTGTCGCTATTGTGTCCCCTATCCCCTGCGACATCTGAGGCGATTCGCTGTGTGAGCTGACATTATCGTGAGGTCAGGCTGGCCCCGGGGTTTGGGGCACCCTAGTCCCCACCACTCACTCTCCTCCTCGCTCCCCTGTGCCCCACCTAAGTGACATGAGAAGCTGCCATTCTCTCTCCTCGCCCTTCCTCACCACAGCGAGGTGAGGAGCAGCAAGGACAGAAAGCCTTGCCTGCCTGCCTTGTCTCCCCACCACCACCACATAGAAAGGAGAAGCCACCACCTGCCCTCCTTGCTCCCCCTCACACCACATCATGGTGCAGCAAGGCAAGAAGCGGCTGCACACCCTCCTTGCCCCCGTGCCATGGGGAAGAGAAAGGAAAATCTCTCCCAGTGGAGGGAGGGAAGGAACAGGCTCCGTCCACTGGGGCCCAGGGGTGCCTCTCAGGACTGCCGCTTGTCGCACAGACCCGGGCACAGCAGGCAGGGGGGCAACAGTGCTGGCTAGCAGCCCTCCACCTCTGGCCTATTCTGGTTCTGTTATAGTACAAACTATATAGTGCTCCCTGGAAGGCCAGATACTGAAGCAGAAGCTCAAATACTTTGGCCACCAAATGAGAAGGGAGCACTCACTGGAGAAGACCCTGATGCTGGGAAAGACGGAAGGTCAAAGAAGAAGGGGACGGCAAAGGATGAGATGGTTAGACAGTGTTATCGACGCAATGAACATGAAATTAAGCAGACTCTGGAGCACGACGGAAGACAAGAGGGCCTGGCGTGATGTGGTCCATGGGGTTGCAAAGAGTCGGACTCGACTGTGCAACTGAACAACAACAACAACAACATATAGAGTTAGATCATTTCTACAATAGGGAAATTCCCCGTATTGATGTTTTTAAATCTGCATGTTATATGAAATTTTCTGCATTAGATTTTTCCTCACCAGGCGCAAACCTGAAGTTTTCTCCTTCTTTCCTCACGTTTTCAGAACTCGCTAAAACGGGATTCCAAAAATGCAGGGAAAGAAGGAGAAAACTTTGGATTTGTGCCTGGTGAGGAAAAATCGACTGTGGAAAAACCCCACATAACATGCAGATATAAAAACGTTAATGAGGGGGATTTCACTACTGTGGAAATGGTCTTGCTCTAGTCTAAGCCCATTTACTCTGGAAAGGATTGCAGTGTTATATTTCTGCAGGGCTTTTTTTGTAGAAAAAGCCCAGCAGGAACTCATTAGCATAATAGGCCACACCCAACAGCCGAAACTCATTAGCATATTAGGCCACACCCTGACACCACAGCTCATTAGCATATTAGGCCGCAGCCCCGTGTTGCCAGAAGTGTGGTCATCCAGCCACACCCACCTTTTGCTTCTTATTCTGTTTACCTTGTTTGTGGTCAAAACCCAGGGCCTTTTTTTTGTAGCAGGGACTCATTTGCATGTTAGGCCACACACCCCTAATGTAGCCAGTCCTAATGAGTTTCTGCTGTTGGGTGTGGCCTATTATGCTAATGAGTTCCTGCTGGGTGTGGCCAACTCAGGAGCCAGCCGGAACTCCGTTCCTGTGCGTTCCTGCCCAAAAATAGCCCTGTATTTCTGGGAGGACAATTAGATCAGAATCTAGCAACTGTAGCTGGATTAAATTAAGGTACATTATTACATGTAAGGAAAATCTGAGAAGAAGCAATCATGTAAAACAGTCTTGAATAATAGAAATCCCAGCTACAAATATGTCCGCTATGCCTTCTTGTTTCATTATTAATTCTTCCACTTCTGCAGGATTTTCAAGAAATTAGTAGCTGGGGGAAAGTGCTAACTAAATTCTTCTGGAACAGAAAATACCACAAAGTGAAACTATCAGCAATGCAGAAGGCGACATAGAATTCCATTCTTGCATTTTCTAACATAAAGGGCAGCACTAAGCACAGTTACCCCTTCAAAAGTGCCTTGACTTCAGTGTCTAGAATTGCACTATATATTATTACCAGAGCACACAAATGAGCTGGAGAAAACATTGGATTACACAGTATACCGATGAAGCACTTTTATGGCTGGAATCTCCTCCAGAATCTGATCCTGAGACAGCAGTTAGTATCCCAAAATATATGCAGATACAGTCAGTAGATTGTTCCTTTGGCATCTTTTACTAGATCCTCTAATTTTAGGACAAATGCCTTGTATTTATTAGCTACCAGAATCCCTGTTATAGATACATTGAACTAGAAAGTGGAGGGAGTTTAATTGAATTTTTTACTGAATAGCTGTGGGTTTGGAGCAGTTATCCAATATCTGCTTTTTTGTCTTTGTGATCCTCTCTTTTTCTTGCATAAAAATGTGCCCTCGCATATCGCATTGCAAAATGAATCACATTACTTTGCCATATTAACCAGAGTAAGCTTTCCTGCGGGAGAAGAAGGAACGAGGGGTTCTCTTTGACGACCCAAAATGGCTCTGTTGAAAATCATGCAACCGGCATATTCCAGAGCCATGTCAGACGGGGTCTGTGGGATGAATTGGATAAGACTGAGTGGAAAAGGTGGCTGAATCCAATCCACTGAGAGCATGAACATTCTGTTCACTACTGTGTAACTATGTTGCACAACAATGTCTACTGACGATCCAAGCTATTACAGATGATTTCTTGGCAGTCAAGGGAAAAGCCCCCACTACCATTCGTGAGGAGGTATGGCATCCTTAATTTGCAGTATGCAGCATGTCATCTCTAATTAATAACAAAGTATTCCACACAGTGGGTTTCGAAGAGGTAGAGGAACTAGAGATCAAATTGCCAACATTCGCTGGATTATGGAGAAAGCAAGAGAGTACCAGAAAAACATCTACTTCTGCTTCATTGACTATGCTAAAGCTTTGGACTGTGTGGATCACAACAAACTATGGCAGGTCCTTAAAGAGATGGGAGTACCAGACCACCTCACATGTCTCTTGAGAAACCTGTATAAGGGCCAAGAAGCAACAGTTAGAACCGGATATGGAACAACTGATTGGTTCAGCATAGGAAAAGGAGTACGACAAGGATGTATATTGTCACCTTGCTTATTTAATATATATGCAGAGTACATCATGCGAAATGCTGGCCTGGATGAATCACAAGCGGGAATTAAGATTGCTGGGGAAAAGATCAACAACCCCAGATATGCAGACGATACCACTCTAATGGCAGAAAGTGAAGAGGACCTAAAGAGCCTCCTGCTCAGAGTAAAAGAGGAGAGCACAAAACTGGGCTTGAAGCTCAACATCAAAAAAACTAAGATCATGGCATCCGGCCCCATCACTCCTTGGCAAATAGAAGGGGAAGTTGTGGAAGTGGTGACAGACTTCACGTTCCTGGGATCCCAGATCACCGCAGACTGTGACAGCAGCCATGAAATTAAAAGACGCCTGCTCCTTGGGAGGAAAGCGATGGCGAACCTAAACAGCATGATAAAAAGTAGAGACATCTCCCTGCCAACAAAAGTCCGTATGGTCAGAGCAATGGTATTCCCAGTAGTCATGTATGGCTGCGAGAGTTGGACTATAAGGAAGGCCGAGCGCCGAAGAATAGATTCTTTTGAACTATGGTGCTGGAGAAGACTCTTGAGAGTCCCTTGGACTGCAAGAAGATCAAATCAGTCAATCCTAAAAGAAATGAACCCTGACTGTTCCCTGGAAGGCCAGATAATGAAACTGAAGCTCAAATACTTTGGCCACCAAATGAGAAGGGAGCACTCACTGGAGAAGACCCTGATGCTGGGGAAAATTGAAGGTCAAAGAAGATGGGGACGGCAAAGGATGAGATGGTTGGACAGTGTCATCGACGCAACGAACATGAAATTGAGCCAACTTCAGAGGACAGCAGGAGACAGGAGGGCCTGGCGGGAGCTGGTCCATGGGGTCCCGAAGAGTCGGACTCGACTGTGCGACTGAACAACAACATTCCACACAGAGACAAATCTAACTTTATTTTCTTTGTCTGGCACTCATTGCCGATAACACACTCTCTTGGAAATTCTGTTACACATATACGTATTTGTTCTTGAGGCTCTCCAGATCAATATCTCCAAAGACAAACTCAATGCTTTTTAATGCGTGGTCTGGATTGGATGATCCATGAACGGCATTGCTCAAAATATCTTTAGCAAATCGAGCACGTAATGAATTGGGATCGATCTGTTTGGCTCGTTCTGGATCTGTTGGCCCCATTAACTTCCGCCAGTCCTCCACAGCGTTTTCTTTGGTTAGAATCATCACCATGGACGGGCCTCTGGAAATTCAAGTCATATGAAGAAGCAATGCAGATAAATGATAACAGACTAAACAAATGCTAAGAGCATAGTTATTCATGCCAGCATAACTAAGGGGACATTTTGAGCAAGACAAACAGGGTTTGAGTATGTTGCCTTTGATAACGGGTTGCCACAATACAATCAGACCCCTAATACATGAGACTATTCTGATATTCTGTAGCAGACTATTCTAACGTAATGGCTTCCATGACAACCACAAAGGACTCATAGTGTATAGGAGAGTTGTTCTCAGTTTCCCCACATTTTGCCTTGCTGTACCCCCAGTCTCTCCTTTCCCCCAATTGTTGAAGGCAGCATCCACTTGATTTTGATTCTCTGTTGTGGATTCATTATGGCCCTGAATGCAGAACCAACGCAGGATCAATCAGTGGCAAAGGCGCCTCCACACTCCTCTGCACTTTCCTCTGTCACCCGCTTGTGATTGCCCCCGCCCATGCCCCTGGAGGGCTTTTTGCTGGCTTTTTTAAAAAAACAATAGCAGTGATATTGCTATAGCATTATAGCACTGTAGCGATATAGCAACTATAACTTTTTAAAAAGACCTCTGGTGATACGGTTAAAGAAATGGTGGCCTAATCCCCACAAGGGGGTGACAGCTGTAAAATGGAAGCATTGTGGGTAGGAGGTTTGAAAATGTGCATCTTTCTGTCCACACGGCCTGCAAATGTGTTTGGATTATGATTCTTCAAGAAAGATCAGAGCAAAGCAGGTTCGGGAAAAATTGGAGCAAAACCCGGGAAACCTGTAAATAATTGTTTTGTAATCTGATCGTCCATTTCTCTGCCACCTTTCCTGCATGACTGCACCTGCAGTTTTAATACTGTAAAGTCACCTGACACTGTGGGGGGATTGCAGTAAAGACAGGAGCCCTTTATTGATGTTTCATGCATATGTACTGGGAGGCTGGGAGCCACATATATCAGGAATGTGCTTTACTAACAATATGTGTGGTCACCATGCTGCCTACATGAGAATGCATGTGTTTTGCATGCATGCACATACAACTCTGAAACACATAAACTAATTTTAGGATTGCACTGTTATAGAAAAACCTGGAAAAACCATTGGCTGGTTTGTGCATATTGAAGCTGTCCACACACGCAAAACATGAATGTTTCCCCATTCAGTCAACGTACTGACCATGTGTATCTATGCATGACTGGGAGGCTTCCATGACACATGGATATAAGACTGATAAGGGCTAAGAAGATGTCCATGCACACATGCATGATGAAATAGAAATTTCTAATAATATACTTACACAGAGATAACATTTACTATAGCCAAAGACTTTTGGATAGAGATTACGGTTCCTCAGTTTTGGGCCAGACTGGCTCCTCATATTTTTTTTTTAAATAATGTGCTCTAGTAATTCGAAAGGTTCTAACACCAGAACCTGTGGAGTAAGTGAGGAGTCAGACCTGTTGCATTCCTTGCATACTTCACTTTGAAAACCAGGCACTTACTTGCTCATGTAGTCCACAAGATGCTGATAAAAGGGCTGCCCTTCATGAGCTTTATAAAACTGTGCTGCCATTTCAGGAGTGATGCATGTTTCTTGCATTTCAGATATGATAAATCCAGCTTCTTTTACCTGACCTATAATTTCATCTAAGAGAGAAAGGAATGACAAATGAGGATATCTGGTTATAAAAGTTGAAACCAGAGAAGAGCCAGTCTGCATCTGGGAGGTTCAGAACTCCCATTTTACATGTTGTACCAAGTCCTCACATAAACACAAGGACTTTGCAATGTGTAGATGGAACCCTACCAAGGAGGTTCCCCGCAAGGTAGGAGCTACAAGCATCAGGGAGGACTGGAGTGAAAGCACTCCAGAGCAGTTTCTGTGTTTCAGGAAGATATCAGCGAGGAGACAGGAAGGGGTTACACAGCTGAGCCATGCTCGCAGCATGCCCCAGTAATGGCTACCAGCTGGCTTTCCAGTGTGATGAATGAGGAATCCCTCTCACGATGCAAGCACAAAAGCAGCATGTAGGCATGAAATGCATTTTGTTTGAAATTGCAAACAGATCAGTCACTTTAGACCACCCGTTGACCTTCTCCCCAAAAAGAGCAGCATGAGCTCTTCATGTTCAATATGGACACATTATTTGCAAGTCATTTCATGGTTGTCCGGCAACTGCCAGAAGCCTGGGGGGCACGGCAAGAGGGAGCACTGGTAGCACATGCACCATGGTGTCACTTCCAGAGGAAACTGGAAGTGATGTCACATTGCTCAAGGAATTGCTGGAGACTCTATGGTAAACCATATCATGCACAGTATACCATTACTTGTGGTATCAACTCGGCCCCCCCCCCCCCGAGAAGTAATGGTATACTGTGCATGATACCAGCATTTTTATTTTCCTCCCACCGTCACTTGGTGTGGCAGAAGGCAGCAAGGCTTGCCAGCAGGAGGTCTCCCCACACAGTGGGAGTCCTGGCAACTCTAAGTCTTCTGGCATCTCTAGGTCTCATTGGTCTCAAGCTAAAAGTTCATCAGCAATTGTGAACAGGCCTGATTCTTTATCATTTCTGTCTTCTTCCCATATCGTCTAACCACAGTTATCCCAAAAGAACGCAAGTTGGGCTTATTATCAAGGCCCACATACTTTGAATGCAGATGAAAAGTGTCTGCTACTCTGTGCAGCCAAATCCCTAGACTTGCCTGTTCTGGGTTGGGAAATTCTTGGTAATTTTGGGGGTGGAGCCTAAGGGGGGGTGGGGGGAGGGAGGGGAGGGACTTCAATGGGGTATAATGACAGATTCCTTCTTCCAAAGTGACTATTTTCTCCAGGTGAATGGATCTGTGTCACCTGAAGAGCAGCGTAATCCCAGGCGTTCTCCTCCAGCTACTCCCTGGAGGTTGAAGCCAAAAATGAGAGATCACGGGAGGAAGTAGAAATCCAGCAACAACAGCTGTGACAAAAATAACGAAGAGTCAATAAAGATATGTTACAAAATCATTTACCGTAGTAATTCTGTAGAAATTATTCTTCTATTATTGCTCACAACCTAACAAATGCTGTGCAATGTAAACAATTCATTTCACAATATTTGCTTTATCTGAGCATGTAGCAATTACAATTCTTATCAATTCCTATTTATCAACTCGGAAACTTTGGGTTCTTGAAGGAAACTTTGGGTTCTTGAAGGAAACCTTGGGTTCTATTATTAGAGAGTCAACATGGACTGTTTCCTTCAAGAGTTGATAAGTAATAATTGATAAGAATTGTGATTGCTACATGCTCAAATAAAGACAATATTATGGAATGAATTGTTTACATTGTGCAGCATTCGTTAGCGTGTGAGCGATAATAGAAGAGAATTTTCTACAGAATTACTACAGTAAATGATTTTGCAACATGTCTTTATTGACTCTTCGTTATTTTTGTCATGGATGATGTTGTTGGATTTCTACTCCCTGGAGGCTGGCAACCGTACTAATCCCCCTTGGGCTGTTTACCCAACCCCCTTCTCTGCATGATTCACCTTTGTGCACTTCAAGAGCAGAGGGTTTAATGACAGCAAAAGTGTGCTCCACTGGGAAGAAGAACTCTAACTCCTTTTGCGCTTGTTCGGCAGAGGAGCTGCCGTGCAGCTGATTGATGGGCGCGCTGTCAATGGCGAACTCGGCACGCAAACTGTGGATCACGAAACCAACAGATTAGGCATATGGCACGAATGATTCGTGCTTTCGAGTGACAACTGCATTCTCCTCTTGAACAAGTGGCTTGATTTTAAACAGAGAGGTAACCATTACCAGTCCTGTACAAATATATCAAGATGGGGAACCACATTAATCCGTCTGTAGCAGTAGAAAAGAGCAAGAGTCTACCTTGCTCTTAGCACAGGGCTGTCCAACATATGGCCCTGTCCAGGGCTCTTATCTGGCCCATGAGTAACTGGTCATTCTCGTTATTGCCAGATGACCAGAGGTCGATTCGGGGGGGAACGCGGGGGATTGCTGTTCCCCCGGGTGAGGTGCGGGGGGCGGGGCACATGATGAAGCCCCACCCCCTGCTTCCGGCTGCCCCGCTTCCGGCCCTCATTCAGCCAGGAGGAGGCAGGAGAAGAGGGAGGGTAAGTTGCTTCCTCCCCGCCTTTCCCCACCCCTGCCTGCCTGGGGCCAGGGAGGGCCTTGGCGGGGCTTCCTCGCACTCCCGCCGGCCTTGCAGGTCCACCACCCTGATGGGGCTCGGCAGTGGAGCCGCAAGGCCAGCGGCGGTGGCCGGGACCGTTGGGGATAGGGGGCCTTCGCGGGGCTTCCTCACGCTCCCACCGGCCTTGCAGGTCCACCGCCGGGCCCCCAACACGTCCGGTGATGTCAGGGTGTGTGGCATATGCTAATGAGTTATGCTTATGGGTTCCCCTAGCTCTTTTTCTACAAAACGACTCCTGCAGATGACAGAGGCTGTGCATTATGTCCCCGTATACTGTCCCAGTGCTAATGAGTAACGGGCCGTGGAAGTGGGAGGGTGTGCATCAGGGAGATACTTTAAGGAAATACTGTAAGAGTACTAATGTTTTAAGCATGTTTGTATTTTGAGTAAAAAAATTAATATTGTTAACTGGGTTTGTCTGTGTCCCTTAGAGAGTTTATGTCTCCCATACCTGGCATTACATTTTATGGCACACATGACACACACACACCCGACAAAGTGACATTTACGCCAGATCTGGCCCTTGTAACAAATGAGTGCCTATGCAGCAGTCAGGACACTGAAACGATCAAAAGTAAAGAAAGCATTATTTATGGAACAATCTGGGCAGAAGGAAAAGAAATTAAGCCTAGCTGCCTTGCTAGCTGAGAGAGAGTTCTAGACTGTTTTAGAAGAAAAAGCCAAAAGCCAAAGAAGAAGCCAAAGGAGGAGGAGGAGGAGATTGGATTTATACCCCACCCTTCACTACCTGAAGGAGTCTTAGAGTGGCTTACAATCTCCTTCCCCTTCCCCTCCCCACAACGGACACCCTGTGAGGTAGGTAGGGCTGAGAGAGCTCTTCCAAGAGCTGTTCTTTCAAGGACTGCTCTGACAGAACTATGGCTTGCCCAAGGTCATCTGGCAGCTGCAAGTGGAGAAGTGGGGAATCAAACCTGGTTCTCCCAGATTAGAGTCCATGCAATTAACTACTACACTAAATAACATTTTGCAGACAGACAAGGAAAAGTCATTTTAGAAAGAAGGTACTCCTCCTACAGTCCTGTCTAGTTAGAGCTTGCTGCCCCCTGCAGGATCTTCTTTCCTCTTTTTTTTTTTTTACTGAAATCACCGCTATATTCCAACACTATGGAATGCGAGCTTACAGTGCCAATGCTCAGGCTACTTTAGGATATTTACACTCCCCAATTCAATTTCCAGTGCAGATCTATTGGACCTAGTTTCTTTAACCATGGTTAAGCTTCCATGGCAGAGAACTATGGTTAAGTAGGGAATCTGGTTAATCTTCACTGGTGTTATTGTTGGTGCCAATCAATGCTCCCTCTAAGCTGCAGAGTCTTGTGAGAAAAAAATCTACTTTGTGAGCTACTGGCATTAAAGTTGTGAGCAAGCGATTTGGCTACTGGATAAATTAGTTTGCTCTGGAGCCCTCCTTCCCGAGCTAAGACAAAAACCTGTGAGCTGGAGGTGAAAAAACTGTGAACTAGCTCACATTAACTCAGCTTAGAGGAAACACTGGTGCCAATATATCCATCAAGCATGGTTAATGTCAAACTCGATGCCTCATTTGCCAGGTTGTTTGGGAAAATTCCAGAGGAGGGGCGGAGTATGAATGTGTGCGATTGAGAATGGCTTTATTGTAGGGCAATGCATCTCATGTAACTCTTCTTCTTCTTTTTTTGCCAAACATTTTTTATTTAGGATATAAACATTCATAATTTTTTACATTTGTCCCTTTCATACCCTACCCACCTCCCTTTTCCCCTTCCTAATATATGGCTTCCCACAGTGCTTCGACCTCCTGCCCATCTCTTTATTAATTTTACAACAACAATTTTCTTTTCATTCTTTTCTTTTCATAATTCACTAGGTAACTATTATTTCACTACAGTAATTAATTTGTAACTTATCCTATCTCCCAAGCATTCTATGATTAATCATTATTAAAACAAAACAAATTGTCTTTTACTTCCCAATACTTTTCTAAATATTCTTTTAGGTCCTTCCAGTCATTATAGAAATCTTCTGCTTCCATATTATTCAACTTTCTTGTCAGTTTGTCCATTTCAACTGAAAATAATAATTTTTTAATCCAATCTTCAATCTTCGGGACTTCTTGCTGTTTCCAATTCTGAGCATACGTCATTCTTGCTGTAGTTATCATATACCACATCAGAGTTCTCTTTGATACATTAACCTCTTCCATTTTTAGTCCCAAAAGTAGCATTTCTGGTTCCTTTTTAAATGTACATTTCATGATAAAGCTATTGTTTAAAACAAATCTTCAAGTTTTAAATGGCTCTATAGCAGGTGACTACCCTGGTGGCTTTACCTATATGTCAGGGGTGGCTGCTAGTACTTTAGATTATATCATAGTATGTACATCTTTGCTAGCCAAGGTTAAGAGTTTTAAAATTTTGCCATATTTAGATGGTGATCATCTCCCTTTATCCCTCCACATATCGGTTATCCCACAGGAGCCATGTCGTGAAACATACGACCCATCCCAAATGAGAGGGCTGGAACAACAAAGACGTCCCGTTAGGTGGTCAAGCAATTTAGACAATCGATTGAAGGCAATTTTGGCAACAGAAAATATCCAAAATTATGCTGCTGCTTTCTCAAACATAAGCCAAAATGAGAATCCTTTGTCATTGTATGAAGGCCTCATTAGAAGATTTGCCCCCCTCCTGTTTCAGGACTGGGATCAGAGAGCCTCTAATCCTTTTAAGTTAAAGTCAAAGCCTTGGTTTGATAAAGATTG
>NW_015160841.1:344356-344923 GCF_001447785.1 Gekko japonicus
CATGCACCACATATGGTAAAAAGACCCCTCCACTTTTTTACACTTCCAACATTTGTTAGACATATTGATATTCATATTAGCAATCTTTTTCGGTGTCATATACCACCTATACATCATCTTATAGCAATTTTCTTTAAAATTATAACACGTTGATATTTTTAGTGCATTTTTCCATAAATACTCCCAAGATTCTATTGTTACTTCTGTGTTCATATTTACTGCACATTTTATCATCTGCTCTTTAACCGTTTCATCTTCAGTATACCATTTTAACAATATTTTATACATTTTGAGATACATTTTTCCCACCCTCCGATCATACAACCTCCATCTCATTATTTTTATCTCTAAAAACAAAAGTTTTTTTGTCTCTTTTAAATAGTTCATTTATTTGCCTATATTCTAACCAACCGTGTTTGAACGCCACTTCCTCCTCCATTTTTAATACAAACGAATTTCCCTCCTTTTAAAACACATCTTTATACTGTAACCAATTTATGGTTTTATTACCTCCAACGGATATGGTTTTATTACCTCCAACGGATATGGTTTTATTACCTCCAACGG
>NW_015160841.1:345894-414347 GCF_001447785.1 Gekko japonicus
CCGAAATTATTTTGGCAAATAGTTTATAATCATTGTTCAGAAGTGAAATTGGTCTGTAGTTTTTTACGTTTGTTAAATCCTGTGTTTCTTTTGGTATAAGTGAGATTGTAGCCTCTTTCCATGTTTCTGGAACTTTCTTCGTTTCTCTAATATTATTCATCAAAAGTTCAAAAATTGGTATCAGCTCCTCTTTAATTTTCTTATAAAATTTTGCTGTAAAGCCATCCGGTCCTGGAGCTTTCCCCAACTTCGCCTCTTGAATTGCTTTGTCAATTTCTTCTTTCGTAATTGGACTATTTAAAATGTCTTTAAGTTTTCCTGAATTTTTTCCCCAAATTTACTTTATCTAAATATTCTTTTATTTTATTTTTGTCCACTTTCTTTTTTGCAAAAAGATTTGCATAGTATTTAAAGAACGCTCTTTAGATTCCATTCATGTCTACTAATTCCTTTCCACCTTCTATAATCTTAGTTATAATGTTCCTCTCCTTTCTTTTTTTCAATTGCCATGCCAAATATTTCCCTGGCTTGTTTGCCCCTTCAAAGGATTTTTGCTGTAATTTTTTCAAGTTCCAATAAAGTTCTTGGTTTAAAAAGGCATTTAATTGTTCTTGTAAAATTTGTATCTGCCTTATTATTTTCTTTTTTCCTGGTTGCTTCTTTAATTCTGCCTCTTTTGTCCGTAATTGCTCCGCATCTCATGTAACTCTTCTGAAGATACCTCCCTTTTCCAGGGATGTTGGCTAGATGGCCTTGGATCTGTGTCTGTGCTTACCGCCTTAGCTTAGATAATGAATGGGTGATTTACAGGTGGGAGGTTGGAAGCACACTGGTTAAGTGGGAATGAATGGGCAGTATAATTGGAGGAGGCTACATTTGAACCATGTATAATTAGGGGGGTTTGGCACCAGAACCTCAGTTCTGACTCAACAATGTTCTTAGCTTGGAACATGTTTATTAAATAAACAAATCACCTCCAGTGAGTGTTGTTGAGGGTAACTTTGTCCAAGAGTCTGACAGTTAAGGAGAGAGGGTCTATGGGGCAGAAGCCTGAGATTCCCTGGTCTGTTCTTGAATGCTTGTCTGAAATTAAGAGGACAGCCCCATCATAGTTGGTCCTAGGAGAGCCCAGAGTCCTCTTTAATGACAAGACTCAGACTCAGCTTCAGAATATGAAACTGGCAGCGTTAAGTGATTGGAGATATGGGGAAGAATCTGGCAGTGATCCTCTCTCCTAGCCATCTGGGGCCTGGCAGAGCATCAACACTGTACTAACAAGCTGATTATGTATATCTCCAATTGTGGATAGCCCCATCTGCCATATAGTGACACTTCTGCTATTGTTGTTCCCGGGAGTAGCATCAGCGGGCCAATCCAGCAGGCAGAGCGGAGGGAGATCAACAGATCCCCCAAATCAAGCTGGAAACCAAGGGGCACATGCTGCTTTAGCATCTCTCCTTCTTTCCCATATTCTGCATTAACACCCTACCCCAAACCTCAAAGACTCCATCCATGTCAACAAGCATGGACCCTGGCGTGATGTGCTAGGGAACTGCGTATCTCTTGCTCTATTGTTGTTGAACCATGATGAGTCAAAAAGTTCTCTGATGAACCACCAGCTTTAGTAGTCACTCTACGCCTGGGGACACTACCGCCCCTTCTTGTGTGGCAGTGCCAGAATTAGGGTGATGGCTCAGTTAATCCACATCGTCATTATCAAGTGAAGACATTTTTTGTTTTGCCCTCCCTGCCCTCTGATTGAATACCTGGCTCTGTGCTTACGCTGGTTTTATAAGCTGTTTTTATAATGTTCTGTTATTCATTGTTAGCCACCTTGGTGGCCCAAGTTGGGCAGAAAGGCAGGGCATACATTTTAATAGCAATAGTAAATACAACAGTAATAATTCACATGTTTTTCATTTCCATCAAGCTTCACGGGTATTGTCAGTTGAAAATGAGCAATGCAATACAATGTGATTTCATGACTTCAACAGTACAATCCTAAACAGAGTGTATGGTGTATGGTGGCTCAAGTGGTTAAGACGCTGAACTGCAGGCTGTGGAAGGTCAGTAGTTCAGCAGTTCAAGACCCGAGTTGCGGCATGACGGAGTGAGCTCCCGTCTCTAGTTCCAGCTCCTGCCAACCTAGCAGTTTGAAAGCAAGAAATTGCAAGTAGATAAATAGGTACCACTTCGGTGGGAAGGTAACAGCGTTCCATGCGCCTTGGTGTTTAGTCATGCCGGCCACGTGACCACGGAAACGTCTTCGGACAGCGCTGGCTCTTCGGCTTTGAAACGGAGATGAGCACCACAACCCTAGAGTCGGACTCAACTGGCTTTCAAGCAAGGGAACCTTTACCTTTTTATACATGATGATAGTATGAATTACACTTTGTGTTAGTTATGCATATTGCTAACTCCATTCAGTAAAAAATGTTCATTGTTTACTCCATTCAGTATAACTCCATTCAGTAAAAAATGTTCATTGTTTACTCCATTCAGTATGATTTTACAGAAATCTAATATAACTCTAGTGCAATAATTTATTCATAGTCTTCCACATTAACTAGATGCATTAAAAGATTTGTACAACATGTGATACCAGTTGTGGAAATGTGCTGCAATGTTTAGTACTGTCCACATGATGGCACAGTGCTTACACGAGTTTACAAAAAGGTACCAATAGAGAAAATATCTGAAGAAGTGAGCAGTGACTCATGAAATCTCACACCCTACCAAAAAAAGTTGTTAGTCTTTAAAGTGCTATTGGGCTGTCTCTCTTTTCTACTGCTATAGACAGCTACCCATCTTGATCTATCAACAAGGTACCAAGTTTGTAAACTGTGGCACAACTACAGACCACTTTGTTTATCTGAGTGACCATTATGAATAAGAAAAATCACCTGTTTGGACATTTCTCCTTGGCTTCCTCAAGAACCTTTGGACCCAGCAAACCTCTCCATTCTTCTACTGCATTTTCTCTCACCAAACCAAGTGCAAGAGTTGGTCCGCTGTTCAGTGCAAATACAGAAGAATTCTTTTAAAAATCACACCCCCTAAACTGTCTTTGCTCTCTGATAAGACGAACCACTGCAATGCGTTTGGGGGGGGGGAACCTGTTTACACTTGGAGTATTCTAGGCATATTATTATGTAGCTGAAAGGAAGTTTTCAATGAGCGGGAGATGAATAGCAACACGTCCTTAGACTTAAATTGACCGATGAGAATCTTCGGAAGAGTGATTGTTAGTCCACCAAAACACTTTTATGTTCAGAAGTGCTTAATACATTAACAACAGAGTTGGTGGCCAGTATATGTAGGGACAGGTTTGCGGTAGAGTATCTGCTTGGCATGCGGAAGGTCCCAGGCTCAATCCGTGGGATCCCTAGTTAAAACAATAAAGTAGTCACTCTGTTAACAACTACTGGCTATGGCCAGGAACCTCCCACAACCCGGCTCTTCTGTTGCTCTCACCTTTTGCCTGACATTGGCTTGAGGACCTATTCATTGGCTAATGACCTCATCACAAGTTTCTGGGACCTCTTCGGGGATGGGAATAGCTAGACCTCATCCATCATAAGCCATACTCAGAAGAACTCTGAAGAGGTCAGCAGAGGAGAATTGTATGATTCATGGGGACAAACGTTAAGAGAAATTATGAATGGGTGCACAGGTAGGGTGCCTGTCTCCGGATCACAACTGTTATATATGGTATGCTACATGCAGTGGAGGTGGGAAGGTGGCATGGTATAGCTCAAACTCGTCAGATATCAGAAGCTAAGCAGGATTGTCACCTGTATAGGAGACCACAATGGACAACTCTGCAGAGGAAAGCAATTGGCAAACCACCTCTGGATGGGAGACCAGCAGGGGACACTCTGCACAGGAAAGCAATTGGCAAACCACCTTTGCTTCTTGCTTGCTTTGAAAGCCCCTTGCTGGGGTCACCCTAAGTCGGTTGCTTGACAGCACTGACGTACATACATGCAGTACATATGACATTGCTGTATTATCAGTTACATATGGCATTAATATCTGAATTCTGTCCTTATCCTCAGGGGTCATTTCGTAGAAAAAGAGGTGCAGGAGCTCATTAGCATAACTCATTCGCATAACTCATTTGCATATGCCACACACCCTGACATCACCGGAAGTGTGTCAGAAGGCGACACCCACCGATCAGGCTCCACTGGACTGTTTTGGATTGCTAGCTATTGGGGGGGGGGGGGGCTTAGGGGGGATGGGATGCCATACAATCCCCCCAAGAGCTTGTACCTGAGTACAACTTGGTCTTAAAGGTGCCACTGGACTGTTTTGAACTGGGGGGGCGGGGGGGAGCTCTGCAACTTACCTGGCTGCTTCTTGCTCTGACTGAGGGCTGCTGGGAGCAGGGGGTGGGGCTTGTTGCATGTGCCCACTCCCTGGGCTCTTTACTGCCGGAGCTCCGCTCCTGTGCGCTCCTGCAGGAAATGACCCCTGCTTATCCTTATCAAGGAATTATGGCACATTGTTCCAGATAGTGTTGCCATCTCTGGCTTGGCTTGCAGGCCAGTGTCTGGGAAGGGTGGAGTCTGGGGGGGGGGGGGGGTTGGGCGGATGTGATGCCATACAATCCCACCCTATGATGCTGCCCCTTCCTCCAGGGGAACTGAGCTCTGTAGTCCGGAGATCTGTTGTAATTCTGGGGGAACGACAGACCCCGCCTTGAGGCTGGTAGCCCTCGTTTCAGAGTGACTTGTCACTGAACTGTGTAAAATCAACTTGTTTCCTTGCACTGCAGAATGTGTTTCTTTCTAACTAGCGCACCTGGTCATTTCTTTTAGGAGCATTGGGAAAAAATCTTCATTCTCGTGCTCCTTGTAAAACAGGCGCGCTTGCTCTTCCGTCAGAACGATTTCCTTTTGCATCGCTATCGTGAAGCCGTCATCCTCGATCCTCCTGAGAATAGATTCTGCATACGAAAGGTTCCAACAGTTTAACATCTTGCCCTCATTTAACCAAACAGTACTGTACAGATACATCATGATGGGGCAGCTAACGGGCCGCAAAACTGCACAAGCTCCACCCACCCTCGTGACCCATCCCTTCTCTCCTTTAGCCCCGCCCACCTCAAGCCCCTCCTCTCCAGCTCCACCAATGTCCCTCCTTAATTGAATATGCCATCCGAACAACAAATGCTTGTAACAAAAGGGGGAAGATTGTTGTCTTCATGTGGCTTTGGGCGTCTGGGCCAATCTCAGGTTCTTGGGCTGGTTGGAAGCAGTCCCCAAGCCCTGAAACAAACTGGAAGCCAGTGTAAAGGGTATCACACTGACTTACTATGGCAGCTCCATCGGGTTCGTGTAAAGACCCTAACCAAACGACGTTTCTGAGCCATCTTCAAGGGTAGCCCCACATAGAAAGTGCTACAGCAACCAAGCAGGGATGGCTACTAAGTCACGTATAACTGACCCACCAAATGCGATACACATGGTGATCTCTGTTATCTTCTCTGTGTGGCAATTCCCTGCCATGCCTTGTTCCCTGAAGAAGAATCTGACTATGCATTCCACTATCTCAAGTGCAGAAAAGGGCAACTCGAATGATAAAAGGGTTGGAACATTTCCCTATGAGGAAAGGTTAAGGCGCTTAGGGCTCTTTAGCTTGGAGAAACGACGACTGAGGGGTGACATGATTGAAGTTTATAAGATTATGCATGGGAAAGAGCAGGTGGAGAAAGAGGTACTTTTCTCCCTTTCACACAATACAAGAACTCGTGGGCACTCCATGAAATTGTTGAGCGGTCGGGTTAGAACGGATAAAAGGAAGTACTTCTTCACCCAAAGAGTGATTAACACTTGGAATTCACTGCCACAGGAAGTGGTGGCGGCTACAAGCATGGACGGCTTCAAAAGGGAATTAGATAAGCATATGGAGCAGAGGTCCATCAGTGGCTATTAGCCACAAGGTATAGATAGGGGCTCTGGGGCAAGTGATGCTCTGTCATCTTGGTGCTTGGGGGGGGGGTCAACAGTGGGAGGGCTTCTAATGTCCTGGCCCCACTGGTGGACCTCCTGATGGCACTGGTATTTCTGGCCACTGTGGGATACAGAGTGTTGGACTGGATGGGCCTTTGGCCTGATCCAACATTGGCATCTCTTATGTTCTTATGACTATATAAGTTCAGTAGAACTATGTACAGTTAGATTGCATAAGACAAAAAAAAATCTGTTGCATGAAAAGGATGATCATGTACCAGCATGGTAGACGTGATTAATTACCTCTGTCTATCTGATGCTTTCATTGAAGACATCGGTGAGTTGGCTATTTATTTACCCAAAATGTTCAAAATCCTTTCTATACAAGAATACTTTTGGGCAGTTCTCTAAAATATGGGTGGGCGGAGACACTGTCGCCAGCAGCAGCTTGTGGGGCTGGGCACAGGAAACACCTGAAGGGGGGGAGGGCGGAAGCCAGTGACCTCACTAGTGAGTGAAGTTTCCAGGATCATTTCTGCAGCGCTCCAAAGGTATGCAACTACTGAGCAGCTGCTGGGGCCCAGCGCCAGCAAATGACACCATCAACCCACAGCCACGCTCGGCACAGCACTGCAGCAAAGACCACGGCAGCCCCAACACCTGCTGGTCTGAGGGGTGCCAGCTCTCCCCCCTCCCTCAGCAGTGCTCAGTGGTGGAGACCGGGAGATTCCTTCAAGTTCCTGTCAAGTTGTCTGCAGAGATGAGACATAAACATGTGATATCCTGCTGCAGTTTTCTAATGCACGTGGCTTTATATCCTGATTTTTATTTACACTCAAACTACCATAGAAGTAATAAGCGATGTAAATTTGTTGCGGGGAGAGCTTATCTTGTAATTTTAGCTTAATACGCGCTTTAATATCAAATATAAAAATATGGATATTGCCAAAGTTGTGTAGTATTATCCTGCAAATTCATCAGACACACATGCCTTTGGCAGCTAGAAAATATCACAAGCTTCACTCACCTCTTCTTTCTCTTAAGAGCGCGGGTCGAATCAAGGCCAACGTTCTCTCGACCGCAGGGCCAGCGCTTTTCTTCTTTCTCGAAAAATCCGGAAAGAAGAAGGCCAGCTGCCTGCTTGCCTCTTCCAAGCTATCGTTAATATCACATAAATTTAACATATCCTGATTTTCCAAGACATCATGCAAACTAACAAAAGGGAAAAAAGTTAATATTTTACCTCAGTCCTTAGTGCATTCGTGACAGCTGTGAAATGAAAAATATAGCTCCCATACACTGTGAATATTGTTGAAACAGAGACTATATAATACAAAGTATGATTTCTGTGGCCAAAGATTTCTTAGGCAAAAAGCTGTTATACACATAAATGTTAGAAAGAAAGAAATTTTTGACATTTATTAGTAAATCTCAGGGTCAATAGAATGTGTTGAGTGAATGACTAGCAGTGCCATCCCAAGAAGAATTATACCTGTCTAAGTCCATTGAAGGTGCAACTCCATTGAAGGTGTAACAGTGCCAGTCTAAGCTCATTGAAATCAATTAGCTTAAAGTGCAGTAACTGTTTAGGATTGCACTGCAGAGTTCAACCTAATATCAATCATTTCTGGGCAAAGGACTACAGTTACAGCCCCCAGGTCAGCTTTGTGACAGAAACTGACACTGACCAATAAATCTCCTGTCTATGCAAGAACCTTTGGGGAAATGATAACTTCTTATCCTTATTCCCATTGTTATTAGTAATCAACAGTGGGTTGGATCCTATACATTGGCTCCAGGCAGCTTTTCCCTCTGTCTTGCCCAGTTCCCCCTCCAAGCTACAGCTCACGTCCAACAAGGTTTCTGTTCTGTTCCTGCAGGCAACTCCTTCCTGTTCACCTGCAACAATGCAGGTGAGATCCAGCCCTGAAGCTCCATTCCTTTAAGCTGGATTCTCTGACTCCCTTCTCCTAAGTCTCCAGGGAAGAAAGACTTCCTTCAACAGCAAAAGCCTCTCTCTGTCAGAGGAAATTTTTCCAATAATGAATATATTGGTTGGTAGTAGTCTAATAACCTCAGCCTAGGATAGGGTTGCTAAATGCATTTTGGCCGGGAGTGGGGGGCTCCCGGCCGGCGTCTAATTCGTGCGCGCGTGCATCACCCGGAAGTGACGTCGCACGCTGGGGGCGGGGCCATGCCATTTGAGGGGAAAACAAAGAGTTTCCCCCTCAAATAGCGTGGCCCCGCCCCCAGCCTGCGACATCACTTCCGGGTGACGCGCGCGCGGGGGTGGGGTTTCCCCTGGGCCCGATTCCGCGCGGGGCAGAAGTCGGGCCTTGAAAGCGGGGGGAAATCCGCCCCCCGGGGGGATTTGGGAACCCTAGCCTAGGAGCATAAAAGTCAACAACAAGGACATAAACTGCCAAGCACTAAAATGTTATCATTATGTCTGAAAGTTAGCATTTTTTTGATGTTCAACATTATTAGGAATGATTTCACGTGAGGCAAAGAATGTCAAGACTGGGAACCAGATTCCTGAGAGGTATCAGAGATATCTCCCCTTAACGTGTCATGTTTGTGACTTTCTGCTATTTTACCCACTATGAATTGGTCCCATATTTTCTCAAACCATAAAGACATTGATGGAACTTTGTTGGAATGCCACTTTGAGGCTATTACAATTTGCACTGCTGCCAGCAGCAAGCAGACGAGGGACCACTTTATGAGACTACATGTTCGATTTGTCCAGTGCTGCAGTAAAAGGACTTCTGATTCAAAAGGTAAGTCAACTGCAGTTATATTCTTTATATGAAACACGATTTCCCCCCAATATAATTGAACATGCCTACAGGACCACCAACAACAATGAATAAAGGTGCCTTCAAGGCCACATCCTTTCCAGCGTAAACTGCTAATTGATTTATGCATCTGATGTAATTTCTCCAGGGTGTAGTACCAACATGTCATGATCTTCAGAAATTGGGAATGTACATTAAAATTTTTAGAACTGTTGTTAGGAGAGGACCAAATTTCTTTCCATGTCAAATGGTCATCTTGTATATTAGATATTTGTTGCCAGGCTGGCTGATAATGCAGCTTGTTAGAACAGATGGATTGGTTAAGAATTTTGTTATTTACTAAAACATCTGAAGCACGAGTCCTTTCAGTCAATAGTCCTATTTCATTCCCCATTTCCATCATTTGGTTCTTATAGACCTGTGCTGCCCCCAGCCAGCGTTTAACTGTAGTTAAGTAGAACTGCCATATATCTTTAAGAGCAGTTGCCCCTGGGAATTGAAGTCTTTAGTTAGACATCCCAAAGCATCCCTGTGACTGGCTGATTAAACATTCATTTCCTGCACCCAGAGGCGCGAGGATTTGAGTTTACCTCTTTCTTCCTGTTTCTTTGTCTACTCTTTAAACGGCAAGGGAGGTGGGAGAACGCAATCTTTTTCACCATGAGCCAGTGAACTGAATTAGATTACAAAGATGTGAAGTTCACCAGTTATTCAGCCTTGATTGTAAGTAAAGAAATCTTCTGAATGCATGTGGAGGAGCTTAATAAAAATGATTTAATTCTATTCTACTCTGGCCATGCATTAAATCACATTCAGAAGGTGCTGTTGACTCTTGACTTAACGCCAGATGGAACAAGGCCACCTTGACTGTTGAAAGAGGTGGCTTACAAGTATTGTACATAAATTAAAAAATTATTGGAAAATTCCAGCACTTAGTAAAACAGACAGAGGACTGTCCTGAAATCTGTGGAAATAAACTTTTGCTTGCACTAATTAAGATTTTAAACAGTATTAAAATAATTCTCAGTTGTCTTCAAGGACATTGTACTACAAATACATTCCAGTTTGATTAAAAGGTTCCTTCTTATCCTACATTTTATGATTTCTGGTTTTTATTTTATTTTTCTTCTACTGGTTTACACAAGCGCTGGGGGAATAGATGGCTGGACACAGCATGGTAAAGTGAGAACAAACAGCAAGGCTAAGCAGAGATGGAACATATCTTGTATGACTCACCCCTGTGAGTCTGACAGAGAGAGCTGTGTTTCTCAACAGCTTATGCTACAATAAAGTTTGTTAGTCTTAAAGGTGCTACTGGGCTTTTTACTATTTCGCAGCAACAGACTAACACGGCTACACTCCTCTGGATCATCCCTGTGATGTGCCGTTATGTCAAAACTTGAAGGACTGGGCAGCACTTTGCGCTGACCCCGCACATTTCTGTGCATGAAATCCTATCTATGAAGGAAAGATTATCAATGTGCCCAGAATACACACTCTAGGTCAAATCAAACCGGAGCCCACCCTTGAAGCTAAAATGACTCAACTGAGGCTATCGTATTTAGGTCACATGATGAGAAGGTAGGAGACACTGGAAAAGACAATAATGGTAGGAAAAGTTGAGGGAAGCAGGAAAAAAAGGAGGACCCGACATGAGATGGATTGTGCTGGATATTGTAACTCTGCATGCAAGAGGATCTGGGAGGGAAAGGGTTAAGGGAATTCTCTCACTGGGGGACCCTTGGAAGTTGGCCCCACCCTCTCATGGGCTAGATATTGATCCTCATTGGCCGTTGCTTGCCCTCTGTTTCATCTTATACAAGACCTCTCTTCTTCTTATTTATATATTCGACTTCTCTCTCTTACCTGGACTTCGAGCTGTAGCAAGTTAGCCTTTTTGAAGGTAATATGTTCACAATACGTTATGGGTACCTACATGACTATGTCCTATTTTTGTAAGTAAAACTTCTTTCTCTTGTTACCATTGGAGTCAGATCGTCTTTATAATTTGCTTGAACAGCATTTTTCCTTAACCGGGAAATGGGGAGGATCAGGGATACTGCATAAGACTTCTGTGCTTCCAAGGCAAATTATAACTTGTTTTTACACAAAACACAATAGATTGACTCTATAAAAGAAGCCCCGGCCCTCACTTTGCAAGACCTAAGCAAGGCTGATAAGAATAGGATATTTTGGAGGTGGTTGATCCATAAGGCTACCATAGGTCAGAAGCGACTAGAGAGCACTTAACACACACATTATACACACTCAAATGTAGAATTTACCCGCTCGGCTTTCCAGTTCCAGGAACTTGACCCTCTGTTTCAGGAAGGGCTTCTCTTTCCTCCTCCTCCTCCTCCTCTTCCTCCTCCTCTTCCTCCTTCTCGTCCAGTTCTTTCATAAGAGGCATAACCTCAGGTGCTTCTTTACCTTCTGCAACTATCAGGATGTGACTTGGTCCAGACATCATAAACACAACGAAGTCTTCAAATTCAGGCTGCAAGAATGGCATTGGCCATTAGTTACCAAGAACTGGCATCACTGTATAGTCACTTAGCAAGTTCTCTGTTACTGTTGAGATGCAAAGGTGTTTGTCATGCATAGGGTTGCCAGCTTTGGGTTGGGGAATAACTGGAGAATTGGGGGGGGGGGTGGAGCCTGAGGAGGGAGGGGTTTGAGGAAGGGAGGGACCTCAGTGGGGTAGAGTGCCATAGAGTCTACCTTCCAAAGAGGCCATTTTCTCCAGGTGAGCTGATCTCTGTTGCCTAGAGATCAGTTGTAATCATCCTAAGAGATCTCCAGCCTCCAGTGCGTGCAACATTTCATTAAATGTATTAGGTAGTCTCTTGGCAGAATTCAGCCTAACATTAAAACGATTCTCTTGAATTTTCACCATAAAAGGCCAAATTCGCGCAAGCAGCAGCTGGGGGGCGGGGAAGCCACTTCTCTCATAAGTGGGCAGAAACAACGTTGTGGTAGTGCGAAGCTGCTTCCCACACCATTTGGATGGCTCACAGTTCCTTTCCGCATGCGCAGGGAATGCATGTACAGCCTACTTGTACATGAGTGGTCCGTAGGAAAGTGAAACTGGAGGCCAGTACCTGGATAAATGTTGGTTTAAAACCACACATTCAACTGTACATGCATGGAACTCAACATTAGAATGACTCAGTGTATGTATCAAGAAAAATCAAGTGTACATTGTACATGTATTCACTGGGACTTGTGAATGTGGCTAACCGTGCCATCCTAAGCATAGCTGCATCCTTTCAAGTCCATTGAAGTCAACGGGCTTAAAAGGGTACGCTTTGGATTCCACTGCCAAACTCTACCGGCACAACCCCTTTGCTTGCACCACTCAACACGGTTGGCAGTGCCAGGAGGCAGAGGACCACCACTTTAGAGGACTGCTATGTAAACATACAACTTCAGTCATGTGCCTAGTCATTGCAAGAGATAAATGAATGGGCACCACCAATCTGAGAGAAGACCAGGGGTTGGATGCCACAGAAAAAAGGAACCTTCCCATGATGCAAGAGGTTGTTTCATTGATAGCCCATCAGGGGAAGGCAGCTTCCGCCAAAGTACCAGATCTGTGGCATCAAGCCCAGGTGTAGATATGTAAATGCCGTCGAGTCGCAACGAAAATGGTGATCCCAACAAGGGGCTTTCAAGGCAAGTGAGAAGCAGAGTGCTTTCCTCTGCAGAGTCTTCCTGGATGGTCCCCCATCCAAGTACTGACCCTGCTTAGCTTCCAAGATCTGACGAGATTGGGCTATACCATGCCACCTTCCTTCCATAAGCCCAGGTGTACAACATGAGTATTTGCTTGTGCCTTATTCTATATCTGTTGCCTCAGAACCCAAGATGCCTTGGGCTGCCCTTGCCTTTCTAAGACAAATTACCAACTCAGTGGATCACTGTTTGTGTGCCTTAAAGCCAAGGATGGACAACAGGTCTTGCTTTTGCCAAGCAACTAGATACTTTTTTGAGAGTCTAATAGCCAGGATATTTTCTTGCAGGTGGAGTAACAAGCAATACATTAAGACTGCGATCACATGCTCCTTTAGAGCTTACATAGGCGCGAATACTGGACAGATCTAAAGGGAGCGATCAGACAGCAACAGCTGGGAAGCATCCCACAGCCATCAGCAACCCATGCTGCTCCACTACTGAAGCAGAGTTAGAAGAAGAAGAAGAAGAAGAAGAAGAAGAAGAAGAAGAAGAAGAAGAAGAAGAAGAAGAAGAAGAAGAAGAAGAAGAGATTGGATTTATACCCCGCCCTTCACTTGGAGTCTCAGAGCGCTTCCAAACTCCTTTCCCTTCCCCTCCCCACAACAGACACCCTGTGAGGTGGGTGGGGCTGAGAGAACTCTGACACAAACTGCTCTTTTTCAAGGACAGCTGTGCCAGAGCTTGCGACTGACCCAAGGTCACATCAGCAGGTGCAAGTGGAGGAGTGGGGGATCAAACCCGGTTCTCCCTGATTAGAGTCCGCACACTTAACCACTACACCAAACTGAAACCGGGAAAAGTCCACAGGCAGACTTTCCCGTGCCTGATTGCTCCAGCGCACTCCCATGCTGTTGGGATGGTCTGATCAGGGCAACCCGACTCTGTGCCGTTGTCTCCCCCCCCCCTTTGCAGTATGCGCATCATCGCATACTCCATAGGGGGCCCTCAGCGCGGAGGTGCAATTCCTCGATTGCTCGTTTATGCACAAGGGAAACAAACAGCAAAAAAAAAACCCCGTGACTCACCCAGTTGTGTCTGATCACACAGTGACGGGCTGCACCCCACAGCTTCAAAGGGTTGTGTGATCTCACAACTGTGTGTCAAATTCCTCCAGAGGAAATAGCCTCGCTTCCCCTGCGCTTCAACTGGTGCATGTGGCTGCAGCCTAAAATCTCCGGTTCTGATTACTCAGCAGTATTCTGTGTTAAAAGACTTTTTGCTATGGTCCCCCCTCCGCCACATCTCTCTTTTTACCTCCTCCGATTTGTTTCTGTAAAAATCCCTCACTTGCTCTTCGTCTAAAAGCCTCTCATCATGGGCGACAACGATAAAGCCTGCTTGTATAATCTTCAGTTGGAGAGCAACCATCAGGTTCGATAACATGTTAGAGGAAAAATTAGGACTATTAGTGGTTTTTTACATTGCAAGCCAATACAATAGCCTTAATTGCGTATTATTTTGCAGAATCCATTGCCTAATCAATTCATCTTAAATAAATTCACATAGTACCAAAGCCTTAAGCCTTTTAACGTTTATGCTCTGCTTCAGTTCTGTTTTTAGATTTCTGGTTGCTTCCAGATCTCCGCAATCCAAATCCTATTGCATTTTTAATTGGACATCTTTTTGTAGCAGGAACTCCTTTGCATATTAGACGACACACCCCTGATGTAGCCAGTCCTCCAAGAGCTTACAGAGCTCTTCTTACAGGGGCTACTGTAAGCTCTTGTAGGATTGGCTACATCAGGGGTGTGTGGCCTAATATGCAAAGGAGTACCTGCTACAAAAAGAGCCCTGGTCCCATCCTGTCGATTGCATTGCCTCACTCTGCATAATCCGCCTTGCGTCTCAGTGGAAAAGGCAGGCTATAAATAACGTTACAAATAAATAAATTTAAAAGAAACATTCGGCCGAGTGAGTTTGACTCCTCACACGGGAAGAGAGCCACCGGATCTATGAACTGTGCAGTTAACTTTTCAATAAATCAAGACTAGCAGTCTTGCTTAGAAGAAGAAGAAGTCCTCTTGGAAATTTCCTTCCTTGATGCAATGGACAAGTGCATTTTCTAATCATGATGAGCTATCTGTCTGCTGCATTTCTACCCCACCCCCACTCTAGAGAGCACACAGAATGATGCCGAAGACCGTCCACTTCTCCACCTCACCCTCTGCGATAGGTTGTCCTGAGAGAGCGTGACTGGCCCATGGTAACCCCCTGGCCTTTGTGACTGAGTGTGTGTGTGGGGGTTAGAATCCAGGACTCCCCAGTCCCCCTTTGACACTTTTAACATCTCTGCCACTGTGGCTTTTTGTAAAAAGCAGCTTATTTACCGTCTGTATGATTTCTTCAACTTTTCCTTCAGCGACGGCGTCAGGTTTTATAATGACAACGTTGTATTTTTCTTCCTCTGAAAGGCAAGCAGCAATGTTTCTCACGGACCCGTTTTAAGGATAGAGTCTTATCGATTTTATATCTTTGGCACCCTGCCTTCACTCTAAAGAGCTCAGAGCCCTGCACCAAACATGGGCTGCAAACAATTTGCGCAGGGCGTCCGGCTCATGACCTGCCGGGGTGATCAGAGTCTCTGGAATCTTGTCACCCCCTTGGTTCCCTCTCTCGAGGTCCTGGATCCAGGTGTGATCCAGAGTGTACCCAGAATAGCTGTGGCTGTGCACAGAGAAGGCTGAGTGTTGTGTCCGCGGACGGCCACTGGGCGCCCGCGATACAGCGGAGCTCGAGTCCGGAGAACAATGGGGACCAGGCTCCTGCAGCCTGCCTCTAGGGGAACCAATGGGACATTGGTGGGAGGTTTGAATGGGCCAATGGGAGGTTCCCCAGACTGTATATAAGCGGCCGGTCGGCCGTTGGTGGGTGTGCGTGTTGTGTACTAGTAAAGTGTGCAGTGTATCATGCGTGCCTTAGCAATTCTTCCACGCGGCTAACCCACCACACAACACTGAGTGGAGGAATAGATTGCCTTTCAATAGAGCCTCTATTTATGTATTTATTCTCTTAGACTTCTATCCCGCCCTCCCCACATTGTCGGCTCAGGATGGGTACCCACACATAGGTCTACAATTATGCAGGTTTGCCATTAAAACAATCCATAAGTTAAAGCTGAGATCTGCAATTAATGTCGGTTCACAAATAAAACGCATTACAACAAACCATTTAACATCAATGAAATCACCACAGACTAAAACAACGGCGTGCCTCAACGGATAATATTGTGGTCCCGTCCGGCTTCTGGGAACTGCGGTCACTGGAGGGGAGGCCGGATCCAATGGATGCCTGCTGCCTCAGCTGAAACCCTGGTGGAAGAGCTCCATCTTGCAGGCCCTGAGGGACTGTAACAGGTCTCGTAGGGCCCTGGTCTCATAAGGTAGCTCATTTCACCAGGCAGGGCCCTAGCCCTAGTCGAGGTAAGTTGAACATCCCGAGGGCCAGGGACGACCAGGAGCAATGTTCCCTCTAAGCTGTGAGGTTTTGTGAGCAAAAATTCTACTTTGTGAGCTACTGGCATTAAAGTTGTGAGCGAGTCATTTGGCTGCAGCATAGATTAGTTTGCTCTGGGGCCATCTTTCTTGAGCTAAGACAAAAATGTGTGAGCTGGAAGCTAAAAAACTGTGAGCTAGCTCACACTAACTCAGCTTAGAGGGAACTCTGACCAGGAGGTGTTGGTTTGTAGTCTGCGTGTTGCAGCGAGTAGTTTTGGTAGTTGGTTCGTAGTCCACATGTTGCAGCGAGTCGTTTTGCTCCCCAAACTCTTAGGACCTTCCCCCCCGCCCGTCGGCCAGGGATGACCTGGCAACCCCATGACCAATGCTCCCTCTAAACTGTGGAGTCTCGTGAGCAAAAAATCTACCTTGTGAGCTACTGGCATGAAAGTTGTGAGCGAGCCATTTGGCTGCTGCCTAAATTAGTTTGCTCCGGAGCCCTCCTTCCTGAGCAAGGACAAGAATATGTGAGCTGGAGGCTAAAAAATGATGAGCTAGCTCACACTAACTCAGCTTAGAGGGAACACTGCCCATGACCAATGCTCCCTCTAAGCTGTGGAGTCTTGTGAGCAAAAATTCTACTTTGTGAGCTATTGCCATTAAAGCTGTGACTGAGCGATTTGGCTACTGCCTAAATTTGTTTGCTCTGGTGCCATCCTTCCTGAGCTGAGACAAAAATGTGTGAGCCGGAGGCTCAAAAACTGTAAGCTAGCTCACACTAACTCAGCTTAGAGGGAACGCTGCCCATGACCCATATGTAACTGGCTGTATAATGTTGTAGAATAAGAGGCTGGCAGTGCCACTTGCCTGCAGCGCCTTCTTCCTCTGCTTCTTCCTCTGATTCTTTCTCTTCCAAAAATATAAGCTCTTGCACCTGAAAAATGCGTTTGTTTGTTTGCTTTAATTTCCAAGCTACAGTTATGTTCTCTCCGATAAAGAACGGTGCTCTCTGCGACGCAGTAACCATTACTTCTGTCTTTCAATTTGATGCAAAGATGTTTGAATTAAAGAATGTTTTAATAAGAGTTCTAACGGCACAACGATTTCCCAACTTGGAGCAACATGGAAGTTAATGTAGCCGCACACATCTCACACACACTTTAATATAGCCCTCATGTAAAATATAAGAGGGTTGGGGAATAATAGCTACCCGCCATCAGCTGTTAATATTTACACCCTGCTGATCTGCAACAGACACCAATTTCCATTTTGCTATGGAATAGATATTTTGGGTGTTTATCTGTGCATTTGAGCCCCATTGAGTTCAATGGGTCTTGAGGGTACTTAGCTAATGTTGTGAATCAATTGTAAGATCAACATGCCACTGTTATGTCAGATCAGTACATAAGTAAGTACAGGCCCCTCTCATACTATTCGGCCTACCAGATAAGATCTCCTTCCCAAGCCCTGGTCTGTATGCCCCCCCCCCCGAGGTGAGGTGGGTAGCAAACAGGGCTTTTTCTGTGGTGGCACCGCTCTGAGGCACACCCCTAATGTAGCCAATCCTCCAGGAACTTACAGTAGCTCCTGTAAGAAGAGCTCTGTAAGCTCTTGGAGGATTGGCTACATTAGGGGTGTGTGGCCTAATATGCAAAGGAGTTCCTGCTACAAAAAGAGCCCCATGCCCTTCCCCTTGAGTCTCTTCTGGTGCTTACTTTTCCTTCTTTTAGGTGCTGGGGCAAGAGAGGGGGAGGGGAGAGGCTCAGAGGAAGAATCTCTGCTTTACACGCAGAAGGTCCCATGTTCAATCCCCGGCATCTCCTGTTAAAAGAACTAGGTAGCAGGAGATGTGAAAGATCCCCACCTGAGCCCCTGGAGAGCTGTTTCCAGTCTGAGTGGACCATACTGACTCTGATGGATAAAGGGTTTGATTCAGTATAGGGACCACGTGTGAGCAGACAAGCCGCAGAAAAGACTTCCAAAACTTTCTAGCAGATTAGAAGCGCCCCCCCCTCACTCTGGCCAACACCAAGGATCTCAGGCAGGGGTCTTTCACATCACCTTCAACTTGATGGTTTTAACTGGAGATGCCAGGGATTGAACCAGGGGCCTTCTACATGCAAAGCAGATGCTCTGCCACTGAGCCATGGCCCCTCCCTGTCTGGGGGTGTGTGTGGATAAAATCAACATGCGTGTTGGATAATAATAATTTAAAAATAAACATGGCAGCCATTTCACTCGCATAAAACTAGGAATACGTGCAAAACAGGAAAGAAATGCAGTCAGCGACTGAGCAAAAGATAGGGCATATGAGGGGGAAAGCAACTATGTCGTTTAATAAATTTGCTGGCGGTAAGAGACAGCAACATTACCTCCGGCCGTGTCATTTCTCCTGCTACAATTTTCCTCTCTTGTTCTATTAGTGCCACTACTTTTTTATTCAAGAGAGGTCCGTTGGCACCTCTGACTATATCTATGATTTTGCCATCCTGTAAACAAACATGATCATCATTTAGAAAAAAAGGCAGGAATAGATGACAGTTTTGTTTTATGTGGGTTTTTTTTTACTGGGTTCTAGCAATGTGTTATTTTTCAGGCTCGAATGTCTCATCTTAGATAGCTCTGCTTGCTTCTAACAAAAAGTATTTTGCATTCACAAGCGAAACAGTTTGGCACAGGTCGCAAATAAATGAGTAAGTTTGTCACGTGAGTAACGGTATCATAGGCCTGATGTAGATGCCACACGGCTGGGCCAAAGGCGCTTTTCTCTGGGATTTTGCACTCACGTGAGCCCCTTTCTGTCATCCTGTTTGGTGGCATCCAACCATGCATACCTGGAGTTTGTGGTATTCGCGATCCTCACGATAGTAGATATGCACAGGCGCCATGTGCCTCGAGTGGGCAAGAGACCAGTTTCTACAAGATGCAGGGCCAGCTCACTCTGGTGAATCCTTTCGCCCTGGCGGGATTGCACTGAGAGGCAGTGTGGTAGAATGGTTAGAATCTGGTACCGGGAACTGGGAGACCCAGGCTGGAACCCCCACTCTGCCATGGACACTTGCGGGACTGACCTTGGGCCTGTCACACACACACTCAGTGTAATTTACCTCACACGGTTGTTGTGAGGATACGGTGTGGGGGAGGATAATAATATAAGCCGGTTTGGGTCCCCATTGGGGGCATAGGCAGGGTATAAACAAGACAGATAAAATAAACTTCAGCTGGGCCTGAGGATGGCTAGTTCTACGAGCTCAAGGTGGGGGAACTCCGTGGATCTCGGCTAAAGGGAGTGGTGGAGAATGAGGGAGCCTCCTCAGGCACATGGAGGCTGGAAGAGCCATGAGCTCGTCCTTGTGATGATGACACGGATGCTATTTCACACACACAGAGCTGGCCCAAGGGATTTTGGTGCCTTATGCAAATGACTTTGCCGCGTCACCTGCGTGAGGGTTGCCAACCTCCAGGTGGGGACTGAAGAGCTCCCAGAATTACAGCTGATCTCCACTGGAGAAAATGGCTGCTCTGGAGGGTACACTTTATGGTATTATGCCCCACTGAGGGTCCCTCTCCTCCCCAAACCCTGCTCTCCCTTGGGTCCGACCCTAAATCTCTAGGGATTTCCAAACCTAGAGATGACAACCCAATCTGGCAAAACAACAACAACACACCCCACTGTGGGGAATCATCCATCTCTTCCTTTTTTGCCCCTCACCCTGCGTCATGCGGAAGCCAACCCCCTCCCACTGTTCTCGCCGAAGCTTTCTTTGTGTTTGGCGGAGGGAGTTTTGACTCTTGAAAGCTTCTGCCCTGGAAATCTTGTTGGTCTCTCAGGAGCTGCTGGACTCACGGCTAGGGCGCTTTTTGTAGCAGGTACTCTTTTGCATATTAAGCGACACACCCCTAATGTAGCCAATCCTCCAAGAGCTTACAGTAGCTCCTGTAAGAAGAGCTCTGTAAGCTCTTGGAGGATTGGCTACATTAGGGGTGTGTGGCCTAATATGCAAAGGAGTTCCTGCTACAAAAAGAGCCCGACGGCTACCTTTTGAAACTCACTGGGGCTGGGGCTTGCTGCAATGCCAGGACAGCAGGAGGAGGAGGAGGAGGAGGAGGAGGAGAGTTGGTTTTTATACCCCGCTTTTCACTACCTGAAGGCGTCTCAGAATGGTTTAAGATCTCCTTCCCTTCCTCTCCCCACTACAAACACCCTGTGGCTGCGATCATATGCACAATTAGACCCAACCTAGGGGCGAATGCCAGGTGGATTTAAAAGGCGCAATCAGACAACACCTGGGAAGCGCCCCACAGGTGTTGGCAACCCGTTCTGCTCTGCTGCAGAAGCGGAGTTAAAAGACACCGGGGGAAATCTGGTAGTTAACAGGTTACAACGGGCCACGGATGGACTTTCCCGTGCCTGATTGCTCCAGCGCACTCCCTGTCAATATTGTAAGCTTCAGATGTTAGATGTCTCTGATCTAACTGACAAGTTGTCATGTGATAATCATGAGGTGCAGTACCAGACTCATCCAGTTTGAACATGTCTGGGCAAAGTCTAAGTCACCATGACTGAGCACAGTGCTGATTGGCTGTGCTACCCTGTTTCCCCGAAAATAAGACCTACCCCAAAAATAAGCCCTAGCAGGATTTCTATGCATTTGTGGTATAAGCCCTAGTGTGTCTTCTTGAGAAAAAATAAATATAAGACAGTGTCTTATTTTCGGGGAAACACGGTAGGTATAAATGTACAGAGTGCTTATGCTCAGTGTTCTCCCCTGTATTTATGAATGCTGGCGAAGCATGCTGCTCGAGAGCTGTATATACCTGTAAATAAATATCCTGTAAATAGTTACCACTGGACTGTGTTATGTGGTGTGCTATTGGGAGTGGCTGGGGAGTGGAACTCTGCTAGAGTGTGCTGCAGTTTCTTAAGTGTCTGGTTCAACTGGGAACGCGCTGCGCGACACTCCCATGCCATTGGGATGGTCTGATCAGGGCAACCCGACTCTGTGCCGTTGCCTCCCTCCCCTTCGCAGTATGCACATCATCACAAACTCCATAGGGAGTCCCCAGTGTGGAGGTGCGATTCATCGATTCCTCGTTTAAGTGCACGGGAAACAAACGGTACCAAAAAAAAGACTCACCCGTAGTTGCGTCTGATCACACACTGACGGACTGCCCCCGCAGCTTCAAAGGGAGGTGTGATTGTGGGACTGCGGGTCAAATCCCACCGGAGGAAATAGCCTCGCTTCCCGTCCCTCCCCATTTTATCTGGCACCTGTGACAGCACCCTGTGAGGTGGGTAGGGCTGAGAGAGTCTTGAGAGAGGCGTGACTGACCCAAGGTCACCCAGCTGGCTTCATGTAGAGGAGGAGTGGGGGAATCCAACCCACTCCTCCAGATTAGAGTCTGCCACTCTTAACCACTACTCCAAATCCGGAAGAAAGTAGCTGAAAACAGTACAATAGTTGCATGCTTACCACACAGAAGAGAAAAGCTGGTTCACATTTGTCTCTAAATGCAGCTAGAGTCAAAATGCTGTCAGCCTCCGCCTAAAAAAAAACAAATTCAGCATCAAAGACTTCTCCTTATTTTCTGCTCCTGATTCAACGAGGCATTCTGATGCTCAGCGCAGGGATTTCTTCCCTCCTTTCCATCTTCAGTGTTCTTACCAGGGCTCTTTTTGTAGAAAAAGCCCAGCAGGAACTCATTAGCATAATAGGCCACACCCAACAGCAGGAACTCATTAGCATATTGGGCCACACCCCTGACAGCACAGCTCATTAGCACGTTAGGCCGCACCCCCATGTTACCAGAAGTGTGGTCATCCAGCCACACCCACCTTCTTATTCTGTTTACCTTGTTTGTTGTCAAAACCCAGGGCCTTTTTTGGTAACAGGAACTCCTTTGCATGTTAGGCCACACACCCCTAATGTAGCCAATCCTAATGAGTTTCTGCTTCTGGGTGTGGCCTGTTATGCTAATGAGCTACTGCTGGGCGTGGCCAACTCAGGAGCCAGCCGGAACTCCGTTCCTGTGCGTTCCTGCCCAAAAATAGCCCTGGTTCTTACTATCCCCTCACTGTCAATGAAACCATGAAGCGACTACTGAAAACGTGAGTAATTAATTCTGCCTGGGGTTCATGAAGCAATTTAGGCAGAATCTATCCAAAGTTGGGCCCTCTTAAGTCTCATTAATTTCAATGGGGGGGGGAGATTAAGCACTTCCCCACAAAAATCACACTACTTTGGAGTGCTTGATTTTTTAGGGCTGCCAGCTCCAGGTTGGGAAATACCTGGAGATTTTGGGGGTGGAGCCTGAGGAGGGTGCGGTTTTGGGGAGGGGAGGGGCTTCAATTGGATAGGATGCCATAGCGTCCACCTTCCAAAGCATTCATTTCCTCCAAGGGAACTGATGTCTGTCGCCTGGAGATCAGGTGTTAATCCCATGAGCACTCCAGCCACCACCTGGAAGATGGCAACCCTATTAACATTTGAACATATTCTCATTGAACATCTTGAACATATTCCCCCCTCTTTTTTGAAAATCCAAAGCCTTCTATCATATATATTTTACAGAAATAGTAAACTCTGTGATTTGAAATTTACAGAACACAACAATGTTCTAAAATATAAAGGCGCAACACACACACCCCTGTCTGAAAGTTACAGCTTTGGGGACTGGGATTTTTTATTTATTTTTTTGTATTCCTGTGATGCATGAACGGTGCTGGTCTTCTTAGCCTGAGAACAGTCACAGTTGAGGCACCCCCATTTCCGTACGTTTCAACTTGCTGCTTCCAGCCTGTTATCGAATTTCCGACTGCTGAGTTCAGTATCAGTTAAGATGCGCCACTGAAATGTAAGTGTCCGTGTTTTCCGGAAGTCTCAGTAAAAAGCAGCAACAGGCAGCTCTTCATAGAACTGCCACTCGATTCAGAACTGGACTCGGCAAACTAAGATACGTTCCAAGCTCAGTTTTGGCTTTGGGGGAACCGCCGCACTCCTGACGACATCATCACAAGAGAACTGGGGTTTTCAGATCCCTGATTTACCTGGCTGCTGTGCCTGGACTGACTGGAGGACTGCCAACTCCAGCTTGGGAAATTCCTGGATATTTGGGGTCGGTGCCTAGGGAGGAAATGATGCCTTGGAGTCCATCCCTCGGAGCTGTCATTTCCTCCCCGGGAACTGATCTCTGAAGACTGGAGATCAATTTTAATTCCAGGAGGTCTCCAGGTGCCACTTTGAAGCGGGTAATCCTAAGAGATAGTAGGAGATTCACCTCCCTCCTGAGGGGCCAAAGGGACAACAACAGCACCCAGGCCAGTGGGCGTCGGGGGGGTGGGGGTGGAAGCCAGTCTTCTGCGTGGAAGGAAACTGAGCTGAAGGAAACTTCTGGGCCATAATGCTTGTCTTGCCCAGGGCTTTTTTTGTAGAAAAAGTCCAGGAGGAACTCATTAGCATAATAGGCCACACCCAACAGCAGACACTCATTAGCATATTAGGCCACACCCTTGACAGCACAGCCCATTAGCATATTAGGCCACACCCCCATGTTACCAGAAGTGTTGTCGTCCAGCCACACCCACCTTTTGCTTCTTATTCTGTTTACCTTGTTTGTTGTCAAAACCCAGAGCTTTTTTTGTAGCAGGAACTCCTTCGCATGTTAGGCCACACACCCCTAATGTAGCCAATCCTAATGAGTTTCTGCTGTTGGGTGTGGCCTATTATGCTAATGAGTTCCTGCTGGGCGTGGCCAACTCGGGAGCCAGCCGGAACTCCGTTCCTGTGCGTCCCTGCCCAAAAATAGCCCTGGTCTTGCCTATGTTTGAACATAGTGTAAACCTGCACTTTGATGCATTGTTTTGGTGAAAACTAAGTTTGGTAATTGTTGTTGTTGTTCAGTCGCACAGTCGAGTTCGACTCTTCGCGACCCCATGGACCAGCTCCCGTCAGGCCCTCCTGTCTTCCGCCGTCCTTTGAAGTTGGCTCAATTTCATGTTCGTTGCATTGATGACACTGTCTAAGCATCTCATCCTTTGCCGTCCCGGTCTTCTTTGACCTTCAATCTTTCCCAGCATCAGGGTCTTCTCCAGTGAGTGCTCCCTTCTCACTTGGTGGCCGAAGTATTTGAGCTTCAGTTTCATTATCTGGCCTTCCGGGGAACAGTCAGGGTTGATTTCTTTTAGGATTGACTGATTTGATCTTCTTGCAGTCCAAGGGACTCTCAAGAGTCTTCTCCAGCACCATAATTCAAAATAATCTATTCTTCGGCGCTCGGCCTTCCTTATAGTCCAACTCTCGCAGCCATACCTGACTACTGGGAATACCATTGCTTTGACCATGCGGACTTTTGTTGGCAGGGTGATGTCTCTACTTTTTATCATGCTGTTTAGGTTCGCCATCGCTTTCCTCCCAAGGAGCAGGCATCTTTTAATTTCATGGCTGCTGTCACAGTCTGCGGTGATCTGGGATCCCAGGAACGTGAAGTCTGTTACTACTTCGACGACTTCCCCTTCTATTTGCCAAGGAGTGATGGGGCCGGATGCCATGATCTTAGTTTTTTTGATGTTGAGCTTCAAGCCCACTTTTGCACTTTTGCGCAAGTTTGGTAATACTTGACACCAATATTTATATAACAGCATAGAAAAATTTTAAAAAGAAAAAACACAAAACAGATCTACCTTAAGCATACATCTATTATGCACAGTGTCATATACTTTTCCATGGTGGGGCCTGGGGTTCTCCCAGAGGTGCAATTGTTCTCCAGATTACGGAGTTCTGTTCCTTGGAGAAAATGGCTGCTTTGGAGGTCCCTTCCCAAAACTCGCTCAACCCAGGCTCCATCCCCAAACCTCCCGGAATTTCCCAACTCGGAGTTGGCAACCCTACTTCGACAACATCACCAATGAAAGAAGGTAAGAGCAAAAAATGTTTCTCACTGGGAAGTTTAAAATTTAAATCCTTACCACAGCAAAATGTAGAAAGTCATCTTCACCATTTTCATTTTTTAGTCGTCTGAACAGGTTCACCACCGCTTTGCAAGGCCCACACCAAGCCTGATAAACATCCACGACTGAAAACACACACAGACACGCACAGTCAGTCCTCAAGGACCCCCCCCCCCGATTGAGCAATAGCTTCTCTGCATTTGCAGAGGAAAGACTTGAAAACTGGAAATGTGCCAGTGCTAACATTACCCTTATACCAGATTCCAGGAAAAAGACCACAAATTAATAGCGGTTAATGTGAATTAGTGGTAATAGGTAGCCTTAGGCCAGGACTACTTCATCATGTGCATAATTGCAGGACTTCCATGCATTTGCAGGAGTCCCATAGCTGGTGAGTGCATGCTTCACATCATACATGTGTGCAGGCACCAAAATCAGGCCTTTCTGTGCTCTGCTGATACCAGATGGTGGGTCTCTACATCTTGCTTTCCAGGTATGCAGATGTTATATACTGTGGGCTTAAACAAGAGCTCTGTAAGATGTAAGGGAGTTGCTGGTTTGGGTCCATCTGGGAAACTCTCATACCCAGAATCCTCCTGGTCAAGGTTGGGATCAACGCCCCATGAAACTGGCCCAATTGTTTATGATTTGCTTTCAGATGATATTTGAGTTGGATCTGCGTTAGATCTGGGTGGTATACTTTTCTACAACCACGGTACCCTTGATGAGGGGTTTGTATAACCGTTCTTCATAGGGCTGCAAATGTTTAAAATGGTCCCTCTAGCTATCCCTTTAACAATAATTTGATCTGCTGCAACTCGACTGCCCATTTCCATACATTAAGCATCTACTAAAGGAGAGGACGTCTTTCTCCTGGCCAATCAGCACCAAGAATTGTTAAACACCTGCAACAGGGTGTTTACAAGAAACAAGGTCTGAAAAGTAAAAACTACACAATAGAGAATTCATGTGACTCTTTTTCTGTAAGGCACCCCATGCAGTAAAGCAGTGTACACACGTTTTAGGAACCACACTGTATATACAAAATGAAACATCCATCCATCCATCCATCCAGGCAATTTAGTATTAAAGAGTAAAGGGGGGGGGGGAATACACCTGTTAGACCTTTAACCAACAACATTTCGTCCCACTGAGTTTGATTGAGTACCATCGCCTAAAGTGAAGCAAACATACAATTTTGTTAGCTTCAAAGTGCTGAGGTTTTGAGTAAACAGTTAAATTGTTTAAGGAAAAGACAAGATGTTTACCTGCAGCTGAATTTCTTTTTTCTTGCCTGCCATAATATTCCCTATGGTGGTTTAAAAACAAACATAAATGCTTGAATGGCAATTCTCTCAGCTTCCTTGATTGATCAACTGAGAGTTTTATCTCTTAATACTAAGTTAATTTGGAACTGGTAGCAGAATAACCATTTTTATAGACATTCCTTATATTTTCCCTCTCATAGCTGTAGCATACAAATATGGGTTGCATCTGAAGGAAAATTGGGTTAGCAGAGTGCTCAGGCCACATGTCACAGCAGAATTTACCTGGTGTGTGTGTGCTACTGAGAAACAAAACTGCCTGCCGAGCTTTTGTATCTTAGTAAAACTATTTTTTATTCGATTTAATATGAATTCTTTGTAGAACTAATATGAGGACTTTATTGTAAGCAACTCCATTCTAGACAGGATAGGATCCTAGAGAAGAATCAACAGGAGGAGAAATTAAGTAAACCTATTCCTTAGTTTCAATACTTACAGTTATCATCTTTCTTATTCTCACTCAAATCTAAAAAAAAATGTTACCCACCTCTTCAAATGATCTAGACCTGGTAATACGAAAATATTCAGAAGGTTACAAAATATTAGTACAAACTTCTACAGTAGATAATATCCTACATTATCTAAATACATGGAATAAAATGATACAATTACCTACGGACATAAAAGTTTGGTAAGACATCTGGGCATCGCCCAATAATAGATCACCAATTTTTAGTGTACACTTTCAGTTTGTCAAATTGATGACCTACTGGTACCTGACACCTCAGAGATTACACCGTATAAATTAAAACTACCCAGAACTGTGTTGGAAGGGGTGTACAGAACCTGGGACATTTCCATTGTTGGTGGACTTGCCAGGTGATTCACCCATTCTGGGATAAAGTTCACCAACATATAAAACACATAACTACTATTGATTTACCGATTGCTCCTGAAATATTTCTTTTACATATTGGCCGGACAGAGAATGCTCAGACTCCACTTGGAAGCTAATTTGTTTATTATTGGCTTCGGCTCAGCTAGCTATAGCTTCAAAATGGAGATTGCTTAGACCACCACCCCCCCACGATGTCAGAGTGGTACGAGAAAATTTGGGATCAGTTTATAATGGGAAAAATAACACACAACTTAAAAATGAAATCTCAAGTGTCACATTATTCCTTATTTACGGAGATGTGGCTCCCCTGTATTAAGCTTTTTTGCTGAACGTGACATCTTACCTAGCAACTCATTGTATCAGGATATGATTTTTCTATGATAGTTCGTATTTGAATTTGAAACATGGATTGACTGTTTACCTTTTGTATTCTGTGTATCTGTGACTGGGTTATTTATTATGCTTCACTAATTGTAGATTCTTGAATTGATAATCCTATAAGATTTCATACAGAAGGTTGTTATTTTTTGTGTTTTAATTTTTGATTATTTTGTATTTTGATTGTTAATATGTGTATGCGGGATTTTTTTTTAAATATAAATTTAAAAAAATAGACAGGATAGGAGAGGTAAGATTCTAGACTAACTAGCTAAAATTGATGGAGATGCAAGAGGAGTGTCCTGCCTTTATGGTGCCAAGATGGAGAAGTGTGGTGACAGTGGCAAATCTGCACAGAGTGTTGGACTGGAGGGGCCATTGGCCTGATCCAACACGGGCTTCTCTTATCTTCTTATGTCTGGGTTAAGTGATGCTCTGTCTTCTTGGTGCTTGGGGGGAGGCAACAGTGGGAGGGCTCTTAGTGTCCTGGCCCCACTGCTGGACCTCCTGATGGCACCTGGCAGGGCTCTTTTTGTAGAAAAATCCCAGCAGGAACTCATTAGCATGGTAGGCCGCACCCAACAGCAGAAACTCATTAGCATATTAGGCCACACCCCTGACAGCACAGCTCATTAGCCCATTAGGCCGCACCCCCATGTTAGCAAAAGTGTGCTCATCCAGCCACACCCACCTTTTGCTTCTGTTTACCTTGTTTGTTGTCAAAACCCAGGGCTTTTTTTTTAAGCAGGAACTCCTTTGCATGTTAGGCCACACACCCCTAATGTAGACAATCCTGATGAGTTTCTGCTGTTGGGTGTGGCCGGTTGTGCTAATGAGTTCCTGCTGGGCGTGGCCAACTCAGGAGCTAGCCGAAACTCCATTCCTGTGCGTTCCTGCCCAAAAATAGCCCTGGCACCTGGTATTTTTGGCCACTGTGTGACACAGAGTGTTGGACTGGAGGGCCATTGGCCTGATCCAACACGGGCTTCTCTTATGTTCTTATGCACATCAAAGGGATAACATCGGAAGACTAGAGAGGAAGGATGCTCAGGGTCTTGACCAATCTATCTCTCTGGCTCTCTGCAGTCCCCCTCTGAAGTCTGAGACTAAGAGACAACGTAAGCTCCTTCACTTCCAACAATATCCACACAATGATGACTCTCCATTTTGCAGTCATTGGCACTGAGAAAACAGAGCATGTACATTTAATTCATTCCCTCCAAGTTCCACCCTCCCCATTGCTTTGAAGTCCTGTAAACATTTAGATTGACTGGAGGCAGTCAGTCTGGAAATGTGTCCATTCACGAACCAGCACAAAACAGCTGTAAAGTTTGTGGAAAGTTCATGCTGGTTGGCCTGCCATGAACTTCACCCCATGAATCACGGACGGGCCAAGATTCACTGTGAACTTTAGTTCGTGAGCCAGTTTGTGCCCCTCTCTACACCTGATTCCTCTCCACACTACAGCCCCCATCCCATATGGTTTTTGTACATGTAAGGCCCATGATTCTCAGCACCGCTTTTTTGGGTGGTCAAAGAGAACGCCTCCTTCCTCTTTTCAACCACCAGAAAAGATGGATGGATTCAACCCAATGGGATGTACCAAAGCTAGGGTTGCTAACCTGTAGGTGCAGCCTGGAGATCTCCCAGAATTACAATGGATTTCCAGACAACTGAGAACCATTCCCCTGGAGAAAATGGCTGCTTTGGGTGGTGTACTCAATGACATTATACCCTGCTGAGGTCCCCCCTCCCCTCCTCAAACCCCGCCCTCCCCGGGCTGTTCCTTCAAATGCCCATGAATCTCCCAACCTGGAGTTGCAAACCAGCATGCTCCAAAATCTGAGGTGGTGATTTCTGACTGTTTCCCCTTCCCACACAGACCCCAAATTTGCCCCTTTACTTCCCCTGTCCTGCAGGAATAAAATTTTAGGAGACTCAGTGGGATGCAGCTGATGGAGGAGACAGGAAAATCCCACTCCAAAAAATCCATGGATGGTTGGATGCTTGTTGCTGTTCATCCAAAGAGCCTCATGGAAACTTACAACATTAAAGCAGTATAAACAAGTTAAAAACAGCACAAAAGCAGATAACAAATATAAAATATGAACATTAAAACATGCAGCTAGCTACGTACCACTAACAAAACAACCCAAATATGTGGATTACTCCCCAAAGGCCAACCTAAATTATTTGGATTTGCAAGCCCTGCGGAAACGAAACAAATCTGGCAGGGCATGGGTGTCATCAGAGACTGTATTCCACAGGGTAGGAGCCACAACTGAGATGATCCTTCCCCTGGTGACAGCTAACTGAGCCATCCTGGGGCCAGGCAGCTGCAAGAGGCCACTAAAGGATGAGTGAAGGGAGTGCCGGGGAGGGGGGAGAGCCACTTTCTGCCCTGTTTCCCAATATACCTCTGGGCCACCTTTCTGAAAGCAGGCTTTTGACAGGTAGAGAAAGCTCCCCCCTTCATCTTGAGAGCCAGTTTGGTGTAGTGGTTAAGTATGCAGACTCTAATCTGGGAGAACCGGGTTTGATTCCCCACTCCTCCACTTGCACCTGCTGATGTGCCCTTGGGTCAGTCACAAGCTCTGGCACAGCTGTCCTTGAAAAAGAGCAGTTTGTGTCAGAGCTCTCTCAGCCCCACCCACCTTGCAGGGTGTCTGTTGTGGGGAGGGGAAGGGAAAGGAGTTTGTAAGCCGCTCCGAGACTCCAAGTGAAGGGCGGGGTATACATCCAATCTCTTCTTCTTCTTCTTCTTCTTCTTCTTCTTCTTCTTCTTCTTCTTCTTCTTCTTCTTCTTCTTCTTCTTCTTCTTCTTCTTCTTCTTCTTCTTACTGTGTGTTTGTCCTCAGGATTGACAAACAATGCCACGGCAAGGTAATCTGGGGCAAAAAAGCAAGCCCACCTACCGCACAAGCTTTCCTCTTCTAGATATATAATACACATACATACATACATATATATATTGGCAGTTGGACAATGCTCATGGTCTTAGGCAATACCCACAGTGTTAACGAGCCCAGGATCACCACTGCCTCACATGAAGTGAGCCCTGGAAAAGAAGGGGAATTGAAGGAGAAGTGGGCCAGCAGTTGGTTGGCTGCTGTCGCTATGGATACCAGAGAACACCCTTATAGAAGTCAGTGGTGTGTGTGTGTAGCGGGAGGAGGAGAGACAGGAGAATAAACAGCTGGGTTGGACTTCAAGGGAAGAAGAGTTGGATTTATATCCTGCCCTTCACTACCCTAAAGGAGTCTCAGAGGGACTTACAATCTCCTTTCCCTTCCCCTCCCCACAACAGACACCCTGTGAGGTAGGTGGGGCTGAGAGAGCTCTTTCAAGAACTGCCCTTGAGAGAACAGCTCTGACAGAACTGTGACTGATCCAGTGTCACCAAGGTGGCTGCATGTGGAGGACTGGGGAATCAAACCCAGTTCTCCGGATTAGAGTCCACTGCTCTTAACCACTACACCAGAAACAGGACAGAAAGTGGCTCTTAACCACTACACCAAACTTGGTGACTATATGGTGGTAGGCCGTCAGCCTCTGCCCACGCACGTCATAGAATTATATTCGATTTGCACAACTTCTTCGGATCCACTCGGCCAAATGTAGTCTGCCACCCACGTAGGATGGTCTTCCAAGGCTGCAACTGTTTTTGTACTCCAGGGCGGGCAGTAAAAGCAGATGGTTTATCGAAGATGGAGTGTGCTGCCACGCATGGCTGGGTGACCTGCATGCAGCCTGGTGAGCCACAAGTTGCATAGGCCCAGTTTATATGAGGGCATTCTTGTGTTTGCTCCTATATTAACCCTGGATGGATGGGGTTCAGATCTACGGGTTCCAGTCTTTAATAGCTAGAACAGAGGAATGCATGTATTCATTTATATAGGTATACCCCACTTTTCTCCCCAGGAATGACCCAGAGCAGCTTCCAACTTTGTTCTGCCAGCGTGACTCTCCCAGGGTCACCCAGTGAGCTTCCAGGGCAGGGGAGAACTCGAACCCCAGGCCCTCCAGGTCCTAGTCCGACATTCTGATCACTACACCCTGCTGCCAATAGTGCCATGATTGCCTCTTCCCATCAGTGGCTACGATAATCGAGAGTTTTTGAGAAGTAATTGGCTGCTGTTCTCCTTCGTCTTCATCAAGAAGAGATATTTCTCCACTAATTATTTCCTCGGCTTTCTAAACTGTTCACGGAGTCTGTTTTCTAATTTCCGCCAGTCCCAGACAGTCCATCTTTGTTTTTGCCTTCTATTTCCGGTTTTATTATGCAGATGTCTTGTCTATACAAATGTGCCCAGCAGCATAACTGAAGAGAGAACGTTGTTTCCTTGGTGACTATGTCGTGACCTTAAGAACTAACGCAACTAGTGTCTGAATAATAGCCTGGAGAGAAATCGAAATCAAATGATTTGCAAAGCTAAAACTTTATTATTATTTTTTCTGTTAAGAAAAGCTGCACAACGGTGTGATTCAGGGGCATGAACCCTGGCTTTTCTTCTGAACAGTCAAAACTAGCTATATCCCTTCAACTGGACAGAATTATGGGGGGCATTTAAAAAAAATTTGAACAGTTTTCACAACAAAACGAACACAACACAATAGCATATCTAACTAGCATAATTACGAACAGTGAGCAAATCCAAGTAACAACAAAAGCCTTATGAAGTTTGCATGTACTATGCGAAAAGTAACAACTTTAACAACATTTTCCCAATAATTATATTGACCAAATGATCAAACAAGTTCAATATGACTTATTTTCGTACTCAATATATTTACCCTCTAAGCCAGGGGTGTCGAACTCATTTGTTATGAGGGCCGAATCTGACATAATGAGACCTTTTTTGGGCCGGGCCATGTGTGTCATAAAATGTAATGCCAGGTAGCGGAGATATAAACTTTATAAAGGACACAAACACAAAGGGTTTTTTTTACTTAAAATAAAAACATGCTCAAAACATTAGCACTTGCAATATTTTGTTTATTTAACAGTGTCTGATAATTGACACCTCTTGCTCTGAATCATTGCATCAAAATGTCTGTGCTGTTGCAATCTTGAGTATGCTGTTCAGGTGTGTATCTGCAAGCTGCAAACCTACGATGACGCATCAGCAGTGGAACTGGAAGAAGAAGCAGAAGACAGCCAGTTCCATGGCGGGCCTGACAGAAACCCTTCCGGGGGGGGGGCTCGTGTTTGACACCCCTGCTCTATGGCATTTGAAGACCTCCAACCTCAGGAGGATCACCCCTGCACAGAATGAGATTGGCCTAGTTGGATCAGGTACGTAGATTACATTCAAAAATATATTAATTAATGGTAATATGGATTTTTGGGTATCTCCTTTTCTGAAAGATACTGCATTATAGGATACCACAGTTCTGTAAATTTTTCATAACTCTTACATGACAGAGATTGAGAACCATACATTGTCATTTTACCCAGAATAAAGTAGTCCCAATAACATATTCTCCCAGATTGTAATGTAGGCACTGTCTTGTTTTTTTCAATGCAATTAGAGGCAATTTCTGCACTTCTCTGCAGTAAATTTGTCTGCAAAACAGCAGATTATGTTTCATGGAGAAAGCTTCAAAAGGATCGACCTAAAGGTCAAGGTTGAAATGACACAGGAGATCTGTGATTAGGAACACCCACAGATTTCCCCCCCAACCAATTAGCAGCCTCAAGTAAGTGAAGCACAGCACCTCCCCCCCAGCTATTTGCAACTTCGAGGGGTGGTTTAAATCAAAGGAGGAAAGCTTTCTTCTTGCTTCTCCTGTAGCATTTTCACAATATCCACATTAGTTGTTGTTTTTTAAATGTAAAAGATCCTAACCGCATATCTTATACCCAAATAGCAAATATTTATTCTACCTTTCATACACACACGTCTTCAGATACAATGAAATGGAAGTTACCAGTCCATACATATAGGTAGCGGGCGGCCCGGGTGAGCAGCAAATTAGCATACAACATAATGAAGATGTTTAACAGATGCAAAGACCAAACAGGAACAACAAGCTTAGTTTATGTGGTCACTATTTGTTTGGATTTAATTCCAGGGGAAACATAGCGAAACCAATAACTAAATCAACTTTGGAGATAGCCAACTTTGGCGCGCCGCATGCACGTCACAGGGAAGTGACGTCATGACGCCGGGCACGCTGGGGGCGGGGCCACGACCATACAAGGGAAAACCATAGAGTTTTCCCTGTGACGTGCACGCTGGGGTGGGGATCAGTTCCATTGGAGAAAATGGCCGCTTCACAGGGTGGATTCTTATGACATCACATCCCTGCTGAGTTTGTGCCCCTCCTCAAGTTCTGCCTTTCTCAGGCTCCACCCCCAAATCTCCTGGAAGTTCCCAACCTGGAATTGGCAACCCTAGCTAAGGAATGGAGAAATGGTGTATACACACACATATAGACACACCTCGTTTCCCAGTCCTAAGTATTATTAATTATATTCTGTCAGATACCATGAATTTTTTTTTTTACTTTTTTCATAAGCCCCTGGCCTGGGTGGGTGAATTTTCAGATTTTCAGAGCTCAGCTGCAAAATCTAGGCTGTTAAAAGCATTTCATAGTGGATTTTTTTCCCCCTGTAAGAACCTGAATGTCCACACATCAATTTATTGGCACTTGGGTTTTTACCCTGAACAGATAATCAATGTCCTCAGATATCCTGTCTGTGATGAAAGAGATTATCAATGCCTGATAGAATAGGGATATATTTTTAGTGCAGCTCGGAGCCCAGCAAGTGGTTGTCATGATTTCTGAGTCTGGCATACATGAAAACCCCCTCAAAGACTGGTCTGAAGTACACTAGAGAATGGAAGACATTTTATTTGAAAAGGTACTTGGACTGTTATTCAAAACATGGAGAGTGGGTGGTAGGTCTTGCCTGCTGTTGGAGAACACTGCTGGAGAGCACCAGTCCTTCGCCTGTGAGTTGTTTTGGAAATGAGCTACTGAAGGATAACTTGGATTTCTTTTCTCCACATTAACAACCTCTCATTGCCTATTGGCAATTTTTAAATCTCCCAGATAAAAGACAGAGGCTGCGATCACACGGGCCTCTAGATCGGACATAGCTGCGACTACCTGAGGGATCTCAGGAGAGTGATCAGACAGCAACATCTGGGAAGCGTCCTACAGTCGTTGGCAACCCGTGTTGCTTCACCGCAGAAGCGGAGTTAAAAGACACCGGGGAAAATCCGGTAGTAAACGGGTTCCAACGGGCCATGGATGGACTTTCCCGTCTGATTGCTCAAGCATGCTCTCAAGCCGTCGGGATCGTCTGATCAGGCCATCCCGGCTTGGTGCCTTCCCCCCCTTCACAGATCCCCAGGAAAATAGTCTCTGAGTTCATTGGGAATTTGGTTTTTAAAATAGTTTGAATCATTTCATGTATACTTTCCCAGTATCTTTTTGTCTTGATGCAAGTCCACCACATATGATAAAAGGTGCCACCTTCTTTTTTACATTTACAGAGGAAACAGTAACACCTGACACACATTCAGCTCGACGTGTTCATCCCTTTCGGTGGGGAAAAGCAAAGTAAAAGCATTTTAATAAATGCACTTGCTCTGTTCCAGAAAGGGCTTACTGGTATAGAGATGTGTTGTGCATCCTTTACTTTAATCGTGATGGTCTGTTTTTTACCCTTCACACAGTAGCCCTTTTCAGTTGGTATGATCATCCACATGGATGGGAATATTGAACGTGCTATGATCCTCTTGACACATAGTTGTTGTGTTGTCTGAACAAGCAGTACACATATTTTCTTGCTTTGTGATTGGCCAACCCAGATTCTTTTAGGATATTTGTCTGCAGATACCAAAGGTGGAAAATACATGCATGACTTGATTCACACAAAAGGGTGGCCGTACATATGAAGAAGAATGGGTGGTGCGTGATCTCCTATGGTGTGTAGTTGAGTGTAACAACTGAAAAGAGAGAGTGTAAAACGAAAAGTGCAAGTCAAACAGGAAACCAGACAGTTGCGTGGGTGTGATTCTAATATGTCAGTCTCAGAATTGCTCTCAGTCCCCTCCTTCTTCAGTCCTCTGTAGCTACTCTCTTCGCTAACAAAGTACCATTTATGGAATCATTCCATACTATAACGAGAAAAAGCATAAGAGTAGGCTTTTTACTAAACTTACAGTGCAGTCTTATGCAGAGTTACTCTAGACTGAAATAACTCTGTATAGCATTGTGCTGCCGCTCGCTCTTCTCCTGCGTGCCTTAAAGATAGCTTGAGAATTGGTTTATTTTTTAAAAAATTAAAAAATACATCGATATTTTAATACCTAAAATGAATCATAGTACAAATGAAGAACTGGGATTCATTTCTTTAACATAATGAGCCCCTTTATGTAGTGAGAAATGGCTTCAGCATCCCCAAATATAGTTAAAATGAAACTTTTTAAAAAATATAAGGGGCACCAAGTTAGTGGAAAGCCCATGACTTCTGCTGAGGCGATCAGTTTCATGACCACCCCTGATGTAGGGTTGCCAACTCCGGCCTGGGAGATTCCTGGAGACTTGGAGGTGGTGCCTGGGAGGGTGGAGCCCTCTGAGGGAGACCAGGGGGAATGTGATCCTGACCATAGAGTCCGCTCTCCAAAGCAGCCATTTCCCCCGGGGAAACTGATCTCTGAAGTATGAAGATCGCCTATAATGCTGGGAGAACTCCAAGCCCCATTTGGAGTTGCCAACTCTACATGGTGGGTGGAGAGCCTTAAATTATTCTTTTTCTTTTTGTATTTTTGCATTTTGTGTGTGTGTGTGTGTGTGTGTGTGTGCGCGCACATGTGTGCCCATGCCTGGAAGTCATGGCGACCTCTAGTGCCTCTCACTGAGGTATGGAGGATTTTCAGAGAAGTGGCTTGATAGCCTGCCTCTGCCTCCCGGCCCTGGTATTCTTTGGAGGTCTCCCATTCAAATACTTGCCAGGGTTGGCCCTGCTTAGCTTCTGAGATGTGACGAGACTGGTTTTGCCTGGGCTATCCAGGTCAGTGAATTCCAGTGAATTATGAAAATCACTAGTTTTAGGCATAGCAAATGATGGAAATACTAAAAATAGAAATATCTGTTGGGTTTTTATAATAATATGTATACGATTGTGATCTCATGCTACCTAACAAACAAGGCAGTGGCTCAAAATACTAAAAATAGAACTATCTGTTGGGTTTTTATAATAATATGTATTTTTGCCTGGGCTATCCAGGTCAGTGAATTCCAGTGAATTATGAAAATCACTAGTTTTAGGCATAGCAAATGATGGAAATACTAAAAATAGAAATATCTGTTGGGTTTTTATAATAATATGTATACGATTGTGATCTCATGCTACCTAACAAACAAGGCAGTGGCTCAAAATACTAAAAATAGAACTATCTGTTGGGTTTTTATAATAATATGTATACGATTGTGATCTCATGCTACCTAACAAACAAGGCAGTGGCTCAGGTGTACAGGGGCAACTTGTGGAGGCAGACACAGCTTCACTAAATCTGATAGAATAGGGAGAACAGGCAAGATTTTTTCTTCACGAATACAGGACTCAAATATTGTTTGGTCAAGTTCACTTTTGGAAATCAGTCCAGGTCGGTATGCCTGCCAAGATATATCTAGAAGGGAAGCATGGGGCCTAGAGTTTGGGAATAGACTCCTGCAATCCCAGTTTTCAAGATACAGATTTCTACCCAAATCATTTCTTTTTCTGACCAATTTTTTCACATGGTTGTGCCTCAGACAGAAGGAATTGTTACTTATCTGAGGTAACTTCCTTAGGTAAAGGTAAAGGTTCCCTTGCTCGAAAGCCAGTCGAGTCCGACTCTAGGGTTACGGTGCTCATCTCCGTTCCAAAGCTGAAGAGCCAGCGCTGTCCGAAGACGTTTCCGTGGTCATGTGGCCGGCATGACTAAACACCAAGGCGCTCGGAACGCTGTTACCTTCCCACCGAAGTGGTACCTATTTATCTACTTGCAATTTCTTGCTTTCGAACTGCTAGGTTGGCAGGAGCTGGAACTAGAGACGGGAGCTCACTCCGTCATGCGGCAACTCGGGTCTCGAACTGCTGAACTACTGACCTTCCACAGCCTGCAGTTCAGCGTCTTAACCACTTGAGCCACCACAGCTCCTAACTTCCTTAGGAATGTAGAATACATACCCCAGAGTTGCAGGCTGTTGTTCCAGTTACACTTTGAAGGGTGTAACTGTTTACTGTTCTTAATCGTTCAGCAACCTCAACTTTGTTTCAATAACTGTAAATGGTTTCCTGCTCTGGTATTAGCATTTTAAAGGGGGGAGGGGAGATGTGACTTCTAAGAAGACATTGTCCTTTTAAAAGCTCACAACAAAGCAAGGAACCCCATTTCAGTTAGCAAAATCAAGTGAAAGCAGAAAGGTTAGACTCCCTCTCTGTTGTCTTGCCTGCCTAACAAGTCTGGAATTTGCCTTCTGTAGGGACACATGAGGTTCATCATATCTGTTTTTGCGGAGCTAATTATGAAATGCTTTGAACACTCCAAAAATACAAAGGTTGTTGTTTTTACTCCTTCCATATGTAGGAAGTACACTGTGAAACATTTGACAGTGCCTTTTATGAGATTTCTATTTCTTTTTGCTTTGGGCAAATACAGTCTTCCCCGAGGCTGGTAAATCCGATGTCAAAGTTGCCTGCTTTCTATTTTTCTATCTTCTTTATCCCACCCTTTTCCCCACAGCGTTCTGAGCTGCGTATGTGATTCTCCTCACACAGTCTAGGGCTGAGTTCAGACTGGCTGTTTGCCCCGAAATAGGCATGTGCCAGAAACGTTTCACAAATGGATTAAAGGGGCCGTTCACACAGGCACATCTGTCAGGCGTTCCCCAGCTGTATTCAGCCCGTCTTGTAGCACTTGCCTCCCGAGTTTAAAAAGTACCTGAAAACAGATCAGCCAATATCATAATGCCCCTATATAAATCAATGGTGCAACCTCATTTGGAATACTGTGTGCAGTTCTGGTTACCACACCTTAAAAAGGATATTATAGCTTTAGAAAAAGTGCAGAAAAGGGCAACTCGAATGATAAAAGGGTTGGAACACTTTCCCTATGAGGAAAGGTTAAAGTGCTTAGGGCTCTTTAGCTTGGAGAAACGACGACTGAGGGGTGACATGATTGAGGTTTATAAGATTATGCATGGGATAGAGCAGGTAGAGAAGGAGGTACTTTTCTCCCTTTCTCACAATACAAGAACTCGTGGGCACTCCATGAAATTGCTGAGCGATCGGGTTAGAACGGATAAAAGGAAGTACTTCTTCACCCAAAGAGTGATTAACACACGGAATTCACTGCCACAGGAAGTGATGGCGGCTACAAGCATGGACAGCTTCAAAGGGGAATTAGATAAGCATATGGAGCAGAGGTCCATCAGTGGCTATTAGCCACAAGGTAAAGATAGGGGCTCTGGGGCAAGTGATGCTCTGTCTTCTTGGCGCTTGGGGGGGGGTCAACAGTGGGAGGGCTTCTAATGTTCTGGCCCCACTGGTGGACCTGGTGGACCTCCTGATGGCACTGGTATTTCTGGCCACTGTGTGACACAGTGTTGGACTGGATGGGACTGGATGGGCCTTTGGCCTGATCCATCATTGGCGTCTCTTATGTTCTTATGTTCTTGTTTACCTGGTGAAAGTGGTAGCAAACCCTGGAGAGTGCGGTCATCCCGCGTTCATCCCGCACCAACGAAGTGTGAACGCCGAAAGCTGCAACTTGCTTGTGCCCTTATGCGTATATGCGCATATCTCCAGATTACCAAAAAGAAAGCCGTGCCTTACAGCCGTGCCTCCACCAGGGCTGGGCCAACAGTGCGAACGCTCCCTTGCGCCTCCTCCCCGGTCTACTCCCACATCAGTCTGAGAAAAGGATATTTCCCCCCTCAACCAGAGTTTGTGGGGAGTACCTGGGCTTTGGCAAAGATCGCCGGATCCTAATTCCACCTCTCATATTATAAACGGTTAAACACCTCTTTCAGTATGCACATGATAGTTAATTAGGACTAGGGAAAGCACTTTTCACCCAGTTCTAACTAATCTCCACTTTAATGAGGCCTCCTTCAGCTTCAAAGTGGTCAGAGTCCTTAACATTTATAGTATCCTCAACTGGTGTGTGTGTGTGCGCGCGCGTGTGTGTGTGTGGAGGGGTCATTCATATCACTCCCCGTAGTAAACTATTTGGGGCTTGAGCAAACCAGTTTCCCCCTTCCTCATTGGTTTTTATTTTTTCCTCCCCTTTAAGTGATGCTCTGTTGCTCCATCACTCCATAACTCCTCAAGGCAATGAGCTGGCTCAGTGACTGATAGGCCATTCTGAGTTCCCCCCATTTTTAATTTACAAATGAATGCTTCTCTGCATCCCTGCCAAGTCCCCTGAGTGTGCAGGAAGCCCTTTCTGGATCCCTTGTTGTTGCTCTCTGGACACACATGTGACTATCAAGGAGGAGCGATTACTGGTGTTTGTATTGTATGGCATGTGAAGAATCAGGCAGAAAGAATGATGAGAAGGCCAAATGTTCCACATACCTCTTTTAAATTCTTGGACATTAAAAAACCAAATCACCTAAGCACTCATTTCCCCCTTTTTTTGGTCTTATAGCCTGAAGAAGCAAGAAGAATGTTGGGGTAGATGGAGATGGAAGGCAGACTGAACAACAAGAAGCCAAAGGAAATAAAGTACCACCAAGAGCAGGTTGGAGAGAAAACACAGACGGCCTTTACCGGAGCCCACATAGGGTTGCCCAGGTCCTACCTGGCTTGCGGTGGGAGGGAGGGGGCTCCAGGCAGCCAGTCGGGATCTTCTGGTGTGCTTCTTTGATCAGGTTCAAAGAGGGAACTGTAGGGTGGCTGCTTGTAAAGGTGGACTTGTTGCTGATGGGGGTGCAAACTTTGAATTTTCCAGCCCACGTGTCACCTGTTTCCCCTTACCCCTTCCAATGGCATTTATTTATTTATTTATTTATTTATTTATTTATTTATTTATTTATATATTAATTTTGGCTTATATTCCACCCTCCCTGTGAACAGGCTCTTCCCAATGCCACTGGGTTTTAATTTTATTTTTTAAAAGAAAACTGGCACTAGGATATCGTCGTATCAGTATATCTCTGTAACAACATGGGTAGCAGGTTTTCTGAATTTCCCCCTTTCATTTCATTAAACGTTTTTAGCCTCTTCCCTTGTGGTGATGCAAAGGAAAAGACTTATCTTTTTTTTAAAAAAACCAGATGCTTAATTATTTTTCTTTGAAGGGGCATGTCCGTGGATGTTATGAGTGCTACAGGAATCAAGAGCTGGGATGCACAAATCCATTATGCCACCAAACGACCTTCTCTGATGGCCCCATGATCTCTAATTCGGTCCCATATCAACAAAACAGAGATCTGTCTGGGTCATGGCTGGAGCGCGAATCCACAAGAAATACCAAGGTATCTCACACAGTAGGAGCTTGTTTTCATTAGTTAGCTCTTAGGTCATAATAGCAATGGAAAGTTCTTCTGCTAAAGCGTGATTAAAACAATCAAAATGGGCACCAGAGACCTGCTTTATGCAGAACTTCCCAGTTGTAATGGTGCATCCACACCGGGATTTGGCACTGCCAGAAGTCCCACCATTTCAAGGTAACATCCATATGAAGTCCTGTTCCTTCTCAGCAAGACTCATGGGCTCCCTCCATCACTCATGGAGCCAGTTTGGTGTAGTGGTTAAGTGTGCGGACTCTAATCTGGGAGAACCAGGTTTGATTCCCCACTCCTCCACTTGCACCTGCTGATGTGACCTTGGGTCAGTCACAAGCTCTGGCACAGCTGTCCTTGAAAAAGAGCAGTTTCTGTCAGAGCTCTCTCAGCCCCACCCACCTCACAGGGTGTCTGTTGTGGGGAGGGGAAGGGAAAGGAGTTTGTAAGCCGCTCTGAGACTCCAAGTGAAGGGCGGGGTATAAATCCAATCTCCTCCTCCTCCTCCTCCTCCTCCTCCTTCTTCTTTAAACCAAATTGAAAATGAAGCCTATTTGATCAGGTTCAAAGAGGGAACTGTAGTGTGGCTGTGGGTGGAGCTTCCATCTGGAGTGGAGATCAGATGAGAAGAAAAGAAGAAGAGGAGATTTGTAGGTTTACGGCTCAATAACGACACAACACAACAGATCTATTGAAGCTTACTGACCAGGCTCTCTGTCAGCTCTTTCTCTGTACCAAAACTGAACTCTGACAGACTGTCAGCAGCCCTTTATTCAGAGCAGGCTCACACACATTTCTCCCCCCTTCCCTGTCCAGTGAAAGTGTTACAAACAGTAAAAAGACTCTAAGCTAGAAATCACAGTGTGTTTCACAGAATGTTCTTTACTCATAGCTCATATTATCTTGCCCGAATGTTGCAAAGTTTGTGCTCTCAGTAATTCAGCAGACTCATGCAGACTCAGAAGACCTTGTGCATTTGCCAATCTCCCGGTGAGAACTTGAACTCGTTCTGGGCATGCCTCATGGGAGTTGTTCATATTCCCACAGAGATTGGATTTATACCCCGCCCTTCACTACACAAAGGAGTCTCAGAGCGGCTTACAAACTCCTTTCCCTTCCCCTCCCCACAACAGACACCCTGTGAGGTAGGTGGGGCTGAGAGAGCTCTGACAGAAACTGCTCTTTTTCGAGGACAGCTGAGAGGCAATTTGCCAACTCAGTAGCCCCCTTTTTACATGAGCAGAGGGTGAAAAACCTGGAGATCAGAGAGGCACATCTATTTTCCCCTTACTGTTTGTTTTGCTTCTCAGCTCCCTCCAAGACCCTAAACTACACTCTGTTCTTATGTGGGTTGGTTCCTTTAATTCTTCCCTTTCCTTGTTACCTAGGAAAGGATAAAGAGGGAATGTAGCAATTATTTTTCTTTTAAGGTGCATGTTCCTAGACTCTGTGAGTGCTACAGGAATCAAGACCTTGGATACACAAATCCATTATTCTCTGATGACTCCACGATCTCTAATTCTGTCTTGTACGAACAAAACAAAGAACTGTCTGGGCCATGGCTGGAGCGGGAATCAGCAAGAAATACCAAGGTATTTCACACACTAGAATCTTGTTTTCATTAGATAGCTCTTAGGTCATAATCGCTTTGGAAAGTTCTTCTGCTCAAGCGTGATTGAAATAAATCAAATGGGCACCAGAAACCTGCTTTGTGCAGAACTTCCCAGTTTTAACGGTGCATCCACACTGGGATTTGGCACTGCTGGATCAATTCAAGCAATTCAGTCAGGTAGTCGACAAAATACACAGATTTATCCTTCAGCCACATTAACCGAAGATGGCTTTAGTAGGCCTTTATCACCCATGCAACACACATTGCCGTTCGCATCATTATTCATTGTCTTTTGTCAACAAGTAATATAGTTTGTCTATCGTTATCCACTCTTCCTGGATATTTTAATAAAATATTCCCAAGATATATTTTATGCTCTAGTGCAAATTTTGGGCAGTAAAAGACCACGTGGCCTAGATCCTCAATGCTGAGATAATGTAGGTTCAAAGTCCTTCTAGGGTCATCATGAATATGTATGAGATATAGGCCCCGGTCACACGGGCCGGATATCGCGGGGGGGGAGGCGTGGCTAATTGCCCCGGCGCAGTTTGATCCCCGATTACGTGATCAGACTCGCCGGCAGCACACCACCGTTCCTTCCCTCAGCGCCGGCGGGTAAACGAGGGACCAGAGGGGAATGCCGCGTGCCAGCGCGATCACACCACGGGGGTCTAGAGGCAGCTCATGGCAAATGTGTTTCTTTGTCTCTCAGCCTGTGTCTGCTGTCCACTTTCCCCCCTCTCTGGTTCTGAACCCCCTCTCCCCCACCTTTCCCTGTGCCATGACAAAAGGGCTAGATCATTTCACAGGTGCACACACCCCCGCCGAGCCTTCTACCTTCTCGGGGCCAGAGTAAAGCATTTTGGCCAGTTAAATGCTATATGAACATGATGGTGAAAAGTGCTGTCAAGTCGCAGCCAACTTCTGTCAACCTCTGTAGGGTTTTCAAGGAAAGAGAAGAACTGAGGTGGTTCCTCTGCATAGCAACCCTGGACTTCCTTGCAAGTCCTACGAGAAATGTTTGTAGGTATGGTCAATAGGGAAGATACAGTCTGGGGCACACGCTGTTTCCATAAGTATCAGAGGTTGACCTTACACAAACACTTTTTTCTAAATTTTCTTCCAAAGTGGTGCATTGTTTTGGAGAGTATCTACACAGCAGCATCCTGTAACTGTCCACTTTCCAGATTTTGCCTGATGATTTCCACATGGGTTACCTGGTCCAACTTCTGTGCTTTTGGAAAGCTTCCCCCCACCCCCCACTTGCTCACAGCATCATAGTGCTGTTGTGCACCTCTGCTTTTTTTGCGGGGGGCTTTCTCCAATCCCAAACCTGCTTGGCTCCAGAATTTTGGGAAAGACTGCAGTAAAAGTGGGCTTGTTGCTGTGTGGTTGCAAAAATGTTGAATATTCAACCCCACCTGTCACCTGTTTCCCCTTACCCTTCCAATGGCACCCTTTCCTTCCCAGTGCCCCTAGGGGGCTTTTAACTGTTTAGGAAATTGGCACTAGAATATCATTATATCAATATATCACTGTAACAATGTGGGTAGCAGGTTCCCTTTCGTTTTATTAAAAGTCTTTAGTCTCTTCCCTTGTGGTGATGCAAGGAAAAGTCCTTGTCTTTGCAACCAAAGAGTTATACTTGGCCACATGCACAGAAACATGCTGAATCCTAATGTTCCTTCTAAGCTGTGGGGTCTTGTGAGCAAAAATTCTACTTTGTGAGCTACTGGCATTAAAGTTGTGAGCGAGTGATTTGGCTCCTGCATAAATTAGTTTGCTCTGGAGCTCTCCTTCCTGAGCCGAGACAGAAATGTGTGAGCTGGAGGCTAAAAAAACCTGTGAGCTAGCTCACACTAACTCAGCTTAGAGGGAACACTGATCCTAGTAGTGCTGCCACATCTCAGAGGCTCCCAATGCCCTTGCTGGCGCTTACATTGCACAGGTCCACGAGGTGGTCATTCATGCCCGTAGCCTTCTCCATGCCAGCCCCACTGCATCTGGGACCTCAGGGGTTCATCTGAGATGCTTGGGTGGAGCTGTGTGTGCTACACACAGTGGTGTGGAGTACCGCTTGTGGCACATATGCCTGTCTCTCATGGAACACAAAGGACTCCCCCCCCCAAAGTACCCAAGAGCTAAACTTACTCTTTGAATTATAATGGCGAATAGTGGATTTTCTGTGTCTGACAAATGAGATGTGAAACTGGGTGCCAAGAAAACTGCCCCGTCACCAAGTTGCAACTGGGGTGGTATTTGTGTGGATGGCAGAAGGCATTCCAAGGGGAATACATCCAGCAGCTGCACAACATAACAGTGGTGCAGAAAGGTCATTTTCAGAGCAAAGGTGAGGCTCCCCCACCCATGAGATGGGCTCCCGGGCTTCCACTATCCCACCATCAAAGAGGAAGCCTTTCCTTCCTCTTCCCCCTCCTGCTTTTCTCTGTGCTCTGCGCCTTCCTTTTGCTGCCTCTTAGCCTCTCCCATCATGGCCTTCCCCAAGTCTTGACTTGGTCTTACCTTTTGACCAGAGCTCTTTTTGTAGAAAAAACCCAGCAGGAACTCATTAGCATAATAGGCCACACCCAACCACAGAAACTCATTAGCATATTAGGCCGCACCCCCATGTTACCAGAAGTGTGGTCATCCACCCACACCCACCTTTTGCTTCTTATTCTCTTTACCTTGTTTGTTGTCAAAACCCAGGGTCCTTTTTTTGTAGCAGGAACTCCTTTGCATGTTAGGCCACACACCCCTAATGTAGCCAATCCTAATGAGTTTCTGCTGTTGGGTGTGGCCTGTTATGCTAATGAGTTCCTGCTGGGCGTGGCCAACTCAGGAGCCAGCCGGAACTCCGTTCCTGTGCGTTCCTGCCCCAAAATAGCCCTGCTTCTGACCACTCCCTTCCCCACTGCTGCTTGGCTCTGGTCTTGTTCTCAGCTGTGTTGGAGCAATCTGCCTGGGTCCAGCCACTGCTCTCCCTGGGCCTTCCTCACATGGGTGAGTCAGACTCCTGGCCATCTTCAGATCAGGTAGCCAGGGTGGGGGTTGAGTTGGGCCAGAGTGCCGGCTCCCAAGAGCACAGAAATCGGCAGAAGATCCACTCTCCATCCTATATCAGGCGCTCATGTCCTTCAGCCCCACTTCTTAACCAGGATAGCTGTATGACTAATGCATGACCCACAACATCCTGGGATCTTACGACGCATTTATGTGATGCAGAAGGACACATTGTGGAAGCAGAACCTTTTGTTTGTTTTAACAGATGTGTAATTATTTTTCTTTTAAGGTGCATGTTCCTGGACTGTGTGAGTGCTACAGGAATCAAGACCTTGGATACACAACTCCATTATGTCCTCAAATGCCCTTCTCTGATCGCGCCACGATCTGTAATTCTGTCTTGTACGAACGAAACAAATATCTGTCTGGGCCATGGCTGGAGCAGGAATCAGCAAGAAATACCAAGGTATCTCACACACTAGAAGCCTGTTTTCATTAGATAGCTCTTAGGTCATAATTGCTTTAGAAAATTCTTCTCCTCACGCAGAAGGACACATTCTGGAAGCAGAACCTTTTGTTTGTTTTAACAGATGTGTAATTATTTTTCTTTTAAGGTGCATGTTCCTAGACTGTGTGAGTGCTATGGCGATCAAGAACTTGGCTGCACAAATCCATTATGCCATCGAACGCCCTTGTCTGACGGCCCCACAATGTCTCATTCTGTCTCGTGTCAACGAAACAAAGATCTGGAGCACAAATCAGTAAAGGTATCTCACACAGTAGGAGCTCGTTTTCATTAGATAGCTCTTCTTAGGTGATACTTGCTATGGAAAGTTTGTCTACCGAAGCCTGATTGAAATGAACAAAATGTGCAGTGGAGACCTGCTTTGTGCAGAACATCACAGTTTTAAGGATGTGTCCACACTGGTCTTGCATCTCATGGGTGGCACTGTTGGAAGTCCTAGCCTCTAAAGACAATGTCCACACAAAGTCTTTATTGATGACATTATTTCAAGTTGTATAATTGTGTCATAAGCTGCCTCGGGGAGGCCAATGGGAAAGGCTAGGCAGGAATAGATCAGGCCAAGCATGTGAGGAAAACTTATCTCTTGTTAGTTACTGCCATCTAGCTGGTTCATGAATATACATCACTTGGTTACTCTACTGTTGAAGGCTTTTAGCTGAATCCCTGAACAGTGGAAGGCATTCACATGGACCCACCAAACTGCACAGTTCCTCCAGGGAAACACCATTTCCATTTGCAGAACGGGGGCAGAGTTGCCAACCTCCAGGTGGGCAAAGGAGGTAAAGGGGGAACCTCAGCGCATGGTATGCAAAAAGAAAAAAATCACTAAGGAAAAACCATCAACACGAATATATTCTGTACTTTAAAAAAATCTATTCAGCAATAGTCTGTTGCATATTTCTATTGCACACTATTACGTTAATTATATTGAGGCCGGTGGTCACAACCCAACAGTTACTGTCTATAATGTTAGCAGGCTCACAGGCACTACTTTACAACATGGGTGGGGTATAAATATAATAATAATAAAAAAAATAAATTAATTAATACTGTATGGTGCTCAGCTGGTTTTGAGAGCCTCTCTATTCAACACAAGTTGAGAACTGTTGGTCTGCAATAATTTTGTGAATATATTCTGTGAAATCTAGTTCCAAACACTGCATGGGGCTCCAGTTAGTTTTGAGAACCCCCTGATTCTGCTCGAGTTGAGAACTATTGGTCAGCATTAATTCTATGAATATATTCTGTGAAATTTGCGTCCAAGTTATACATACAGCCGCTTTGATCGGAGAGGAAGATAGATTGAAACATGGGTATACCTGGGAAATGCATATGGCTGCACACCAGTTGCACATGGTGGCATATGCATTTTACACCTTATATCAGCGACATCAATTGGTTACGGCAGGGCTCCCAAGTACTTACCTTAATTCGGCGGGGGATGTATAGTTCTTCGCGGGACCATTCCCGCGGGGAAAACACAGGTGCTGTACTATTCCGTCACCCAGATGTGACGTAGGCACGTAGCCGGGCGACGCTCTAGCAATGGGGCTGGAAACTCGATGGTACCATCGAGTTTCCAGTCCCATTACCAGAGCGTCGCCCAGCTATGTGCCTACGTCATGTCTGGGCGACGGAATAGTGCAGCGCCTGTGTTCCAAGCAAGAATCTTCCGGCGGGGAAGCATGTGTCCCCCGCCAGATCGTAGGTAGGTACTTGGGAACCCTAGGTTACGGGTCTATGGACCCTTTTTGTATGTCGTCGGAGGATGTCGTGTAACATCCATACATATGTATTGTATCATGTTTAAGAGTTATTATTGTTGTAAAGTAGTGCCCGTGAACATTATAGACAGGTGGGGCCTGGAGATGTCACAGAATTACAACGGATCTCCAGACGATAGAGATCCATTCCTCTTCAGAAAATTGATGTTTTGGAGGGTGGCATTACACCCTCCTGAGGCCCCTCCCACTACTCTCCCCAGGCTCCACTCCAAATTCTCGAGGGGCTCCCCATTCTGGAGTTGACAACCCTAAGGGGGGTGGAGATGATTTCCTTGATTCATTGTTGTGGCTTCCGTATAGTCCTTCATTGGATCCTGACCACAGGTTTTATTTCCAGAGCTTTCTAGAAGACTAGAACCGCTCCCTTCTCTTTGACAACTTCCCACCTTTTCATCATGTGATCATTAGGAGGAAGGCTCATTCCCTTTGTGCTGGTTCTGGGTTCCGCCGCCAGCGTCCCAGAGGAAAACAGATCATAGAGAGGTCACAGCTAGGGTGCCCAACAGACAAGGAGATAAATGCCCTATCTCTTTAAGAGAAATGTGTGGAAATAGGCAGCTGAGGCTTTTCATGGCACAGAGGTAAAGAACATCACCTGATTAATAACATCCAACTGAGCCTCTGTTAAAGGGATAGGAGCTTTTCTCTCTCTCTCCAGTAGTTGGTAACACTTATGGGGTAAGAAGGAGGGAATGTGTGCCTGCACAGGAGCCTGGGAAGAACAGGGTTGGGGGGGGGACCCCAGCAGGATACAATGCCATAGAGTCCACCCTCCAAGCAACCATTTTCTCCAGGGGAACTGGTCTTCGCTTTGTGGAGATCAGTTGTAATCCTGGGAGATCTTCAACTTGCACCTGGAGGTTTGCAACGACCTGGGTGCCGAATGACGGAGTGAGCTCCCGTCTCTAGTTCCAGCTCCTGCCAACCTAGCAGTTCGAAAGCAAGAAACTGCAAGTAGATAAATAGGCAGAGGTCATTTCGGGGGGGGGAATGCGGGGGAACGCAGTTCCCCCGGGTGAGGTGCAGGGGGGCGGGGCACATGATGAAGCCCCGCCCCCTGCTTCTGGCCGCCCCGCTTCCAGCCCTCATTCAGCCAGGAGGAGGCAGGAGAAGAGGGAGGGTAAGTTGCTTCCTCCCCGCCTCTCCCCACCCCTGCCTGCCTGGGGCCAGGGAGGGCCTTGGCGGGGCTTCCTCGCACTCCCGCTGGCCTTGTAGGTCCATCTGATGTCAGGGTGTGTGGCATATGCTAAAGAGTTATGCTAATGAGTTCCCCTAGCTCTTTTTCTACGAAATTACCCCTGTAAATAGGTACCACTTCAGTGGGAAGGTAACAGTGTTCTGTGCGCCTTGGTGTTTAGTCATGCCGGTCACACGACCACGGAAACATCTTTGGACAGCGCTGGCTCTTCGGCTTTGAAACGGAGATGAGCACCGCAACTCTAGAGTCGGACTCGACTGGCTTTTGAGCAAGGGAACTTTTACCTTTGTCTAAGAATGCTGGATCCCAAAGTGCATAGTCCGTTTTTCAAAAAAATGTATGCCACGTAACTAAATTATTGATTGCTTTTAAAAAATCCTTAAAATGCTGTGTTTTTGTTTCTCCTGAACAGAGGCACATCCTTGAAATGAAAGCTGCTTTGGCAAAAAAATATATCGAGGTACCGAGCTCTTCTTCATTCCCCTTGCAACCCATATATAACTGAGATGTAATTTCACATTTTTATCCTGCCCTTCCACCAAGGGCAACACGTATGGCTCTCCTCTCCCTAAGGTTGCCAGCCTCCAGGTGGGGCCTGGAGATCTCCCGCTCTTGCAACTGATCGCCAGCTGACAGAGATCAGATCCCCCTAGAGAAAATGGCTGCTTTGAAGGGTGGACTCTATATGGCATTGGACCATGTGAGGCCCCTCCCCTCCCCAAACCCCACCTTCTCCCAGATCCACCCCCAAAATATTCAGGTATTTTCCAACCCAGACCTGGGAACCCCACCTCTCCCACTGTGTTAGGGTTGCCAAGTTGGGTGTTGCGCCGCAGCGGGGGACTCCTGACTGGCATCTGGAGCGTGCACGCATGTCACCCGGAAGTGATGTGACGACGTCGGGCACGCTGGGGGCGGGGCACACGTCCACCGCCGGGGAACGGGCCTCTGGGGCAGGGTTTTCCCTGCCCCCCGGGGGGACTTGGCAAGCCTACACTGTGTCCTTACAGCAATCGTCTGAGTTAAGCTAGGCTGAGAGAGAATGACAGGCCCCAAGTCACCCAGTGAGCTTTATAGTTAATAGGGGAATTTGAACACGAATCTCCCAGGTCCTACTCTGGTACTCTAACCACTACAGAACACTTTTCTCTATTTATCTCTATTAAAATCTCTATTTATCGGACGGGAATTCAGTGTCGAGGCTAATAAAAGGGAACTATTCTTTATTTAAAATGTGGGGCCCCAGCCGATTAGAGTGGGTGGTGAAAACACTGAAAATCAAAACCTATTTCTTTGACATGGTTTCTTCAAAAAACAAAACAACAGGGATAATTTATAGAAAAGAGGAAGAGTCCAGTAGCACCTTAAAAACTAACAAAATTTGTGGTAGGGTATAAAAAAGAACTCACACTTCACTACCCAAAGGTGCTTTGGAGAGGCTTACAATCCCCTTCCATCCCCCCCTTGCAACAGACACCCTGTGAGGTAGGGGGGGCCTGAGAGAGCACTGAGAGCTCTGTGACTGACCCAAGGTCACCCAGCTGGCTTCATGTGGAGGAGTGGGGAATGAAACCCGGTTCTCCAGATTAGAGTCCCCCACTCTTAACCCCACTACACCAAGCTTTTGTAAGTTACTGCTCACTTCTTCAGATACCAGGGATAACTGATAATATTATGCAGTGATAATTTATATTATGCAGTGATCATGTACTGTAGGAGCAGAATGTATTTTTTTTAACATGTCCAATCCCACATCAATTCTAGAAAGCATTTAGAAACTGGCAGTGTGTTGGGATGGGCAAGGATTAAGTTTTCTTAATTCTTTGCATTTGTTGGGGGGTGGGGGTGGGGCTTAGGCCTATTGTTTCCTTCTGTCCAGTGATTTCTTTGCATCATTATTCACTTCTAACCTTTACCTGTTTTCATTTTGAAGAACCTCCAAATGCAAGAGGAGATCACAGCCTCTGAGCTGCTGGCTGTGCTGTAAGTATTGGCAAACAGTGGATATGTTTTCATTGAATTTTCTCTTCCTCCCTCACATTATTTGGAGTGAAGTGCAGTTTCCTATCGATAAAACATGCTTCTAGGTCCTCAGTTCTCCTACTCTTTGTGGTACATTTCTCCTGCCCATCCACAACTCTCTGTCCACCTTCCAGCATTTCTCCTGCCCATCCACAACTCTCTGTCCACCTTCCAGCATTTCTCCTGCCCATCCACAACTCTCTGTCCATCTTTCAGCATTTCTCCTGCCCATCCACAACTCTCTGTCCACCTTCCAGCATTTCTCCTGCCCATCCACAACTCTCTGTCCATCTTCCAGCATTTCTCCTGCCCATCCACAACCCTCTGTCCACCTTCCAGCATTTCTTCTGCCCATCCACAACTCTCTGTCCATCTTTCAGCATTTCTCCTGCCCATCCACAACTCTCTGTCCATCTTCCAGCATTTCTCCTGCCCATCCACAACTCTCTGTCCACCTTCCAGCACGGGGTAATGAAGAGACCCGGTGGGTGTTCTACATTAAGGTGGAAGGAAATTCCTCCAGCTTTAAGGAACCCTTCTGCAATTTCAATGGCTCTTCGGTTTAGAAAGGAGATGACTAAGGGGGGGGGACATGATAGCAGTTTATCAAATTATTCATGGGGTGGAGAGAACTGGCAAAGAGAAGTTTTTCTCCCTCTTCCCAACTACTGGAGCTTGAGGGCATCCAAAGAAGCTGATGGGCAGTAGGTTCAGGACGGACAAAAGGAAATACTAGTTTACACAGAGAGTGATTAAAATGTGGAATTCACTGACAGAGGATGTCGTGATGGCCACAGGAATAAACAGCTTTAAAGGGGGATTAGATAGATTCATGGAGGATAGGTCTGTCAATGGCTATTAGCCATGGTGACTGAGGGGAACCCCCACATTCAGAGACACTAAGTCTCTTAACCCCAGAGTCAGGAGGCAACATCAGGGGAAGGCCTCGGCCTCTGTGCCCTGTTGTCGGCCATCCAGAGGAACTGGTTGGCCACTGTGTGACAGGATGCTGGACTTTATGGACCATTTGTTTGATCCATTCGGGCTCTTCTTATGTTTATTCGATAATGAATAACCATTCCTACCACACAATTTGTTTTTCTGGATTTGGAATTTCTTTGCAGCCATATTCTATGTTTATTTTATGTATTGTATTTTGAAAGTTATTCTAAATTATGCAAGGAAAACACGATAGACCGTTTGTCCTGTATGAATTTTGACTTGGATTTTGCATTCTTCTGATTTACCAACTTGTGATGTTTTATCATTTCCCCCTTTCTTGGACATGTTTTATTGGAAGTCTCAATTGAATGAGCTTTTCCATGTGCTCGACTTACTCCTGATTTTTTTGGCAGTCGATCCATAAGCATTGGAATTGGTTTGGACACAGTTCTTCTGCACGTCTGCCCTCCTTCTGCATTTCCACGATTGTTGAGTCAGTTTATTTTCTTCTGCCTTCAATAGTGAGGATTTTCAAGAGAGGGTGCTGTTGTCATCAGTGGCTTCACAGCACCCCTCCTTTTAAAGAATGGCACTAAAATATCACAGAGCATTGTAAGGATAGGCTTAGCCGGTTCTTTGAATTCTTTGAATCCCCAGTTTTTGTTTTAAAAAGTAAGTGTCCAGGTCAATGTTCCCTCTGAAGCTGTGGAGTCTTGTGAGCAAAAATTCTACTTTGTGAACTACTGGCATTAAAGCTGTGAGCAAGCTATTTGGCTGCTGCATAAATTAGTTTGCTCTGGAGCCATCCTTCCTGAGCGAAGGCAAAAATGTGTGAGCTGGAGGCTAACAGACTGTGAGCTGGCTCACACTAACTCAGCTTAGAGGGAACACTGGTCTAGGTCCTTCCCTCACAGGGATATTAGGAAAAAGGGGAGGGGGGGACAAGAAGTAGTTTGACCACAACAGTCGAATTGGCAAACAGTGGACTGGAGGTGGATGGGAATGAATGGAAGAAAGAAAACTAACAGAAATATTACACGTGGGGGGAAAGGTGACTGAAAATAAGCTTCCAGGAGAAGATGGCGATAAAGGTAGTCTCAAAGAAACAGGAAAAACTGGGAGGAGGGAGGGAAGGCAACAAAGAGAAAATTAAAAGCACAAAAACTGGGAGGAGGGAGGGAGGGCAACAAAGAGAAAATTAAAAGCACAAAAACAGGAAAAACGGAGGAGGGAGGGAAGGCAACAAAGAGAAAATCAAAGGCACAAAAATGTGTGTGGAAATCAGGGTATACATTGAAGCAGTATGGGGTCAGAACTGACCCAAAAAACATGCAGAAAGGTCCTATGTCATGTTGGTTTGAGCAGACACATTTTGATTGGAGTAGAATATTAATAACTTGTGCCGTCATCTAATTTATAAGGTAACCATTACCCCACAAAAAAATGTCTTCCAGAAGAAATTAATATAAATGATAGTTCTTATCTACTATTTCCGAGAACTTGAATTGTTAGGGGGAAACAACAGCAGTCACAGAAGGATTTTGAACAACTTACTTCCACGCTGGTTTGCCCTTTTCTGGCTGCTTTTATCAGGAAACTCTCCTGTCCTGCAGGAACAGGAGCAACACATTCGTGTCCAAACAGCCTATGTGGCTGTCAGCCCTGGTGCTGTGGTGGTTCAAGCCCACAGCCTTTTAGGGCTGCCAGGTCAATCTTCTCCCCAGCGGGGGAATTTGGGGGACATTCCAGGAGGGGATGGGGACTGTCCAACATGATGGCATCACATGGAAGCGATGTCATCACGTCCAGGAAGCTGGCGCTGTGCACGCCAGAACTGCCAGTGGTGAGCCTAGCAGACCCCAGAGTTATACTGTCCCAAATCCAGTTTAAAATCATTTGAAAAGAGGAAAGGGGTCCTTTTTTCCCTCCCATTCCATTAACGTTGTATGCATTCTTGTTGCTAAAATCAAATTTATAACAATTGTTGAATCTGATTTATCTATACTGTTCACAGAGGAAATATAATGGATATTTGGGATTGGCTAATCCATTGTTTGCTTAGTGGCTCTCTAAGTGGCTCTGTCACAAAATACTCTAGGTCGGGGGTGTCGAACTCATTTGTTACAAGGGCCGGATCTGACATAAATGTCACTTTGTCAGCCGGGCCATGTCACTTGTACCATAAAACGTATTGCCCGGTACCAGAGATATAAACTGTATAAAGAACAGCAGCTGGTAAGCTCCGAATTGGTGTATCCTCACTGCAAGGCCTCATGGGCTGGGAAGGGCTGCAAAGGAAAGCCTGTGTGGACGGACTGGAGAGCCAGCGGTGCAGCACTGGGTGGATGCTCCCACGCTGCTTGACTGCTGCAGATGAGGTTGTTCCGCCCTGCTGAATCCACAACCAGAGTGGCTCCACACCACACACCCCTGCCAGCAGTCTCCTGTTTCTTCCATTGGATTAGCTGCTTGTGGGCCGAATAAGAGCACTGGACAGGCCAGCTCCGGCCCACGGGCCTTATGTTTGACACCCCTGGCCTAGGTTATAAATAGGCTTGCACAGGGGTCATTTCGTAGAAAAAGAGCTAGGGGAACTCATTAGCATAACTCATTAGCATATGCCACACCCCCTGAGATCACCAGCCCGGCGGTGGACCTGCAAGGCCGGCGGGAGTGAGAGGAAGCCCCGCCAAGGCCCTCCCTGGCCCCAGGCAGGCAGGGGTGGGGAGAGGCGGGGAGGAAGCAACTTACCCTTCCTCTTCTCCTGCCTCCTCCTGGCTGAATGAGGGCTGGAAGCGGGGCGGCCGGAAGCAGGGGGCGGGGCTTCATTGTGTGCCCCGCCCCTGTACCTCACCCAGGGGAACTGCGTTCCCCCGCGATCCACCCCCGAAATGACCTCTGGGCTTGCATTGTGGTGGAATGAAATACCATTGACATGGTATTTTTAAAAAAGATAACAGATTTTTTTTGCTTAAGACATACTATACATAAATTACTTGGTTTTCATAGGCATAGAGAAGACCTAAAGAAGCCTCATGATGAAGCAAGGATGCATGCAGTTGACATATACCACCTAGGACCACAAGCCAACAGAGAGGACAAGAGAAGCTATGTGCATATATGGCAAACGAGCAGACACATAAGGCCTGAAATGTCCGATGAGAGCTTAGAGATCAAAAGACCCGAAGCTGACAGAAAAAACATAAAGAAAAAGGTCAGGGTAAAAGTTGAAGACGAGGGCATTGAAGTACCTCAACCACACAAAACTAAATTACAGAAAAAATGGCTGGAAGAATCTATACAGATACTCCGAAGTGCAGGTAGTCAAGCATCACTACAGAACCTGCAGGAGTGGTTCCAAGCATCCATCGCAAACTTCAAAGAGAAAGGCCCTCAAGCTTCCAAACAGAATTTGCGGCAATGGCTTGAAACAACTAAGGAAAACCTCCAAGAGAAATGTCCTCAGGCATCCAGGAGGGATGTGAAAGAATGGCTTGAAATAACTTTAAGAAATATCCAAGAGGAAGATCCTAATGCAACCACACTAAATGTGGAGGAATGGCTTGAAACATCCATGAAGAAAATCCAAGACTTCCAAGAGCAAGGTCCTGAAGTATACAGACAGGCTGTGCCAAATGAACTTGAGCAGGAGAGGCCTGAAGCATCCAAACTAAAAGTTCAAGAATGGCTTACACCATCCAAGAGAAGTATCCAGGACCTCCAAGACAGGAGTTCTGAAGGATCCACATGGAATGTGAAAGAAAAACCTGAGCAAAAAAGGCCCGAAGTCCCTGAATTGCTCAGAGATCGTCTACAAAAAGGATGGCTTCATGCATCCCTGGAGAACCTCAGAAGCGGAGGTTCTGAAAAATCCAAGCAGAATATACAGGAAGGACTTCAAGCACTTATGAGTAGACTCAGCATGAAAGTCCCTGAAGCGCCTAAACAAGATTTACAGGAATGGCTTGAAGCACGTATACAGAATCTCCAAGAGGAATGTCCTGAGGAATCCAGAAAGGACATGAAAGAATGGCTTGAAATATCCAAAAGTTATCTCCAAAAGGAAGGACCTGAAACTTCCAAATTAAGTGTTCAAGAATGGCTCAAAGTATCCATGAAAAGTGTTCAGGACCGTCAAGAGAGTCATTTTGAAGGCTCTGCACAGAGCATGCAAGATCTCCCAAAAGATCCTGAGCAAACAAAACCTAAAGTCCCGGAATTGCGCAGAGATCATCTAAAGAAGAGCTGGATTGAAGCACCCATAGAGAACCTCAAAAGAAGTGAAGCGTCCAGGAAGAACGTACAGGAAGGACTTAAAGCAGTTATGAGTAGACTCAGCAAGAAATGCCCCGAAGCATCCAAACAGAATTTACAGGAATGGCTGGAAGCACGTATACAAAATCTCCAAGAGGAATGTCCAGAGGAATCCAGGAAAGACATGAAAGAATGGCTTGAAATATCCAAACATTACCTCCAAGAGGAAGGACCTGAAACCTCCAAACTAAGTGTTCACGAATGGCTCAAAGCATCCATGAGGACTATCCAGGACCTTCAAGAGAAAGGTTTTGAAGGAGCCACGCAAAACGTCCCAGGGGAATATCCTGAAGTTTCCAGAAAAGATATGAAAGAATGGTTTGAAGTATCCACATTTTATCCACCAAAGAAAGATCCTGACACTTCCAAGCTAAATGTGGAAGAATGGCTTCCTGCATCTATGAGCGGCATCCAGGAACCACAAAGTCCTGAAGTATCCAAACAGAACTGGCAAGTGAGAGAATGTGAAGCATCCCTAACAGATGTGCGGCCATCGTTTGAAAGCATAAACTTGCTAGACCAAAGTCTGGAAAGATCCAGTGGAAACGTGCATGCATGGTACAGATCAAATCTAGCAGAGAGTTCTGCAGCGTCCAAGCAGAATGTGGGAAAACAGCTTCAGTTATCCTCTGATATTGACAGTTGTGAAGTATCCCCAGGAAGCATAAGGGACTGGCTTTCAGAATGTGGAAGGAACGATGAAGTGGAACACCTTGAAATACCCGGTAAGCCCAGAGCAGAGAGGCGGGTAAGATCCATAAGGGACTTAACAGCAGAAAGTCCTGGATCATCCACTCTGTCTGTGAAAGGTGGGCTTCAGGCATTCATACCAAAGGTCAGAAGAGGAGCATCCAGACTCAAGGTGCAAGAGTGGCTTGAATCCTCTGTGAGAAGCCTAGAAGAGGCAGGCGTTCAAACATCCAAACTGAGCCTGCAGCGATGGCTTGAAGACTCCATGAGAACCCTAGATGAGAATTGTCCTGAAAATTCAAGGCGTGACGTACAAGACTGGGTTCAGGCATCCCTAAGGCAGCTGGAAGAGCCTAAAATATCCAAGCTTACTGCACAGGAATGGATTGGGGCAAGCCTAATGAGCCTTAAAGAGAAAGATTCTGATATGGTGGAATATCTTCAGGGATTCATAAAAGATCTTCAGGAGGAAGCATCCCGACTAACTGTGCAAGAGTGGCTTGAAGCATCCCTGATAAAACTTCAAGAGGAAGATCCAGAATCATCCGGAAACAACGTGAAGGAATGGCTTGAATCATCCCTCAGGGAATTCTCAGCAGCAAGCCCTGAAACATCTGGGCATTATATAAAGAAATGGGTCGAAAGATCCCTAAGGAACCTTCACATGCCCAAGCAAAACCTGCAGGGATACATGAAGGAATCCCTAGAGCATCTCGGAGCAGGACATTTTGCAGCACCTGCATCAAGACACGACATGGATTGGTGTACAGTGCCCCGAAGTATCATGGGGGTCAGAGATTCTAAGGGGATATTAAAACATGGGTCATCTAGAGTACACTTCGATAGGCATGATGTCTCCAGCCTAACATCTGAGGGGAAAATAGCAGACCTTGAGCAAGAGGAAGCCAATGAAATTTCCCAAATATTCATCACCCCTGAAGTTTACCCCCAAACTCCAAAGCAAAGAGGGGTCAAAGGGAAACATTTACATGACCAAGGAGGATCAAAAACAAAGGTTAGTCCAATATTATGGGTGCACAACATGCATTCCATTCTGATTTCCTATGGTTCCAAATTCTGCACTGAGGAAGTGCGTTCTGCAACTCATGATGTATTCTGCTTCCATTATTGAGGCTTTCTAAAAGGTTGGGAATATTCTGCTGGGGAGTGTTGTAATGAAGTTGGATCTTGGGGGGGAAGGAGAAGTGAAGAGAGACAGTGGGGATTACATAGGAGGTTGGGTTGGAAGAGAAGGAAGGGTGGTCATGTGAGAAGGATGAATATTTGCTCAGGCATTGTCTCGTGCATGCTTTTCGTGCATTGTGCTAGAAAGGTTGCTTCCTTGTACTGCATTGTAAAAGCTCAGACTGTGCATGAGGAACTTACACGAATTCACAGTTAAAGTAATATATTTATATATTTCTTAAGTTAAATTTTTAAATTGTCCACACCTGTAGAACAGGGCTCAGGGGTGGGGTGCATCAGTAAAAACATCCACATAATACAATTCACACTTAAATAATTGAAAAAATATAAATTTACATTGATACAAGAGTTGTAAGCCAATAATCAATAAGATGGTGATAAGACTACGGTAGTATGCCACTGCAGGGAGGCAAGAAAAACAGGAGTGTCAGCCATATGGGAAGCCATCACTGTCCTCAACCAAACACCTGGCGGAACCTCTCCACCTTACATGCCCTGCAGAACTGCATTAAGTCACAAAGGGCATGGATGTTATTCAGTAGAGAGTTCCACCAGGTTGGGGAGAAGGCGGAACATGCCCTGGCCCTGGTCAAGGACAGCTGAATGCCTTTCAGGCTGGGGGCCACCAGTAGGTTCTTATTAACAGAGCACAGTGCTCTTCAGGGGGTATACCAGGAGAGGTGGTCCCAAAGATACATGGGTCCCAGACCATTAAGGGCCTTAAAGGGTAGTACCATAACCTTTAACCTGATCCAGTACTCCACTGGAAGCCAGTGCAGGTCACGCAGCACAGGTTGGATATGTGCTGTACTGTACAGGTTGGATATGTGCTGTGGGTCCAGTAAGGACCCATGCTGCCACATTTTATATCAGTTGGAGTTTCTGGTTCAGTCTCAAGGATAGCCCTATGTAGAGCGAGTTACAGTGGTCTAATCTGGAGGTGACCATTGCATGGATTACTGTAGGTAGGTCAGGGCGGGACAGGTAGGGGGTCAGTTGCCTCACCCAGTATAGTTGGGAAAATGCCAGTGTGACAAGGTTTGTGATATGGGCCTCCCTTCGTAAGGAAGCATCTGGAATACCACCCAGGCTCTTGACAGTTGGTGCCAATATCAAGGGCTCACCGCGAAGAGCCGGGAGTCAGAACCCCAAACCCAAGTCCACCCTGTCCAGCCACAGAACCTCCATCTTAGCAGGATTCAGTCTCAGCCAGCTCTGTTTCAACCATCCCACAACAGCCTCCAGACCCTCGGCCAGATTTGCTGGGGCAGTGTGTGGCTGGCCACCCATCAACAGTTATAGCGGGGTGTCATCAGCATAGTGTTGACATCCCAACCCAAAACTCCACACCAGTTGGGCAAGGAGATGCATGTAGATATTAAACAACATCGGAGAGAGGATGGCCCCCTGAGGGACCCCACATGCTAATGGGTGCCTAGTTGACACCAATGCTCCCGCTAAGCCATGGAGTCTTGTGAGCAGAAATTCTACTTGGTGAGCTACTGGCTTTAAAGTCGTGAGCGAGCGATTTGGCTGCTGCATAAATTAGTTTGCTCTGGAGCCCGTCCTTCCTGAGCCGAGACAAAAATCTGTGAGCTGGAGGCTAAGAAAATGTGAGCTGGCTCACACAAACTCAGCTTGGATGGAACACTGGTTGACACCCTCTCTCCTAGCGCCACTCTCTGTCCCTGACCTTGGAGGTAAGCCACTTCAAGGCTACCCCACAGACTCCTACATCAGTGAGGGGACCCACAAGACTCGCAGGGAGGTAGAAATCTCATCTTCACACACCCCTGCCCACTCACTCACCCAGCAGTCAGGCACTTGCCTGATAGCATGACTGGCATACGTGGTGGGGGAAGAGGAGCCGGGGGCTAACCCTGGTCTCCCCCCCCTCTACATCCTCCAGCCTGCTGCGCCACTGCCTAAGCTGCTAAGGGAAGACTGGGGAGCAGGGGTGGCTCCCACAGAGCTCCCACAGAGCCAGTTTTGTGTAGTGGTTGAGTGCATGGACTCTAATCTGGGAGAACCGGGTTTGATTCCCCACTCCTCCACTTGCACCTGACTGGATGACCTTGGGCAAGCCGTAGCTCTGATAAGAGCTGTCCTTGAAAAAGAGCAGTTTCTGTCAAGAGCTCTCTCAGCCCCACCTACCTCACAGGGTGTCTGTTGTGGGGAGGGGAAGGGAAAGGAGTTTGTGAGCACTACCTTTGGGTAGTGAAGGGCGGGGTATAAATCCAATCTCTTCTTCTTCTTCTTCTCCTCTGGTCGGCTTCCAGCACCACCTGGGAAGCAGGAGAAGGGGGGCAGCCATTCCTCCTCTGCCCGCTCCTCCTTCCCCACTGATCTCCGGTGCTTCTGCTGAGATGGTCATGACCTTTGTCCTCCTTCTGCCCCCCCCTCCAGCTTTCTATGCTGCTGCCTTGGCAGCCGAGAGAGGGACCAACGGTGGTGGCACCAGCAGCTCCCCCACAGGTGAAGTTACGGTGATGGGGAATCTTGCTTGCCTATACCCCTCCTCCACTTTGCCTGCCTACCCACTTCCCCCCTGCTACCCATGTGTCCCAAGACCACTTTCCCGGGAGTAGATGGCTTTGGGTTGGATCCACCCACCTCTGTCATTCGTTCTCAGACCCTTCTTGCCACAGTTCCTATCTCATATGAATTTTGGGCATGCAGCTCTAATTTCCCCTACCATAGACATTTTTCATGCTCAAAGGGAAGCCTTTCTGACCAGTAGAAAAGCTGGTTGGATCTAACCCATTGAATAGACCCCAGTAGGAATCTGGGTAGACCTGTTTAGCATTGCTGATATGCTTTCCAGATGCTATAAATGCCTGAGCCATGGAACAACTGCAGTGCCATCCTACGCAGAGTTTCAGTCGGATTGGAAAGGGCTAACTCTGTTTAGGATTGCAGTGTCACTCATGGAACCACTTCAAGGGGAGGTGATCCTAGGCTTAGCTGGTTGCCTTTGGTGGCTGTCCTGTCTCTTTCTCCTTCTCAAGATCATCCTCAGAGTATTGCTGAAGACCTGGACTGATTTCCCACAGCCGCTGCTCTGTACTCGCTCCTCTCTTTGCCCCTATGGTATGTGTCAATTTCCCATTCGAAGCCGCGTGGCCGTATTTTAACCCGCAGCTTCACTCAATTTTCCTCACTGTTTCGTGATCCTGTATTTTGAGGATTACAGAACTGCAGGCAAAATAGGGCAAAGCCGCGGGTCAAAATGTGGCCACGTGGCTTCGAGTGGGAAATGGACATGTACAATTGGGGCAAAGAGAGGAGCGAGCGCAGAGCAGTGGCTGTGGGAAATCGGTCCTGGTGTGAGATGCAGAAGCTGTTTAAACTGGCATCGTTCCATTTTAATCTGACATAAGGTCACACCGTGCATTGTGATGCACTGAATTTCCCAGCATCTTGACCATGTGGTTTATAACTTTATATTATTGAGGATTCCATCAGTGCATTTCACAAAATAGGCCATGAATAGATCCATGACGGAAATGCTAAGATTTTTTAAAAAAGTTTAACATATATAAAACCCAGAACTTTTATTGTCTTTGCTTCAGGAGATGAATGTGGCCATGCCTCCAAAATCAGGTTAGGGTTTAACGGGGCTTCTTTGCAAACAGATTTCTGAAATCCTAATTCTGTTTTGGAATTCTTGCATCTCAGGATATGAACTAATCTTATATTTACCCACTTGCTGAAATCTGACTTTTTAGGCAAAGGTTACAATGACTAACAGGGTATCTATGACTTACAGAAAGACATTCACCTCTCTCCCTCCCCCTCTTCTTTTTCCCTCCATCCCTAATTGCTCATAGATGTTAATTGCCAAGGTCTCCAGTGCCTTCTTCAAGTACAGGTTTGTGAATTCTTTTTATTATATCCAAACTGTCTCCAGCCTTGACTTGAGGGGCAGACGAATGGGAGTTTTCAAAGGTCAACAGAAGAGTTTACAATGCCAAACTGTGCTTGGTGGTGGGGGTGGAAAGGGCCATCAAGTTGTAGCCGACTTACAGCGACCCTGTAGGGTTTTCAAGGCAAGAGACGTCCAAAGGTAGTTTGCCATTGCCTGCCTCTGCGCCGTGGCCGGCCCTGGACTTCCTTGGTGGTCTCCCCTCCAAATACTACCCAGGGCCATCCAGGTCAGGGTAATCAATGAAGTACCCTTTTAAAACTTATTGTAGGGAGCAATGCATTCCCAAAGGGGGAGGTCCAGAAGAAAAGGAAAACAAAATAGTGTGTTCAATCAAGTATTTAAGCTGAAAATAACATGGGTGGAAAGAGTACTTTTGCTTGCCACTGGCACCAGCCAATAGGTGTCTGCAGTAAGTGGCGCAGTCCAACCCGTAATCAGTTATTGACTTCTACGGTGTGAAGGGGAAGCACCTTTCCCCCAAGTAACTCCATGCTGTGGTTTGAGTGCAGAAAAGAATAGACATGCTCTCTAGGGTTGCCGGGTCCTGCCTGGCCCACCTGCAAGGGATGGGGAGGGGGGTCGGGTGGCCAGATCCAGGTTCGGAAACTCCTGGAGATTTGGGAATGGGTCCTGGGGAGAACAGGGAGCTCAGTGGGATACAACGCCCATAGCGTCCACCCTCCAAAGCATCCAGACTAACTGCTCTCTGTGGTCTGGAGTTGAGCTGTAATTCCAGGGGGTCCACAGATCCCACCTGGAGCCTGGCATCCCTGGAATGGGGACGTGTCTGTGTTCATGCTCGGATTCCTCACACCACCTGGATAAAAACTGTGGATTCCACAAACAAAAACACTCCCTGGAAGAAAAAATAATAATAATAAAAAACCCAATCCTCTAGTCCTTAGTGGATGACTGTAGATGAGCAAAATAAATCATGATGCTGTTTCCAAAGGCTGAAGAAACTCTTCCCCCCCCTTTTTTCTCTCACTTTAGAAAACCTCTCATGATCTTGGCCATCATGATGACTCCCCCAGCGCTGATAGTGCTTGCATTCTTATACTACAGATGGTGCTGTTCATCCTGTGGAGGCCTCCGCCCAACCTAAAGATGCCCGTACAGTGGGACAGCTTTGAGCCACGTTATAACAATGGAGCTTGCTTTTTATTCCTACACTTCACCTGGAAATGCGTTTTCTTTCTTGACTAACCCCCACAGATAGTGTAAGAATGTCGAGACCTTTGCCTAGCTGGGTTGGATTTTCCCAGCACTGCTCTGCTTGGGTTGCCAGCTCTGGGTTGGGAAATTCCTGGAGATTTTTGGAATGGAGTCTGGAGAGGGCGGGGTTTGGGGAGCGGAGGGACTTCACTGGGGTATAATGCCATAGAGTCCACCTTCCAAAGCAGCTCTTTTCTCCAGGGGAGCTGAAATCCCAGGAGATCCTCAGCCACCCCCTGGAGGTTGAAATCCAATAACAACATCCATGTCAAAAATAATGAAGAGTCAATAAAGACATGTTGCAAAATCATTTACTGTAGTAATTCTGTAGAAAATTCTCTTCTATTACCGCTCGCGCCCTAACGAATGCTGCGCAATGTAAACAATTTGTTTCACAATATTTGCTTCATCTGAGTGTGTAGCAATCACAATTCTTATCAATGACTACTTATCAACTCTTGAAGAAAACATTCCATGTTGACTCTCTGATAACAGAACCCGAGGTCTTCACAGGGTCTTCAGATAAAGCAAATATTGCAAAACAAATGGTTTACATTGCGCAGCATTCGTTAGCGTGTGAGCGATAATAGAAGAGCATTTTCTACAGAATTACTACAGTAAATGATTTCGCAAGGTATCTTTATTGACTCTTCATTATTCTGGCCATGGATGTTGTTGCTGGATTTCCACTTCCTCCCGTGATCTTTCATTTTTGGCTTCTACCACCTGGAGGTTGGGAGCCCTCTCGATGGCAGATGCTTCTGATGCCTAAGGCGCTTTCTGCTATTAGTTGGGTCACTGATCATCACAGTGGGAAACACACCAGAAAATATGTCATTGAAGTGGTACTGTCTGCTGCTGGATTTTAAAAGCCCACTGATGCTGTTTCAACATCAGGACAGCTGTTCTGTCCAGGCTCTACAGTCAACAATACAGCAAGCATGCCTTGCAAATGTCCAGCACCTGAAAACATGAAAAGCTCAGAACTGTAGAAAGCTGGGGGAAAGCCAGATAACAGGTATGGGCTCTGGGTTGGGAAATACCTGGAGATTTTAGGGGTGGAGCCAGGAGTCTCAACATGGGACAGTGCCACAGAGTGCTCCCTCCAAAGCAGCCATTTTCTCCAGGGGATCTGTTGTCTGCAGCGCTGTTTTGGGGCAGGAACGCACAGGAACGGAGTTCCGGCTGGCTCCTGAGTTGGCCACGCCCAGCAGTAACTCATTAGCATAACAGGCCCAGCAGCAGAAACTCATTATGGAGCGGTGGCGCAGGCGGTAAAACGCCTGCTTGTAACATCACCCGAACAGCCACTATGGCTGTTCGAGTACCACCGCGGTCGAGGTGAGCTCTCGACCCTCGTCCCAGCTCCCGCCTACCCAGCAGTTCGAAAGCAACCTAATTGCGAGTAGATAAATGGGTACCCACCCTTAGAAGGGTGGGGGGCACCCTGTGTGGCAGCTGAAAGACGGCATGCGACGGCGGCAATGGCGGCAATGGCGGCGACGATGACGGCGGCGAGCGAACGGCATTGGTGGCGTGGCGTTGCGGCGGCGTGCAGGCGCGATCAAGGGGCTGCGATCGAGCGATCCCTGGCGGTGGAAGGAGAACAACACTTCGCCAAGTCCGGAGACCCGACCGAGCTAAAGCCGACCCGACGACAAAAACCGCCACAGGGGGGGTGCTGGTAGGCTGTCCCACCCCGATATACTAACTGTGGCCCCAGTTAGGGAATATGGGTGATTAGCACCAAGAAATATGTAAGCCGCTCAGAGACCCCTACGAGGGTTCGAGTGGGGTATCAAGCTGAAGGTTAAATAAATAAATTAAAAATTAGAATTGGCTACATTAGGGGTGTGTGGCCTAACATGCAAAGAAGTTACTACTACAAAAAAGGCCCTGGGTTTTGAGAACAAACAAGGTAAAAAGAATAAGAAGCAAAAGGTGGGTGTGGCTGGATGAGCACACTTCTGGTAACATGCGGGTGTGGCCTAATATGCTAATGAGCGGTGCTATCAGGGGTGTGGCCTAATATGCTAATGAGTTCCTGCTGTTGGGTGTGGCCTATTATGCTAATGAGTTCCTGCTGGGCTTTTTCTACAAAAAAAGCCCTCGTTGTCTGTCAGCTGGAGATCAGTTGTAAAAGCAGATCTCCCAGCACCACCTGGAAGTTGGCAACCCTACCCTGATTGCTACAGAATTCTTCAAGGTGCCCAAAGAAAAGGAACTGTGATAAGTTATCCCTGCAAAACCTAATGAGAGTTTATGCTGTTCCCAGATCCATACCTATTTTATTATATGCCGATGATTCAGTTTTAACATCAGGATCTTCTATTGGGCTACAAAGGCTAATATGATCTTTCTCTAACTACTGTCAAGAACAAGGCCTAACGATCAACTTTGTAAAGATATTGGTCTTTACAAGAGAGAGAGAGAGAGAGAGGAGTCTTAAGCTATAAATGGATGTTAGATGGTAATGAATTAGAACATGTCCTTTAAATATCTGGGGATAACATCCAACACACATTGGAAACCCCAGTGCAAGGATGTAATGGCATCAGCAGCTTGCTCTAGTACAGCAATAAAGCATTTTGTCTCAATTACCATATGATGCAGCAGTCTGAGTCTATAAGGCAAATGAGACTATAGATGAGCCATTAGTACAGTTTCTGTGCCAAAACTTTGGCATCCCAAAATCTGTAGCTGCTGCTGCCCTTAGACTGGAACTTGGTCAGCATTCTGTCGAAGGTAGAGCCCGGTTATTGGCATTAAATCTGAAACTCAAAATAATGTTTTTGGAGGATAAGAGCTTATTATATTATATGAAATCAGATAATTTCTCCAATTCATGGAATGAGGCTATAGCAGAAAAATTGAATATTTCAGGGTGTCCAGAATGTAGTTTTTATTGGGTTAAATGCAAAAAAAAAATCAATTGCCTTGGAAGCACAGAAGATTTTTGCGGTATCTTCAATTCTCCACGTTTCCAGGTTAAGGGAAAAATGCTGTTCAAACACTTTACAAAGGTGATGAGACTCTAATGGTAACAAGAGGGGGGGGGGGAATTACTTACAAAAATAGAAGCTCATCTCCTATGACAAGTTCATGTAGGTACATTTAACTTATTGTGAACACATTAACTTCGAAAGAGGTTAACTTGCTACAGCTCCAAGTCCAGGTAAGAGACAATAACTGAGGTCCTGTATAAGATGAAGCAGGCAAACAAGCCACAGCCAAAGAAGCTCAATATCTAATCAATGAGAAGGGGAGGCCAGCAGCCAAGCGTTCCAGAGGGAGAGAATTTTCCCTCCCGGATCCTCTTGTAAGCACAGTTACAATGTCCAACAGCCTGTGGATGGATGAAGCCATGTCTTTCTGAGGTGATCTCTGGACAATTCAAGCCTTTCTGGCTCAAGATCTTCTGGCACATCCTGTCTGGATGTGTGTGGGGCGGATCCCAAGGCATCATATTCCCCCGAAGGCCAAGGAGGGGCGTGTGTGTGTGTATGTGTGTGAAGGGAACAAGACTATATCTAACAATTCTTTCACTATCAGACCATAGGTCAAAGCAAAATAAGCAATTCCATATGAGCCAGTTTGGTGTAGTGGTTAAGTGTGTGGACTCTAATCTGGGAGAACCGAGTTTGATTCCCCACTCCTCCGCTCGCAGCTGCTGGATGACCTTGGCCAAGCCATAGTTCTGTCAGAGCTGTCCTTGAAAAAGAGCAGTTTCTGTCAGAGCTCTCTCAGCCCCACCTACCTCACAGGGTGTCTGTTGTGGGGAGGGGAAAGGAAAGGAGTTTGTAAGCCGCTCTGAGACTCCAAGTGAAGGGCGGGGTACAAATCCAATCTCTGAGTAAGCAGCAAATCGAAACATAAAAATGGAAACCAATAATCAAATTGGGCAATTTCAAATCAAAATAATCAAGTAAAACAAAAAATAAGCAACAATTCCCACAACCCAAGAGGCACATTCAATCATAAAAAATACAAACGATTTTTGAATGGTAGGAGCACTACAGAGAGCGGCATTTCAACATTGATGGCACTACAGAGGGGGGGACAGGGGGGAGATTGGAAACTATAGAGGATAATGGCAGAATGGCTATACAGAAAACACTCTTCAACCAAAAGGATTAAACTCTGAATTGGACTTAACATGTTTATTGTGATTCATATATTTTAGACCAGTCTCCAGTAATTTCATAACCTAGTTGGCAACTTCAGTATTAGAAATTGAGGTGCCTGGAAGGGATGTATAGCTGCTGCTGACTTAAACCCATACAATAGACCCAGTAGGTTACTTCATTTATAATATCATCAGGAATTCTGTATCCAGGAGTTGGCAACTTTATAGCAACTAAGTTATTTGTCTAGTTGTAACCAGTTTAGATGCATATAGCAGGCTTATTAGGCTTGATATCTCCAGGAATTTCCTACCTGGAGATGGCAACTTTGATTACTTTGGTGCAAATGCAACAAGGGCTTCTACAACTTTAAAAGCCAGCAGGATACAACCAGCTCCGTTCAATGTAGATTCATAAAGCAGACCCAGTATGCTGGATACTCTGAGGCATGTTTGGTCCTGTTACATAGAAGCAGCCTTGAGAGGTGCTCACTAAAGCTTAGGTAGACCTGGCCCTAGGTTAAGTGAGTATATGATGTTGTTGTGGTCCATATATTGTGCTGTTTCTTAAAATATTCTTAATTAAATTCTAAGGAGGTATTCTAAGGAGCCTTCTAAGGAGCCTTCATGAGTTCAGGAACGCATGGACCCCCCGGAAAGCGGTTCCGAGGGGGTGAATACAGTTGTCCCGTCAGAGATGAGCCCAGGCGTCCCGAGAGCTCGGATAACAGGAGGGCGGGCGAGAGTGCAGGAGAGACGGGGGAACTGGAACTGGAACCTACCCGAACGAAGAGGGACCAATGAGGTCCTTCAGGCCAGTGTAGATGCGAATGGGGAGCTTCGGGATTTCCCGGAAGTGACCCCCACCCCCGAAGACGCCCAGGCCACCCCAACCGGGAGGTGGGACCGGAAAGAGTGACGTAGATATCACCCTATCAGATGAAGACAGCGGAAAGGGGGAGAATCCAC
>NW_015160841.1:414386-476010 GCF_001447785.1 Gekko japonicus
GAGGTGACGAGCATAGGAATAGCGAGAGAGCGAGAATCCGAGTAAGCTGTCACTCCGAGAAGTGTCGTTGAGAGTGGCGCAACTCTCTCCACTTCAATTCTGAGGCTTTGGCTCCCCCCCGTGGGACATCTGTCGACACGGCTGAGGCACCCCTCCCCTCAGGGGAGGACCCCCGGCGTGACACAGAGAAACTGAATAGTATTGTCCTATAAGGAAATGGAAAGACTTCCAATAGTTGGTAAGATTTAATGAGACTCTGTGCAACAGTGATAATAACATAATGTATTTAATATGACTCTTTTGTATTATTGGGATCAATGTTTTGAAATATTGTTAATAAGTAATATTGTTAAAATAGTATTATTGTATTTTTATACTTCTATACTTCTATAGTTCTTTGTTCCTATACTTCTATAGTTCTTTGTTCCTGAGGAAGGACCAGAAGTCTGAAACACTGAAAACTACCTAGGAAAAGTGCTGGATATCTATTCTGGACTCTGTATTTTCCTTTTATGGATTTCTGTTGGCTTCTGTATTTTCCTATGATGGATTATATGAATAGATTCATTCCTGACTATATGTGCATTTCACTTTGTTGAAGTCTCCTTTTGGATATATATTTTTGCGGGTAATTCAGCTCACATTTGTTTTCTGTTGTTCTTTGCGATTTCTTACTGTGTGCTGTACTGTTGGTTGTTGATTGTCTGTAGTACAGCATACAAAGATGTTAACTACACTATTATATAATGAAATAGTAAAAGAGAACAGGAACAACTGTAGTTAACAGACTCACTAATAACAAATTGCCCAAAGGCTAAAGAACATGTAGTAGATAGTAATGTATATAAAGTGGTAACAATAGAAAAGTACAGAATGCAAACCATAGGCAACTTGTGCATCAATACACTGCAATAGAAAAGTGTTCTTTAGCGTTTTGGCAATTTGTTATTAGTAAGTCTGTTAACTGCACTTGTTCCTGTTCTCTTTTACTATTTCATCATTGTCCGTAGTACAGCCAGGAGATCCAAAGATTGTCTGGAAGCCTTAAGTTCTAGCTCTTTTGTGGCGAGCTAGACTTATTTTTTGGACTGAGAGAGCTCTGAAAGAGCTGTGACTGACCCAAGGTCAACCAGCTGGCATCATGGGAAAGGGTGGGGAATCGAACCCGGCTCTTAACCACTACACCAAACTGGCTTATGTGAGGACTTTTCTGTTTTGTTTGGCACTCCCTCAGTGATCCCTCCTTCCTGCTCAATGTTTTAATTCTTGCTTTTATGTCTTTGTATGTATTTTAGAGCTGGTTGTAATTGTTTTAATAGTGTGTTGGTTTTATTAATTTTACAATGTGAGTTTATTCTGTACATTTTGATTTGTTAGCCACTTTGGGACCCCTTATGAGGGCAGAAAGGCAGGATATAGATGTTGTAAAAACCAATCAGTCAATCTGAGAACAGTCTTGTAGCATCTTTTACTGGTGCAAAGTGGAGAAACAGACGCTGGAGAAAAGGTGGGGGGGAAACTGCCTCCAGGGCACGGAGTCCGAGGAGTCCATTCACAAAACCGGTGTGCTTGCGATGGCCACTTCTCTTTCAACCTGTGTGGAAGAAAAGGCCAAGAGCAAGTTACAAGAGCAGCTGAAGAAGCTGACCGTTTCAGTTCCCCACACCAAGGGGTGGCAAAAACCAGTGGAGGGCACTCTCAGAAAACAACTCCCTCACAAGCAGGGAGTGCTCATGGGATTTCCTGTAATTCTGGAGCAGCCCTGTAGCTAGGGACTTTTTTGGGGAGTGGGCCATGGGGGGGGGAGCTAATTTAATCAAAAGTTCCAGGTAACCCTCTGGTGGTGGGGGGGAGGCAGGCGTTTTTTAAAGCCAGCGCACACAGGCTGGAGTACAGAGACCGGTCCTGTGGTTAAGAGAGGGTGGATGGTGAGGAAGAGAAGCTGGCAGGAGCTGGCGGCAATTTGGCTGAGTTTCAAAGGGAGGGGAGGGTGGGGAGGCAGCTCTGGGGATGAAGGATTCCACTTCTCTGGAGTGCCCAAGGAGCTCAGTTGTCGGGCAGCCAGGTTGTAGGCAGCGTGGTGTGCAGGTGGCAAGTTGAGGTACCTTGGGGACAGCCCGGGAGGGAGGTGGCCCAGAGGAAACACGATGGGGCCGGGCCCCGTGGGCCCCACGTTAGCTACGGGCCTGTTCCGGAGGTGGTGTGAAAAGCTACACAAAAAACACAATGCATGTTAAGCTCTACTCTCTTCTAAGGAAATAGGCTTCACAATTACACCCAGGTATTTTGATGTGCTTACGTCCATGACTTATTCAACAGCCAGAAGACTTCTGTCTGTGCTAGAGCAGCTCAAATGTCCTTCAACACAGCAAGGAGTCTGCATCCCTTGGAAAAGGGCCACCCTCTTAAATGCTTTGGGAATGAAATCGAACCAAGTTTCAGTCCAGTGGCACCTTTAAGACCAACGAAGTTTTATTCTGGGCATAGCTTTCATGTGCACGCGCACTTCAGATATACTTTGTGCATCGTAGTGGTTGTGGAATGGCCTTGTGTTCCAACTGCGTGATGCTCTGTGTGTGTCTCGCATCACAATGTTTTGATTCTTGGGTTTGTCTCTAGTTATGGTTGTCCATTTTTATCAGTAAGAAGCTGTCTGTAAGCAAAGACAGTCCTGCCATCCAAAGTCCTTTCAAACAGGGAAGTATTTGTATCCTGGGTCACCTCTAGTCCCTTGATAACAACCGTGTGAGGTAGGGTAGGCTGAGATAATGCAATGGACCCAAGTTCACTGTTGTGTACTGAGCCTAATCTCGTCAGCCCCAGCTTGAGGACACAGAACAATGGACTGCTAGGATCCTGGGATGGACCTGTCACCCAGGAGTGCCTCTGTAAATAGCCTATTGTTGGGAGTGGGTGTGTGATGGGTGTGCCATTTTATGGGCGTATAAGCAGGGCTCTGGCCCTGCTAGAGTTGTCTTTAGTTTGAGCTGAAACCACTAATAAAGTATGAGCTAATCACTCAACCCATCTGAACCCAGCATATTTCAATCACCCAGCAAGCTTCCATGGCAGAGCAGGGATTGGGACCTGACTGCCCCAGATCCTACCCTTGACCGCTGCACCACACTGGCCATAGCCCATGGAAGCTCATGATGGAGTAAGATGGCAGTCGCTTTTATGGTGCCACACGGCTCCGTTTTTTTTCTTGCTCAATTGCCAACCAGAGATTGAAAGCAGATTGTTTTGGTTTGTAATCAACGTCCAGTAACGCAGAGCTTCCAGGAAAGAGACGTTTTGGATTGATCTGCTGGTGACCATTACGTGAATGTAGCCAATGTAATGTACGTTTCATACAGCTATGATCCAAGCATCCTCCTGCTCCGGATTAAGGGTCGGTCCAGCAGGGTGGCGAGAGCAGTTTCTTAATGGTTCCATCTCTTCGCTGGACAATGGGCAAGGTTACCTTTACCAATTAATGCAGATTGGTGCAGTGGTTAAGAGCGCAGACTCTAATCTGGGAGAACCGGGTTTGATTCCCCACTTCTCCACATGCAGCTGCTGGTGTGACCTTGGGTCAGTTACATGTTCCTTCAGAGCTGTTCACTCAGGAGCAGTTCTCGAGAGAGAGCTCTCTCAGCCCCACCTACCTCACAGGGTGTCTGTTGTGGGGAGGGGAAGGGAAAGGAGATTGTAAGCCGCTCTGAGACTCCTTCGGGTAGTGAAGGGCAAGGTATAAGTCCAATCTCTTCTTCTTCGCTTAATTGCATAGAAGAGCAGAGATGGGCTTCCCTTCAGGATGGCCACTGTGATGTGGTGATTAATATGTCAAAGATCTTGGAGATCCACATTCAGATCTCCTCACTGCTGTGAAGCTCTCAGGGTAACCTTGGCTGGTTGCTCTCGCAGCCTAACCTGCCCTCCCAGAGCTGTTGCGAGGGTTAAATGAGGAAAGGGAACCATGCATGCCACCTGGAACTCTATGGAGGAGGAAGATGATGATCAAAATGTGATGGACAGGCTGAGCTAGTATTCTAGCAGCTGAGTTACTTCTTAAGTCACCAGAGGCATGGAGATTTGGCTGGGCTCCAAAAGCCGTCACTGAAAGGGCTTGCAATAGTCCAGTGTTGTTATCTGTATTTTTTTTCTTGGAATAGCTGACACACACACACACACACCCATGCCATATGAAACTAATTTTGAAAGGATGTTTGCCACGGCTCTTGAGAGGCTACCCGTCAAGAAACACAGTGGCTCTTGGACACCTTCACCTTGTTTTGGATTCTAGGTACTGCCTGTTATAGTCTCAAAGTCTTGGCTGCTTGGACCAGTGGCTCCTCTCTAAAGGAGCACCAGTCCTTCATGGGTATCTCCCCACAAGTATCCAACTGGAGCTACATAGAATTGGAACCGTCAATCACATTCCAGAAAGCCCGGCCAAAGGGATTTCAGCCCCTGCCTGGGACAGATGTTGGAAATGGACTGACCTGATTGGTTGAGAGAGAAAGAGAGGACCAACAGAAAAGCCCTCCCTACCATTTTATTCCTAGCCTGAAGAATTCTTTTTTTAAAAATGATTTTATTTCTGTTTTATATAATATACATACAGTTTTATATATATACATGTATATAACACAAAAGTGAACAACAGTTTAACTGGTATTTAAATGAGTTGGTGATATGGCTTACTTCAGTCAGCTAGATAGCAAAAAAAGAAGAAGAAGACATTCTAGACGGCAAAAAAGAGACATTGTTAAAAAATTAAAGTTTTTAAAAAAGGAAAGAAATCTTAGATATACTGAAGAAGAATTATTGAGGATCCCTTACCTTTATGAAACGTCCGTCTCCAGAACATCCACTGTCTTAATAGGTAGTCCCTTAACAAACACTCCCATTTCGTCCTCCTCCTCCTCTTCCTCTTGCCGACGCCTCTTTCGACAGTAACTTGAAAAGCAAGTGGCAAAATTAGTCCATGATGCAGAAGGTATTTCGATCATACAATCAGCACAACCAGTTGAGCAATGCGTATAACATTCTCGTGACTCATATTTTCAGGCACATTACTGGTCAGGAGACCTGTGTTATCTCCAACCAGGGCTATTTTTGGGCAGGAACGCACAGGAACGGAGTTCCGGCTGTCTCCCAAGTTGACCACACCCAGCAGGAACTCATTAGCATAACAGGCCACACCCAACAGCAGAAACTCATTAGGATTGGCTACATTAGGGGTGTGTGGCCTAACATGCAAAGGAGTACCTGCTACAAAAAAGCCCTGGGTTTTGACAACAAACAAGGTAAACAGAATAACAAGCAAAAGGTGGGTGTGGCTGGATGACCACACTTCTGGTAACATGGGGGTGCAGCCTAAAATGCTAATGAGCGGTGCAGTCAGGGGTGTGGCCTAATATGCTAATGAGTTTCTGCTGCTGGGTGTGGCCTATTATGCTAATGAGTTCCTGCTGGACGTTTTCTACAAAAAAAGCCGTCTCCAACTGAAATCAATAAAAATACCTACTGGGCTTTTTTGGTGTTTGTGAAATAAACAAGCCTTTAAGCTCAAATCTGCCCCAGTACTCAAGCACCAATGAAGAAACGATATATCTTCATGTGGCACAAATTCAGTAAAGAAACTCAGTCTTGTGGCTTTATTTGTAATTTAGCCACATGACTGCATGTTGATTTCTGTGTCTTGCCACCGACAGATCTATTTGGAAACAACAGCTCTGGGATGAGCAACGTATTGCAGGGCATTCTGAGCACAAACGAGTTACGCACTTGCAACACACAAGAGAAAGCTTCAATTTAGTGAGTTTGTAAACTCTCCCCTCCCCTTCCCCTACTCAGAGATAACAACCAATCGTGTAATTCTTGATTTTGCATACTGCCTTCTTAACACAAAATCACTCATATTGATCTAAAACAGAACACAAGCTTCTAAAGAATAGCTCTGTTCAGTACACTCAAAGATTTTCGGCACGGCAAGAAACACCTATTGCTGGCAATAATTTGAGGCCCTGTACAGGAACCGCTGGGCCACGAGGACTCAGATGGGCTTCTGACTTAGCCAAGATAGACTGCGTCATGGCCATCTTCTGGAGAAAGATGGGGTGAGAGACAGAGGGAAGTTCTGCATTGGCTTTTCCCTCTGTTGTTATAAGAACATAAAAGAAGCCAATTTTGGATCAGGCCAATCCAGTCCAACTCTCTGTTACACAGTGGCCAAAAATACCAGGTGCCACCAGGAGGTCCACTAGTGGGGCCAGGACATTAGAAGCCCTCCCACGGTTGCCCCCCCCATAAGCACCAAGAATACAGAGCATCACTTGCCCCAGACTGAGAGTTCATATCTATACCTTGTGGCTAATAGCCACTGATGGACCTCTGCTCCGTATGTTTATCCAATTCTCTCTTGAAGCCGTCCATGCTTGCAGCTGCCACCACCTCCTGTGGCAGTGAATTCCAAACCCACATTGGAATAGAAATTCCCCTCTGCTTGGCATGCCGCTGTCACTTTCTTTGATCATCGGATTTTATGGTACCTTCTGCATAGATTTATGGCTGTTCAGGGGTGACTTTGCAGTCAGTATGGTGTTGCCCCGGGGTATTTGAATGTGGCTTTGAGCTGCACCTTTTCTGTTCCAACGTGGGCTTGGTAAAACAATGGAAAGAAAAGCCAATGCAGAATCAGCCAGAGAGAGAGGGAGGAGGGAGGGTTGGGCTTTGGGGCTGGTTTACTGTTTGGTTTTATTATCATGTGGAAAACTATTGTTTTTAATTTGAGTTGTTACCTGGCTTTGGTCCCACTTTGGTGCTAAGACAGAGGTGGACTGTAGAAGGGGAAAGCTGATAGAGACAAAGCACGAGAAGAAGGAATGACAGTGAAAAGTACGAATCCCACCTTCGTCGCCACTGAAAAGTACTGGGTTCGCCGCATGGAGGACTCGGACGACGACATACTGTAGCACACGTTTATTGTACTTAACACAGACAAAGACTGACTCTAACGGCCAACAGGGCCAACTATATACATATCCACCCAACACCCCCCCCACTCCCATTGGAGGGTTTGAATGTCCCGCCAAGGTGGCTATTGGTTGGGGCTGGGGGATCCAGGATCCGAAGTTTCCATTGTTCTAGGATCCAAGCTCTGGCCTGTCCGCGGACCCCTGGTGGCGGTCCACGTACATAACAGACAGAGAGACAAATCTAGACAGAATACTTTAGACTAATATTAAAGGTAAACACAATGCAAAATATTACAAGTGGTTAGGATAAAGGTGGGTCTTGATTCTGGATAGTCAGTCATAGAAAACGCACCAACAGTCATAACCAGCTTGTCTGTTTTTTTAAAAAATGTAACATTTGGAGCACGAGGAGCAGTTTACCAATAAGCTTCCTGATCCTGCAAGAAGTCAAAACATCTCTAAGAACTGTCTGTGCTTTCTCCGGGGCATACTTACTGAGCACAAGCGCACAGGCCCGCCACCAGGATGATGAGCACCACCAACACCGCTATCAAAGCAGCAACCACAATTTGGCCTTGGTCGCCCCTCAGATAGAACAGATCCAACCTCTCACATCTTGCACCAGTGAAACCTCTCTCACAGCTGTAGAAGGAGGACAGTGGAAGTTAACAGCCTGTTGGGGATAAATTTCCCAGGATGCTTCTCTATAAGCCTACTATTAATAAAGGCCCTTTCCGCATTTGGACATCACCCCGGGTTTTCTCTGTGTTCGACTTGTGGCCATTTATCCTGCTGTTATCTCTGTTTGTCTGTTATTTCCTGCACTAGTTTTGTCCCACTCCAATTTGCTTGCCTGCCCTGGGTTAATGCCTTAGGTATGGCGGGAAAGCGGCAGGGAGGATCGAAGCGGAGTTAAAAATTCTACACCTAAATCTGCACTGGGCCACTCTGAATTGAGGGAAGGCCCATGGTAAAACAGGATTCATATACCTTGGGGCAATGGTGGTCCAAACCCGGGGTGACCACAGTGTAATGCTGAATTGACAAAAGATCACTTCAGAGAGGCCCGGCTCCACGTTCCCCTGCCTTCTGAAGCGAGGTACAGGAGCAACTAGAGGCAGGGCCTTCCCTGTCAGACTCATGGCCAGTGTGGTTTAATGGTGGAGGTGGTTAGAGACTAGGCTCTGGGAGACCCAGGTGCAAATCTTTGCTTTCATAAACAGAAACTCAAAACATTGTGCAACTCCCCTCAGTAAAGGTTTCAGGGAGGGGCTAGGCCTCAGCTGGGTCAATGGTACATCTAGCTTTAATAAAAGGTAGGATTTTAAATTCTAAACCTTCAGTTCTGGCAAACATCTTGCAAAGCTTGCATAGGGACTTTAGTGAATGACAACCTGCTCGCAACCTGGTAGCGAAGCCAATCCTGCGCATGTTTGCTCATCAGTTTGGGACAGGTGCCCTGCCTCCGTGTAGGTCGCCAACGTGTGTGTCACATTGTGACTTTTGTTCCAGTGCCCACCTGGCCCCACTCCTCTGTCCTTCTCAACATTTATCAGGATTGCTGCTCCTAACAGGCAACACTCATCCGGATGCAAATGAAAGCAAAGGGTCAGACCACAGGTAGGGGGCCTAACAGAGCTTCATTGTTCTACCAACCTGCAGAGGAAGAGGATGAAAGGAGAAGGGAGAGCCATGTCTGCTGCCCTGAGCTCATGGAAGAAGGGCGGGATAAAAATGGGACAGAAAGGATGTTGGTGTTGGAAAGCCCAGGGGATGGTTCGGGTGCTGCTGAGAGAAGACCAAGCAGGAGACTGGAGAGGGGGCTTCTTGCTGCTTAAAGGTAAAGGTTTCCCTTGCTCTAGGGTTGCGGTGTTCATTTCCATTTCAAAGCCGAAGAGCCAGCGCTGTCCGAAGATGTTTCCGTGGTCATGTGGCCGGCATGACTAAACACCAAGGCGCACGGACCGCTGTTACCTTCCCACCGAAGTGGTACCTATTTATCTACTTGCAATTTCTTGCTTTCGAACTGCTAGGTTGGCAGGAGCTGGAACTAGAGACGGGAGCTCACTCCGTCATGCGGCACTCGGGTCTCGAACTGCTGAACCTTCCACAGCCTGCAGTTCCGTGCCTTAACCACTTGCTTACGTACCACAAAAGTTAGGGCTGTCACCTTAACTTAAACTTGTTTTGTGTTTTTTGAAAGCCCAAGTTAATGTGTAAGCACCCTGACTCTCCTCTTAAATCCATTTCCCCCCATCTCAATATTATTGTATTTTAATTGTTTAAATGTCGCAAGTGTCATTAAGGGTGGTTTGCCTGTTTCTCACGCTGCCTGACGCTGGCTTTCACATGGCAAGGGAAGGAGACCAGTCACTTTTGAGGGCTCCTGGGCTGCTGTTAGTGACCAGCCCACTGAAAACCTGCTGATAAACTCCGGGGTTCCCCGGATCAGAGAGCGAGGAACCAACCCAAGGCAGCCCTGGCAGTTCCCATTTTATATGCTGAAGTTGCATTCGGCAAGGGCAGGATTGCACTGTAGTTTAAAATGTGTTTCTTCGTAATTCCTCCCCCATTTATTCTTGGGGTGAAATCAGAAGTGGTCCTCAAGCACAGAGCTCCCCATCGTCCTCAAAGCTGGGGGGAGGGGAGGATGGCAACACTGAGGTACTGCACATGTACTGGAACCCAGGATCTTCCTACTCAGCTGGTACCTTCTCCCCTGGTCTGCTTGAGGTCTGTTCCCAGTCACACCCCTGGAAGAATCCTGTGCACCAAGCAGTGTAGGGAGAGGCCCGGGATCTCACAAGTCCAAACCCGATGGATCCTCTTCCCCTCTGAAACACTGCAACGTGGAAGGAGAAGAGTTTTCCCCTGGGCACTGGAGCACCTCTTTGACACTGAAATCAGCTTGGTGGAGAAGACCCGGCCTTGGAACAGACTAAAATGCTTCATGTGCCTTTTTTAACAGTGAGCCATGGTGCTAGACGTTCCAAAACATCTGACACTCTGGAATAAATTCCAGAACTGAAATGAGTGTCCAAGGAAGATCAGACTCCACAACCGAATATGGCCCCAGCCAAGTATTTCCAGAAAGTCTGTCCTGCCAGAATTGAGTCCTGGGGGAAATGGCTGCTCCCTCCCTCTGCGCCCCCCCCCCTATATTTTTGTACTTTGGATCCTCCACATACATGCACGCAGGTGTTTCTCGGGCTGCAACGTAACGACATCGCCCCTTCACACAGTAGTGCTGGTACTCCTCGGGACACTGAGTGAAATGCCTCCTTTGCCTCAGTCGGGCAGGAGCATCTAGAAACAGAACACGGGAAAACACGTTAGGTTCTTCCATAAAGGTGACCATGGGCACTCAAGCAACCAAAATGCCACCCAGGTGAGTTCTGCTGGCTCTATGCTGCTAGGTTGTAGTTCTGCTTTTCTTTTTTAAACACCTTGTCGTGTTTCTTAGAAGTTACTTTTGGACCCCAAATCCTCTCTGATGGTCAGGAAAGCCTTGGGAAGGCAGTGCACCAGAATACGGAACGCTGTAGAGAGGAGGAGGAGGAACTGAGGGGGGGAATGGCCTCCTCTGCTGACGCCAGCTGCTGGCAGAAGAGGGAGGAGTTCTATGGCGGAACCCTACTGCGTGGACAGGCTTGCCTTCTGCCTGTTTCTTGGCCCATTTCCTACCTCCCTGGCTTGCTGACTGCTCAGATCCGGTATGATCTGCACTGGCACATTCATGCGCTGCCTTTTGTGTATTCAGAGGCTACGCAAGTGTGCTCACGTAACATGGCTGCGAAGCTGGGTAGCCACTGGTTGGTCCGTCTGAAACCTCTCTACTTCCAGACTGATTTCACAAAACAGATCTTTACATGCCATTTGCACATCTTATGTCCAAGTTCTCGTTACTCATAGTAGACTCTAGAAAATAAGCCCTTTATCACACTCTCAGAATCTGTCCTTTCCATTAAAACTTTGGTTCTTTCATTTGAAATGATGGAAAATTTCTCACCAAAAGAGAAATTTTCTTCTAGCAGAGATGTCATTGTAAGAAACCGCCTTATTGCTACTTATTCGATCATTACAACAAGGAAGCCTAGATGTGAGAATTTCCTAATAACTGATATAGATTAAATTCTGTGCCCCTACAGACACAAATGCAGAGAAACATGGCAAAAGTTCAGTCCTAAACAAAGTCCATATCCTGAGTATCATTAATAATATAAATGTCTTCATAAAATGTTTTCTTATCTAGTCAGAGCCATGCAAATAAGAGCACTTTCAAAAACACTGGTTCTACCAGTTCAGCTCTCCATGCAAGTCTGTAAGCAGAGGAGTGATAAAGCTTCACACTTGGAGTCCCCCAGTCTCCATTCTAGCACTTGTCTTGTGCTGTGGTTAAATCCCTGGGGTTTTTCTTTCCCCACTTCTTTCTTCATTTACAATTTCTGCCATTGTTTCAGCATTTTATCTGACATAAAATTCTGTATATTACAGAACAAAACCTTAAATTTAGTGCAAGGTCAACAGCAGTGGAGGTGCAATTCATCGATCCCTCGTTTAAGTGCACGGGAAACAAACGGTACAAAAAAAAAGACTCACCCATAGTTGCGTCCAGTGTTCCCTCTAAGCTGAGTTAGTGTGCGCTAGCTCACAGTTTTTCAGCCTCCGGCTCACACATTTTTGTCTTGGCTCAGGAAGGAGGGCTCCAGAGCAAACTAACTTATGCAGCAGCCAAATCACCAGCTCACAACTTTAATGCCAGTAGCTCACTAAGCAGAATTTTTGCTCACAGGACTCCACAGCTTAGAGGGAGCATTGGTCAACAGTGTGATGGCATTAATCCCACCCAAAAGAAGATAGCCTTAAAACAGACCAAAATGTCAAATCACGTTTGGCTGTAACAAGACTTCCTCTGGGTATGAATACCCCTAGATACCCAATGGACTGATTATAAACTCTTAGGTTTCAGCTTTTCCTCTTAGAACTCTGAAAGAATTTCTGCTTTGCGGGGGGGGGGGGGAAGTGTGCAGGAAGACAGCATGTCACTCAAACTGTCACAGAACTGCCTTCTCACTCTGCCAGACCACTGTGACCACCCACACTTCTTTCATACAAATCCCAGCTTCCAGGATCTCACCCTTCGGAAAACCAATCTGACAGCAGATCCAGATAGCAGTTGCTTCCATCATATGGGAAGGCAGTAAACATTGAAACAGTGAAAGGTTGCCAACATGGCAACTTGCAATTAATTCTAGCTTTTCAAAAAAATGTAGTGACAGCGATGGAGAAAGCAAGAGAAAAAGCAGCAGCTTGTCAAGCCCAGGTTGCGCCCCAGGAGGTACACGTCCTTTTGTTGTTCCACCGGTCCATCAAGCCAGGGCTCCACAAGCCTCAGAACTGGGGGGGGGGGTGTGGCTCACCCTTGTCCTCCTCCTCCTTTGCCCCGAGGGACTCCATTCTCTGACTTTGAGCCCTCAGGGCTCCTTCCTCCCCGGCTTGCTGATTGGAGGGCCCTTTTAAGCTCTCCACTCCCCTGCCGGGACCCGCCCCTGGGGCCAGCATCTGCCCTTCAAGGAGGCATGTCTGTCAGTGGGTCTGGTCGGCCCTGGTCCCATCCCAAACCCCGCCTCCCCAGCCTACCATTGGCATTGGGTGTGCCCATCCCACCATCAGGGAAGATGGGCTGTCGGAGACCAAATCAGGGCGAGCTTCAGACTCTGCTCCCTGGAGGAAGCCACCTTGGACTGTCAGCCCCCAGCGTTGCTCTCCCCTCCTGAGTGCCTTCCAGCCCTGCTGACCTGAGCCAGCCCTCCCAGAGTGTCTCCCTGTAGCAAGAGCTGGGAGCGGGGCCAATTGCCTCCCATAGGCTTGCACTGCCTGCGTTTTTGGGTCTCTCCTCCCTGGGCTCCAGCCTTTTCTTGCCTTGGTCCAGCATGGATGGCCTTGCCCAAGATAAGACTGGGCAGCTGGGCTCTGGGGGGGCTGTAGGTCTTCCTGGCTTGGCAGTGCCAAGGCGGGCCTGCAAGGGGGGCAGCAGCTCCAGAGATGGCTTTGCCACTGAGGATGAGCAGTTGTGAGGTTCCGAGGGTGGCTTTGAGCCCAGCCCCAGACACCAGTGTCCCCCCCTAGAGATAATATTGTGAAAGCAGGCGGTGGACATTGTATAGGATTCTGCCCCCCAAGCCTGTCCAGGAATGAGAGGGAATCCTATACTTAATACATTAACAACAACCCAGAGAGGTAGGCTACCCTCTCTGGATTTCAGAACAATAAGCCACCAGAATCTCTCAGTATTCTATAATCCCCTCCAGCTCAGAGCAGAGATTCAGATCTCTCAGCTGGCATCTAGGGCTTAACACATTAGCACCTCATTCCCAGAGATGTACACTTAATGCTCAATGGTAGCGTGTGGCCAGGTAGGCACAGGAAATAGACTTGGAATCCCAGTTACAACATCAGAGACCAGGTAGAAACAAGACTAAGTTTTTATTCCGTTCAGATCTTAGCACAGACTAAGAGATTACAAAATAAGAAACCTAAGGCAGTTTGCCTTAACTAAACATAATGCTTCATATTTACCATGACAGGAACATTGATCAATCCAGGACAGTCCATTGTGATAATCCAGTAGCACCAAGGGATTTTTAAGAGGAAGCCCATCATTATTCCATGTGCTCAAGTCACAAAGCAGTCCTTTGTCTCTTCCAGAGGTCCAGGTGCAATAAACAGGCAACAACAGGAGACCAAGAAAGCAAAAGCCGAACAGAACAAGGGACAGAGAGAGTCTCTCTCATTGGGTCTGAACAGATATAGCCCAATTTCAGTCTCAATCAGCTGTGGCCATCAGCCGCTTGGAGTGGACATAGGTGTGTCCAATTTGTTAGTTGTCATGGGTACAACTGGGGATAGGCTGGAAGTTTGGAAACCACGCCTGCAGTCACATGGCCCCCAACTCCAGCTTCTCCATCAGCTACGTGAGCTTCTGGCATGCTGGCCTAGCTTCCATCATGGAAGTGTGAAGAATGTGTATGGCAGGGCTATAAAGTTTCAATACAGAGCGTTTACCCTGGCCAGGTGTAATGCTATGCCTTCTGCCATTTTATATGGCAGATTTAACAAGGTTTCGCATTCGGCCAGATACTGCCCCTGCAGAAAGAGATGCGTGGAATCTATTTCACATGTTCTCCTGCATTGTAATCTGTATGTGGACTTAAGGAATATTTATCTATATTCTATCCTAACCAGTATGGCGGATTGCTCTGATGCCCTCAAGGTCCACAGACTTTTAAAAGATCTCGGTCCTGACACCACTGAGAAGGTGGCTAAGTTTCTCTGTTTGGCTTTAAAGCTGTGCCAAAGGTTCCTAGAGATATAACATCCTTATCAGCTCCTAATTGCACAATATCGAGTCATAGATTTTTATAGGTGTTTTAACTGTTTCCTAAAATTGTATAACTTGTACTGTTATTTTATGCCAATAAAGGCTAACTTGAACTTGAACTATATATAAATGATCTGATGAAAAGCCTTGAAATGGTTGACACACATCCCCCTACTTTGGCAAATTGTTGTATCGCAGCCTTACTGTATGCAGATGACATGGCCCTTTTATCTAGAACACCAGTAGGCCTTAAAAGGGCATTAAAACAGCTTGGTACCTATCGTGATTCCAACTTATTAGAAATCAACTACCAGAAGACCATAGTGATGTCCTTTCAAAAGAGGCCCAAATTAGGGACGTGGAGCATAAAGGGCCATAGCCGAGAGCAGGTTTCAGCCTTCAAATATCTAGGGGTCATGTTTCAATCTACAGGGTCAAGAAATAACCATCATGAATTTTTGACAAATATGGGACGGAAGACCGCAAATAGTATCATCAAATTCATTTCAACAAAAGGGGGTCATTTTATACCAGTTGGGCTTAAACTATACTCAGCTAAAACAATACCACAGTTGCTATACGGCATTATGCTGGGCCCACCCTCCTCAAGTTTTGCACCCCTGGAAAAGACACAGTCTAAATTCTTAAGATCTATTTTTTGTTTCTCAACTAGTGCTTCCAACGCCAGTTTACGACTATTTTATTTATTTATTCTTTAGATTTGTATCCCGCCCTCCCTGAAGGCTCAGGGCGGCTAACAAGGGTATAAATGCCAGATTAAAACAGTAAGAACAGTATAAAAATACAATAATACAACATAATACAGTTATTAAAAATATTGGTGCTCCAATACTCACTCCGAATCATAAAACCAAGATGGTGTTCTGAAGACGTTATAACAGAACAACAGCAGTATATGTCCGTACAACCTTGTCATCCGCCAGGGACGTCTCACACCCCCGATGATACCCGCACCAGCGGTGGTAGAGATGGAAAAAACGTTGGTGGAATAATGGTGGCGGCGGCTCCTACTCAAAAGCCTGGCGAAAGAGCTCCATTTTGCAGGCCCTGCGAAACTGCACAAGGTCCCTCAGGGCCCGGATCTCTTCTGGGAGCTCATTCCAGCAGGTAGGAGCCGCCACCGAGAATGCCCTGGCCCGGGTCACAGCAAGTTTGATGGTCCTGGGGCCTGGGATATCCAGGAGGTTTTGGCTCCCCGACCGTAGGGCCCTTGGGGGAACATGCGGGGAAAGACGGTCCCTTAGGTAGGCCGGACCCTGGCCATATAGGGCTTTAAAGGTAAGAACCAGCACTTTAAAGCGAATCCAGTACGTCACTGGCAGCCAGTGCAGCGCTTTCAGCACAGGCCGGATGTGATCCCGTCTAGGGATACCCATCAGCAGCCTGGCTGCAGCATTCTGCACTAGTTGCAGCTTCCAAATTTGCGACAGAGGCAGCCCCATGTAGAGAGCGTTACAGTAGTCTAGCCTTGAGGTGACCATCACATGGATCACTGTGGCCAGGTCATCATGGTCGAGGAAGGGGACCAGCCACCATGCCAGCCGAAGATGGTAGAAGGTCGACTTGGCAGTGGCTGCTACCTGGGCCTCCATCGTTAAGGAGGAGTCCAGGAGCACACCCAAACTCCTAACCTCTGATGCCGGCACCAAAGGCGCCCATCGAAGGTCGAGAGAGGGAGCCCCAACCCTGGACGGATCTGACTCAGCCCCAGGACCTCCGTCTTTGCCGGGTTTTGTTTCAGCCGACTCAGTCTGAGCCAACCAGCCACAGCCTGTAATGCCCGGTGAAGGTCATCTGGGGTGGAGTCCGACCAGCGGCCCAGCATCAGATAAAGCTGGGTGTCATCTGCATATTGATGACACCCAAGCCCACAACTCCGGGCAATCTGGGCAAGGGTGCACATGTAGAAGTTAAACAACATCGGGGATAGCACCACCCCCTGAGGTACCCAAATTTGAGAGGCCACCTCCGCGACCGCTGAGCCCCTATCACCACCCTTTGTCCCTGACCTTGGAGAAAAGAGGCCAACCATTGAAGGGCAAGCCCCTGAATCCCCACGTCAGTGAGGCAGTGGGATAGCAACTGGTGGTCGGCCATATCGAACGTGGCCGACAGATCTAACAACAACAGTGCCACCACACCACCACGATCCAGATGCCTACAGAGGTCATCAGTCAGAGCAACCAATACCATCTGCGTTCCATGACCAGGGTGAAAGCTGGACTGGAAGGGATCAAGGACATAAGCGTCATCCAGAAAGCCCTGTAGCTGTATCGCCACCGCTCTCTCAATAAGTTTGCCCAAGTAGGGCAAATTGGACACCGGCCGATAGTTGGCCAATTCGGCCGGGTCCAAAGATGGTTTTTTCAAGAGAGGGCGGACCATCGCTTCCTTGAGTGCCCCGGGGAACCATCCCTCCGAGAGAGACTTGTTGACAATCTCCCACAGGGCACCTCGAAACCCCTCGTGACCCATTTTAATGAGACAAGAGGGGCATGGGTCAAGATCGCATGTGGTTGGGCACACAGATACAAGCAATCTGTCAACTTCTTCCAGGCTGAGTGGGCCAAAACTCACTAAACCCGACTCCAAAGGCGTGCAAGGGGCCTCAAGTTCGCACACTGTATCAATTGTGGCGGGGAGGTCACGGCAGAGCGCCAAGACTTTCTCTAGAAACTGGGCTGATCAGATTGGAGGCCAGATTGGAGATAACTTTAGCCTCCATAAATGCTTGGCTAAGGTTATGCCACAGACCATCTGATATCACTGCTCTAATTCTCACAGACAGCTGTTGCTCTAATTGGCTTAGTGCTGTATACCATAAGATACATCTGCTTGGTTTCTCTTCTGAGTCGCTACAGATAATGCCACTAGAGCAAGCTAGAGCTATTGTTAAACAAAGAATATATGACACCGAAAGGCAAAGTGATATTGCTAAAGTGTCGACTTTTTTGGCCCCAAAGGAAACAAAAGATATAGTTGCTCCCGCAGTGTATTTACCACTATTAGAGATTCCCTCTCACCGCAGGGCATACTCCCTGGCACGATGTAACATCTATCCTTCGGCGGTGTTAGAAGGCCGGTATAAAGCCTTCTTTATAAAGGTGCCTTTGTCTGAGTGACTATGCCCGTGCGGTTCAGGGAAAGTTGAAACAATTAAACATATTTTACTCCACTGTACATTTTATGAAACCACCAGAGTAAAAATTATTCATCCTGTTATAAGGAGGAACCACGGATACTTGGACAAGGAGATAAGTAGGAAGCTATTATTTGATCCTGCTCCACAGATCATAATAAATTGTGCTAAATTTCTAGCAATAGCCCAAAAAATACGTGCTGCACATGTAGTACAATTTTAGAAAGAATCCAGAAGATTTAGACGATGGGGATAGAATTGTATAACCCCTATAATACTTACTCAACAGTTGAATAACAGTTGATAGAGTATTGTAGAAATTTAGAGTTTTAGTCAGGGGTCGTTTCGTAGAAAAAGAGCTAGGGGAACTCATTAGCATAACTCATTAGCATATGCCACACCCCCTGACATCTCCGGAAGTGTGTCATAAGGCCACACCCCCTGACATCACCGGAAGTGTGTCATAAGGCCACACACCCCGCACCCAATGGTCCCGGCCACCGCCGCCGGCCTTGCAGCTTCACTGCCGAGCCCTATGAGGGGCCCGGCGGTGGACCTGCAAGGCCGGCGGGAGTGCAAGGAAGCCCCGCGAAGGCCCTCCCTGGCCCCAGGCAGGCAGGGGTGGGGAGAGGCAGGGAGGAAGCAACTTACCCTCCCTCTTCTCCTGCCTCCTCCTGGCTGAATGAGGGCCGGAAGCGGGGCGGCCGGAAGCAGGGGGCGGGGCTTCGTCATGTGCCCCGCCCCCCGTACCTCACCCGGGGGAGCTGCGTTCCCCCGCGTTCCCCCCCGAAATGACCTCTGGTTTTAGTAATGTTGTAAGTAACATACGCAGATTAAACGCAGTTTTATATTTAAATATCTTATATATATTATTGGTACCCTTTTTGTATTGTCTGTAATTGGGCTGGTGATATACCGAATAAACTGAACTGAACATTACTGAAGAACAGTTCTCTCCCAGAGCTCAAAACAGTCTGTGTGACCTTTAATGGTGTGGTTCATACATTACCTGGGCAGTTTCCATTCGAGATGCTGCAGAAGAACCCCTTTGGCTTCATATTCAGTGGTCATATTCCTATCAGCAGCCGTGCAGATAAAAATTGGAAGGCCTTCAATTGTAGAATGGGGAAGGGGACAGAGAGAAAGCATTACACCAATATATTTTTAAGAACCTGCTTACTCATATCACAACAATGTTCTCTCTGCAAAGATTTTTATTCTGGAAATAAGGACAGCTTTCCTTTGCCTTTTAAAATGTGCCCTATCTTTCTTCATCCAATGTCCAACTGCAGTTAATTCACTGCTAAAATGAAAGGGAAATTCCATGCCTGAAGAATAAATAAATATTGGCTAAAGAAACTAACTTCAGAAACCAGGTACAGTAACAGGGTAAGCTGAAGCAGCATTATAGCCTTCTAAGTCCATTGAAGACAGCGGACTTAAAAGGGTATAACTCTGCTTAGGATGATGAAGGGAGTTTTGACCCTCGGAAGCTTAGCCCCTAAACATCTGGTTGGCCTCAAAGGCACTGCCCAACTCCGATCTGGCCGTTTTGCTTAGAACAGCACTGCAAATGCACCACTTTGGGATTGGAAAAGGAGCTGTTGTTTCACTACTATGTTGGGGGAAAGTTCATCAACCACGTATCAGAAGTGGAGAAACTGTTTGCAGATTCCTCTATGACATCACTGACATGACTGCTGATAATTACACTAACTAGAAAACCTATAAACCTTTTCTGTTAGTGACAAAATAAAGGATTTTCTAGGAAGAATACAGAGATGCCCTTGTTTGCAAGAATACAGACATGCCCACAGGCAACATAAAAATCTTGAAAAATCACCTAGAATTACAACACACACACACACACATAGTATTTCTTCGGTATTACTTTTTCATTTGAGTTGTTTACCATACTTTATGAGGATCTTTCTGGTTTCACAGCAAAGGATCCTACCGCTCTGTTCAGATTACAGCCGACAGTGAGCAGGGGCCTGTGGTGGAAGGGCTGGCTGAAGGACGGGAAGTGTCCTGTGACCAAGGAGGAGCGAGGGAGCGTGACAGGCTTATTTTAGAACAGTCACAGCAGTGTTTTCCCAAGCAGAGTTAATACCCATTGACGTTGTTGCACTTAGAAGGGTGCAATGAAAGGAATGACAGGATTGCCTACTGGAAACAATGGGAGTGGTTTAAAGGCCCATGAGAGATCATGGAAGCCAGGAATGCCAGTTGACTTGCATGGGCTCCACTGAAATACATTACAGCGCAAAAAGACTTGCAATGAAAATGCAGAATGGATTTTTAATGAAGGTTTTCGGGACTGGAATGATAGGTCACAGAGTAGAATGACAGTCCCTGGGAATGGCATCAGTGCTCTGGGACTGGACTGACGGCCTCCACCAGTGGACTGACAGTCTCTAGGAATAGAATCAGTTTTCTGGGACTGGATTGACAGCCCCTAGGAGTAGCAGAAGTGCTCTGGGACTGGAACAACCCCCCCCCCCAATGACAGTACCTAGGAATAGCATCAATACTCTGGAACTGGAATGACAGCCCCCCAGTGGAATGACAGTTCCTAGGAATAGAATCGGTGCTCTGGGACTGGAATGACAGCCCCCCCCCCCCCGGGGGATGTTGCTCCACCTAAGAATGCTCCTGGAGGGGAATGACAGCCCCCACTTCAGTGAAATGACGGCCCTTAGGAGTAGAAGTAGTGTCCTGGGACTGAAAAGCAGGTCCCATAGTGGAATGATGGTTCCCTAGGAATAAATTCAGTGTTCTGGGACCAGAATGACAGCCACCGCTCCCCCAGTGGAATAACATCCCCTGAGAGTAGCAGAAGTGTCCTGGGACTGGAACGACAGCTCCTTCCCCTCAATGAAATGATGGCCCCAGGGAGTTGCATAAATGTTCTTGTGCTGGAATGGCAGTCCCTAGGAATAGAATCAATGCTCTGGGACTGGAATGACAGTCCCTAGGAATAAAATCAGTGTACTTGGAATGGAAGGACAGCCCTGGTAGTGGAATGATGGCCCCTGGGAGTGGAAGTGTTCTGTGACTAGAATGAGACACCTCCCCCCCCTGTGAAATGATGGCTCCTGGGAGTAACAGGAATGTTCTGGGACTGGAATAATGGTCCCTAGGAATAGAATCAGCGGTCCAGGACAGGAATGGCATCCCTCCCAGTGAAACTACAGCCCCTGGGTATAGCAGAAGTGTTTTTGGACTGGTATATGGAAATTCACTTTAGTCCCCACGGCTAGCAGCCATTGATGGAGGCCTCCTCCATGTATCCATTTAACCCTCTTCTAAAGCTGTCTATGTTTGTGGCCATCACTACATACAATGACAGCAAATTCTGAAATTTAATTAGTCGTTGAGTATTTTCTTTTGTCTGTTCTACAAATGCCATAATTTAATTACTTGAGTACGGAAGGATTTCCTTTAGTATTACAGAACAGGGATAAAAGGCTCTCTGTATCCACTTTCTCTACCTCAAGACATTTTTTATAAACCTGCCATAATCCCCCCTTAAGCCATCTTTTTTTCTAGACCGAAAACACCCTTTCTTCACAGGAAAGATGCTCGAACTCTAATCCTTGCGCTTGCCCTCTTCTGTACTTTCTCCAACTCTGAAATACTTTTTTGAGATACTATGACCAACAGTCTTAACAAGGTCATGAGTTCAGTTCAAAGATTATGCATTTGCATTAATTCCAGATTCCACTTTAAGCCAGTTTGTTTTTAAAAGATACTTCTTGTGGAAAACATAATTCCCTCCAGTCTAAATAATTTTTTAAAAAATCTTATATTCTTTCAAAAAATTTACTCTTATTCACCCTATTTTGTAAAAGAGGCATAGGCTGATGCTAATTATAGATAGGGTATTGATCATAAAATTCTTACTAAAATATTAATGAAGTGTTTAAATTTACTTCTTTGGAGGGTTGTGTGGAACTGGAATACATATTACAATAAGATAACCAATCAAGAAATACTGAACCAAGAAAAGGAAGGTTAAGCAGCAAGATCTAAAGACACAAGAGGCCTCATGTTTGTGAGGCCTCAAAAGATGAAAGTCATGTGTCTTGTGCCAAATGCACAGTTGTTGAATTAAAACATCTTCCAATTTCGGTCCAAAAAGCACCTGTGTGCTATCTAAGTCAGACCTAGAGTGTCCTCAAGTTACGTGTACCTCAATATTGTTTGACCTCTGAAGAAGGCCCCAATAGGGCTGAAACACGTCAGGTCATGTGTATTGGCCCCTGTGTTTAGGCAACCTTTACCTATTTACGAGGCTTTCATTGGGTCCTTATATGTTTTTAACTGTCTTTCTAATAAATACATGTATTTTTGTAAAAGTTTCAGCTAGGTGTTTAATATTGTCCCTTTATTTGACTTCTTTCTTACCCTAGTGGTTCTTGATTCCAGCTTTTGGGTCAGGTTTGTTTTCCCCTCCCTGTGTCTTACTTCTACCCTCAAATAGCCAGGAATTTCCCAACCTGGAGTTGACAGCCCTAAGTCTCTGCCTATAGTGAAGTCAAGGAAGACTATCTGATTTTTTCCTGCCCTTCTGCCGTGAAGTTCAGGGCAGTATAAATGCCCCCTCTTTTCTATCTTTACAATTGTTCTGTGACACAGGTTAGGTAGGGAGAGAATGACCCAAAGGCACCTAGTGAGTTTAATGGTAGAATCTGAACCCAGGACTTCAAGCTTGCGATCCAACATTCTAAGCAATGTACTACTGTAAATCAGTGATGGGCTCTTTGCAGCTCCTTGTCTGGGTCAATGCAATGGAAGTATCCAATTTGCTATGAACCTGCAAAATATTTCATTGGTAATATTCTAAGCCTACCGTGCGATCTCCATTGGGGAGTTTTAACTAGGACAGAAATAGGACGTTCCCATGCTGCATTATTTTAGTGAGTATGGGGAAAGTAGCAGAGGTCATTTCGGGGGGGATCGCAGGGGATCGCAGTTCCCCCGGGTAAGGTACGGGGGCGGGGCACATGACAAAGCCCCGCCCCCTGCTTCCGGCCGCCCCGCTTCCGGCCCTCATTCAGCCAGGAGGAGGCAGGAGAAGAGGGAGGGTAAGTTGCTTCCTCCCTGCCTCACCCCACCCCTGCCTGCCTGGGGCCAGGGAGGGCCTTCGCAGGGCTTCCTTGCACTCCCGCCGGCTTTGCAGGTCCACCGCTGGGCCCCTCATGGGGCTCGGCAGTGGAGCTGCAAGGCTGGCAGCGGTGACCGGGATCGTTGGGGGCGGGGTGTGTAGCCTCATGACACACGTCCGGTGATGTCAGGGGGTGTGGCATATGCTAATGAGTTATGCTAATGAGTTCCCCTAGCTCTTTTTCTACGAAACGACCCCTGATGCTTAGTATGAGCTAGGACTGAGTCCCAGAACATATTTTCACTTGCAAAGGCCAAGTGAATGAAGACCAAAATACATCTGAAGTGATGCAAAGCGCAGGTCCCTCATATGTGAAGAACCCAGGCTTGCTCCCATATGTCTCACATGAAGGCTTCCAGATTTGAAGTACAGCAGCTATCTTTTAAAAGAAATTATTGGCTTTAACAAAGAACTGGGAATCGGAATACCCCCCAACACAAACACAAAGGGGACCCCCCCCATCCCTGTTTGGCAGAGGGATTTGTTTACTGCTAGATGGGAGGTTTTTCAAAAACTTTTTTCACTTATCTGAAGTAGAACTATGTAGGTTAAGCACCAGCTGTAGTAATCTGAATGCTTCATGTTAAACGTTACACAAAAGACTTGGGTGTCTCATAAAACATCTGAGAGAGGTTCACATTATAGTGATGGGAAATCCAAAGAGGAAGAGAGCAAAAAGGCCCAAGGCAAGGCGTGGTGCTGGGGTGGGGGGGAGAAGCCCTCTGGCCCTTTAAGAGGATGTATGTTTTATGCCCCAGGCTGTGGCGGGTTGGCTTAGACTGAGTCGACTGAGGCTGAATCCAGCGAAGACAGAGGTCCTGTGCTTGAGTCGGGGCGGTGCGGGGGCGGGGATCCCACTTACGACCTTTGGGGGGGGGCTCCATTGGTGCCAGCGCCGGAGGTGCGGAGTTTGGGTGTCCTCCTGGATCCCTCCCTTACTATGGAGGCCCAGGTGGCGGCCACTGCCAAGTTGGCCTTTTACCATCTCAGGCTGATCAGGCAGTTGGTTCCCTTCCTCGACCGCGCTGACCTAGCAACAGTGATCCATGCGATGGTCACCTCGAGACTAGACTACTGTAACGCTCTCTAAATGGGGCTGCCCTTGTCATGGATCCGGAAGCTGCAGCTGGTGCAGAATGCCGTGGCCAGGCTGTTGATGGGCCTCCCTAGACGAGAGCACATCCAGCCTGCGCTGAGGACACTGCACTGGCTGCCAATAGCATACCGAATCCGCTTCAAGGTGCTGGTTCTTACCTTTAAAGCCCTATATGGCCGAGGTCCGACATACCTAAGGGACCGCCTTTCCCCGTATATACCCCAGAGAGCACTACAGTCGGGATCTCAAAATCGGTTGATCCTCCCTGGCCCGAGGGAGGCCAAGTTAGCTATCACCAGGGCCGGAGCCTTCTCAGTGGCGGCCCCTACCTGGTGGAACGAGCTCCCAGAGGAGATCAGGGCCCTGCGGGACCTCTTGCAGTTCCGCAGGGCCTGCAAGACGGAGCTCTTCCACCAGGCATTTAGTTAGGGGCCGCCACTACTGCAGGCTACTGCAGGCTCCTACTGCAGGCCGCTATAGCAGAGCCTGGCCTGTGGTCTTAACATCTAACTGACTAAGAGCAGAAACCATCGCGGAACATCTGGGCAGTGGAAATTTATTCCTGTAATATACCATCTAGATTAATTTAATCTGCCGCTAGCACTTTGTATTTATAATGTTTTATTGTATGATTAAATATTGTGTATTTTAATGTATTTATGCTTTTATGGAAGCCGCCCTGAGCCCACTCGCGGGGAGGGCGGGGTATAAGTTTGATAAATAAATAAATACAAATAAAGTAAAGGTGCCAAGCGAAGAAGGTGGGAGGAGAAGCAGATGTGGGCGAGGAGGTCAGCCATGTGAAGTATCTCAGTCAGAGCCACACAGATCATTCCCGAGACACGTATTTTCAGGGGGATTAGGAGTCTGTGGCTAAAGTGGCCTGTGAAGGGAACAGAAGGCCGGGAACCAAAAGCATCTTCTGCCTTTCTTGCAGTTTAACTTTGTGACCTTTTCAGCTCAGTCGCCCGTGATTGGAATGGTGGATTAACAGGGCCAGTCCTTATCCTGCCTACACTAAAGAGCAACTATCGCTTATTTGAGGAAGCGAGAGAGAGAGAGATGCCCTAATTCCAGACAAGCTCAATAAATGACTGGGAAACTGAGTGATGCTTGGAGGTTGTGATTGAGCACATTTTTCAGACATGCTGCTCATAGGGTTGCCAACTCCCGCTTGGGAAGTTCCTGGAGATTCAAGGGTGGTGCCTGGGGAGGCGAAGGAGCTCAGCAGGGACGTGGTTGCTCTCGAGTCTGACTTCTGAAACTGCCGGCGGAGGTGCCTTTGCCTTTAAAGAAGCGCAAAAAGCAGTGTGGCCACCTCCAGCTCAGCCGCAACTTCTGATACAATACAGGTACAGAAATGCCCAGATGTCTGATGCACATGTTACAAAGTCTGTGTGTAGCCCACATGGACTTTCTAAAGATGTGATCCTGGCTGGGAACATAATTCCCAAGCACACATGGGCCCAATTCGAATTGGTACTACGGCATGTGATAGGAAGGGGGTTCAGCTTACACATACACATTCTCTCCCTCCCTCTCCAATATGCATGTATGATTTATGTATGTATGAGTTATGACACCACCCTAGAGTAAGTTCCAAGGCATACAATTTATTAAATTCAATTTATTATGATCAGAGATCAGCAAATCCGTTAACATGTTACATGTATTTAACAACAGAAACACAGCCAGACAGTTGCCATAGATAACATTTTTAGTGAGTAAGGCAAAGCATTTTTACGATTTCCTAAGAAGTAATAGTCTTCTGTCTGGTTAGGATAGCCATAGCACAAAATCTTGCCACCTTAGCAGTAGTTTCATTCAGAGGTCATTTTGGGGGGGATCGCGGGGGATCGCAGTTCCCCCAGGTGAGGTACAGGGGGTGGGGCACATGACGAAGCCCCGCCCTCTGCTTCCGGCCCTCATTCAGCCAGGAGGAGGCAGGAGAAGAGGGAGGGTAAGTTGCTTCCTCCCTGCCTCTCCCCACCCCTGCCTGCCTGGGGCCAGGGAGGGCCTTCGCGGGGCTTCCTTGCACTCCCGCCAGCCTTGCAGGTCCACCGCCGGGCCCCTCATGGGGCTCGGCAGTGGAGCTGCAAGGCCGGCGGCGGTGGCCAGGACTGTTGGTGGCGGGGTGTGTGGCCTTATGACACACTTCCGGTGATGTCAGGGGTTGTGGCCTTATGACACACTTCCGGTGATGTCAGGGGGTGTGGCATATGCTAATGAGTTCCCCTAGCTCTTTTTCTACGAAATGACCCCTGGTTTCATTACAGGTTTCCGCTAAAAGAAGAGTAGAATAAAACTGATTAGACCTGCCTGGGTAGGCGATGATTATTGGCGTAATATATTTAGAACGAATCTCGTGATAAAATCGACAAGATAAAAGAACGTGCTCAATTGTCTTGACCTGTCCAGAATTACAAGGACCGAGTCGGCTTGCGTATGGGATATGAGCCTATCTCCCTTGCAGGAGGGCAGATGGGAGAACATGTAGTCATGCTAGAGTAAAAGCTCTGTGGTGCTTAGGGAGTTCTAACAAGTAAAGGTAGCTGGAAGTGTGAGGCTCGTGCTCTGTCCATTTGGAGAGAAGTATCCCATAATCTTTGTTTGACAACAGCTTTGGCTCCTTGAAACCCAAGGTGTAAAAGGGCAGTACTAGAGAAGCCTAGAAGTGCCCGTTTGTGTTCTATTGCAGAAATTGTGTTCTATTGCAGAATTGAGCAAAAACTATCTGAAAGGATTAAGGGGGCCAGCCCTGATGAAAGGAGTTTTAATTTAAGCCAAAAACATATGGCATAAAACCAAGCCCGGGTTTCTAATGTAACTAGGCCAGCCTCAAGCCTAAGCAGAGAGTTGGGAACACGTTTCGGTACTCCAATTAAAGATCTCAAAAATTTTGACTGAACTGTTTCAAGTTTGGTGTATTTCTTATACAGGGATACCTGTGCACTGTACATTAGTTGAGGTATTGTCTTACCCCAAAAAAACCCCTTCAAAGCATAAGGAATGTAAGATCCCCCTTCGGTGTGAAAAAAAAATCTTAGGGTTGCAAATGCTGATTTCTGGGCAGAATCCATGACCTGAGAAAGATGAGCTGCCCACGAGCCCAAAGATTGAAATGCAACTCCCAAATACCTGGATACTTTCACTTGCTCAATCATGTGACCATCTAATTGCCATCTGTGCATCATGGGCCCTGTCCTTCCTGGCCTGCCTGGTTCTGCAAACTAGTGGAGGCTTGGTTTTCATCTGGAAGTCTGCAACATTGCCTCTTAAACACGGCCTACCCAAAGTCTTGTCGGGGGATAGGAGCCTTCCTCAAAGGCTGGTTCTTCTCCAGGATGGATGAAGGATAGGGAGACAGGGGTACTGTCATTGCATGCTGCATGACATCACTTCCAGAGGAAATCAGAACTTAGTGACTTCTCATCACTCCAGGAATCTCCGGAAGCTCTACGGTAGAGTCTCTGGTGTTTCACAGGGTGAGGTGACATTACTTCCAATTTCTCCCAGAAGTGACGTCATGTTGTACATGATAATGGGAAGCATGGCTTGCCAGCAGGAACTCTCGGGGTTTAATTGATACCGACAAATAGGAGCGAAATAGAACTCTAGGTCTTAAAATGATACTGACAAATATGAACAAAATCCCCAAGATTTTGGAGAACTGTAGTATGACATAACAGAGACCTGTCCTGTGCTTAGTGCTGCCATGTCCCCTGCTCTGGTAGAAGATCTCCTGCCCAGCAGCTTCTGTTCCTTGCCACCACTTGGTAGGGTGGCAGGGTGGAAATGGGGGGGGGGGGAGATTGGTGTTGCTCTGATACCACCACGTCAATTTGAGCATGAATCCCAAAGTAATATCACGGTGCCAGGGTGACACTCTAGAAATCCACTGAAACGTGATGGTAAATCCATAGAGTTTTGGAGAATCCCAGAGCGCTGCCATGACACAATGACTTCATGCCTTTATGTGATCCTTTTGACTAGAGATGCCAGGGATGGAATCTGGGCTCTCCTGCATGCAAAGCAAATGGGCAATCTACCAAGGGGTGGATTGGCCAGCGTGGAAAACTCCCAGGGGGCCGATTGCCTGAAGGTCTGCCCCATAACAGGGGCCACACTGGCCCTGAGTGAGGAAATAACTCATCTAATTCAGGATGGCCCTGCAGCTGAGATCCCTTTCGACCTGCTCTTCCTCCCCACTGTCCTGTTAGAAGATGAAGAGATTGGATCTATACCCTGCCCTGCACCACCCGAAGGAATCTCAGAGCAGCTTACAATCTCCTTTCCCTTCCCCTCCTCACAACAGACACCCTGAGTGATGGGTGGGGCTGAGAGAGCTTGTGAGAGAACTGCTCTGAGAGAACTTGTGACTGGCCCAAGGTCATGCCAGCAGCTGCAAGTGGAGGAGTGGGGAATCAAACCTGGTTCTCTCCTCACCACTACACCTACTGGCTCTCAGTAGACCAAACTGTTAGAGGCCCTGTTCCTGGCCTACTTGGCCTCCCAGTCCACCACCTGTCCCTCCCATTATTCTGGGTTCATGGCATTGGGAGCTCAGTGCATAGGGTTGCCAACCTCCAGGTGGAGCCCAGAGAGGTCGCAAAATTCCAGGTGATCTCCAGACTGCAGAGATCAGCCCCCCTGGAGAAAATGACTGCTTGGGAGGGTGGACACACTATAGCATTATAGCCTGCTGAGGTCTCTCCCCTCCCCAAAATGCAGCCTCTTTAGCTTCAACCCCCCCCCCAGTCAGCAAGAATTTCCCACCCAGGAGTTGGCAACCCTAGTGCAGGAGAATGAATAAATGTGCTCTTCCGAATGCTCTGAACAAGGCATTCATTTGACACACACAGCCCTTTTTAGGAAGACAAACAAAATGAAAGAGCAGCTAAACTTCAATCACAGCTGCTACTTAAGGTCATTGCGGTACTTTTTTCTAGGGTTGGGTGAGACCACCTGTACCTGTCTTCCCATGGTATCCTTTTAGCTGCACTGAATGTATGTGAATTTGTGTAAAGGTTAACTATTGGGGGGGAAACACACACATGCACACACACAGATCAGAAATCTCATGCTCAAAGAAATTTGCAGTGCGGTATTCTTGCTTTCAAGGCGAATTAAACTCTCTGAAAAGCAAACTGGCACAGGAAATTGAAGCAGGCATTTATTATTCAAATGACTCTTTGACCATATAAGGGGATAGTTGCTGGTCGCATTCCAATAAAATATCAATACTTAACACAGAAACAAAAAAGACACCTACAGGCTTCCGGTTATGGCTGCGCGACCGGCGACCGGCTCTCGGGCAAGCTCCCGGAGACGGATCGTCCACACGCAGCTTGGGGGGGGGGGTCCCGCATAAGCGGAGATCCTAAGGAGCCTTAGGTATAAAGGCTCCGAACCAGGGGGCGCGTCTGAGAGGCTGGGAGAAGCCTCTTACCGGCACGAAAGCCGGGAATTGAGGCTCCCCGTTCAAGTCTCTCCTGCCCCAAATGGCCCCTGCTGCGTTGTGCCCCGTGAAGGGGACTAGCAAAGCCACCGGAACATCGGAGTGATGAAGCGATAAAGTGAAAGCTGGAAGCAAAGCGTACTCGACTAACTGTGAGTTGGAGATCAATATAAAAGCTGGGGCTTGAGCGCACTCCGTCCCCCGGGAAACCGAAAGGGAGGAGGGAGGATTCCCCCCCCATTGCAGAAAAGAGACTTTTAAAAAGCGGAGAGAGGAGGCAAAGCGAAGAACTGATTAAGCGAGTTACCTTTTGGAAGAGAGCTGAGCGCAGGCAAGAAGGAGCCATCCTTGGGTGGCACGGTACGAACTTTCAAAGTATAAACAAAGTTTGAAAATGGTGATGCAGAAAGAGAGAGATAAAAAGGCTTTGGAGAGGCAGACAAAGAAGACAGGAGGAACTTCCTGTCCGAGTCCCTCCTCTGCTGGGACTGCTGTCAATCAACAAGAAGGTCAACTTGCGCGCCATCTGCTGGAGGAACTGCAGAAAATAAATCAAAAGCTGGATAACATAGAGGGTGCTTTCAGCATTCAACAGAAAAAAATGACGGAGACTGCTGCCAAGGTAGATGAAATTGCAAAGAAGTGTCTGGCGTCAACGGAAGAAATTCAGAGTGTAAAGAAGAAAGTGAATGGATCTGGCTTATAGAGCCTATTCCAACTATACAAAGAAGAATAAGCTGCCGGCAGAAGTGGTGGTGAAATTTACCAAGCAAAATCTCCGGGATCAAATTTTAAAATCAGTTTCAGCAACACCCTTGAAAATTGCAGAACAACCAATTCGAGTCTTGAAAGATATTCCATTTGAAATTAGAATGAAAAGAAAAGAATATAAAGGATTGACTTTGTTCTTACAAAAACGTCAAATTAGTCACAGGTGGTTAATGCCAGAAGGACTGGTCTGTAAATTTAAAGATAAAAGAGAAAGGATTGATTCTATCTTGAAGGCACAAGAATTTTTGAGAAAGCACGCCAATACAGAAGAAGAGGCAGAACTCGCAGAGTGGATGTCGGGAAGAAGCGAAGATGACAGCAGCTCGGAAGGAGAGGTGAAAGAAGAAGAAGTAAAAGGAGCAGCCGGAGGTCCAAAGTACAACTTAAGAGAGAAAAAAGGGAAAACATCTTAAATTTTAAGGACCTATCTGGACAGTGCCATAAAAGGAATACTAACCCCAAAAGGACTTTACTAACATACTAACTGCCCGATTTGAAAGGAAAAAAGAAGAAACAGATGATTATCCAACTGCAGAAGAAGTCTCAAACTGTGACTTGAACTTTGACTTTAATACTAACAGATTAATATATCTGTATTAACATCACTCAACACTTTTCTTTGTCCCTCTATATACCCTTCCTCTTTTTCTGAATTTTAAAGCGAAATTTCTCTTCTTTTTAGAAGAGGGAAATAAAACTTTTTACCAAAAAAAAAAGACACCTACGTAGGGTAACTTACACTTGTTCCCTAAAAGTATGTTTTTCTTCCAGGCAACAATCTTCCACACAGGAATGAGGAAGCTTTCAGCCTTATGCCCTGCATGTAGGAACCACACCAAAGCCTGTTTTCAACTGCCACAGAATCACCCTCTGCCATTATGTGGAAACTGGCTTTTGCTTGCCAAATTATACTGTTATCTCCAAACTAACAAGATAACAGTTTAACAAGGCTGACATTTTCAAATTGACAGGCAAAGGCTTCATACTTAAAAAACAACCGGATGACAATTCCTCCATTTAACAAAAGTGTCCAGCTGTTAACCTCTTCTGAACAAAAATTTAAAGGAAAAGGAGCAGTTGCACCTAGGCATCACACCTCCCCAAGCCCTGCCCTCTCCTGACTGCAACCCCAAAGTCTCAAGGTGTTTCCCAGTCCAGAACTGGGATCCTCAATCAGAGGCAAACTGAGAAGTAGTAGGGTTGGCAGGTCCTTTTCTTCTGCCGCTGGGTGGTGGGTAGAAGGGAGCTTCCTGAGAGTGGGGGGCGGGGCAACATCACCACGTGTGACATCCTCGGCATCATGATGTTACACGGAAGTGACGTCATCACACTGGGGACATTGCTTGATGATGCTCTGGTATTGTGGGCAACCATAGAGTTTCCCCCCAAAATACCAGAGCGTAATGATGTCACTTCTGTGTGACATCATCACACTGGGGACATTGCGCCTGGCCATGGCTGTTGGGGGGCAGGGCTTCCCCTTGCCGGCCAGTTGGCCCAAGCTGGAGCCCGTGAAATTGGGGGATCCCCCGCTCCCACCTGAGGGCTGGCAACCCTGAGAAGTAGTAAGAACTTCCCCAAGTTATTAGTTTCTCCACTCTGGTCCACCCCACCCCCCAACCTTCCGAATTGCAATCCGTATCCAGGGCTATTTTTGGGCAGGAACGCACAGGAACGGAGTTCCGGCTGGCTCCCAAGTTGGCCACGCCCAGCAGGAACTCATTAGCATAATAGGCCACACCCAACAGCAGAAATTCATTAGGATTGGCTACATTAGGGGTGTGTGGCCTAATATGCAAAGGAGTTCCTGCTACAAAAAAGTCCCTGGGTTTTGACAACAAACAAGGTAAACAGAATATGAAGCAAAAGGTGGGTGTGGCTGGATAACCACACTTCTGGTAACATGGGGGTGCATCCTAATGTGCTAATAAGCTGTGCTGACAGGGGTGTGGCCTAATATGCTAATGAGTTTCTGGTGTTGGGTGTGGCCTATTATGCTAATGAGTTCCTGCTGGGCTTTTTCTACAAAAAGAGTCCTGTCCGTATCCATGGTTTAAAATTCTTACCCTACATGCCGTTTTACAGAAGACACTCAGGCACTGTAAAGGGGTGATGCCAAAAGGATGGGGGCCAGCTTTAAATGTATGTGAGTGGGGGAAAATAACAACATGGAACCCTTCACCTACAGCCAAAGTCCTGACGGCATCTCTGCAGTGCCATCTGTTTTCTTGGGGCTTCCTTCACGACCCTCTTCCCATCCCTGCTCCCTCCTACTAAGTGGCAGCACACTGAGCTCAGTATCTCCCTCCTACCTCTTCTGCAGGGCTCTGGGGCCACGAATGGCTTTCGCTTCCCAGTCACTCGCCCTCCATACTTTGGCTTAGAATGGTTGTTAAGCTTGCCTGCCCTGATTTGTTATTGGGAATCCACACCTGTGATCCGGCTTTCCCCCCAGCGTTCTACAGTTTCAGGCTTTCCTTCCAGACAAAACATTTTCAGGTTCTCGTCATTTGCAAGGCATGTGGTTAAGGGTCATGTATTGTTGGCTGGGTAGCCTGGACAGAACAGCAGTCCTGAATTGTTTTAGATTGTTTTAGAGGCATTGTTTTATTGGTTTTAATGTTGTAAGCCGCCCTGAGCCGCTTCGGCGGGAGGGTGGGATAAAAATCAAATAAATAAATAAATAAATAAATAAATAAATAAATAAATAAATATGTTGTAGCAGCCTTGTGGGCGTATAAAATCCAGCAGCAGGCAGTACCACTTCAGCGAAGCATTTTCTGGTGCATTTCCTGTTTTCCCACTGTGATTATCAGTGACCGAGATAATAGCAGAAAGCACCGTAGGCACCGCAGCTGTTTGCAATCAAAATGGTCGCCAACCTCCAAGTGGTGGTTGGAGATCTCCTGGGGTTACAAGTGTTCTCCAGGCATCAGAGATCAGTTCCCCTGGAGAAAATGGCTGCTTTGAAGGTGGACTCTATGGCCTTGTACCTCAACGAGGCCCCTCCCCTCCCCAAACCCTGCCCTCTCTAGACTGTATCCCCCAAATCTCCAGGAGTTTCCCAAGCCAAGAGCTGACAACCCTAGCAAGGTGGTGCTGGGAAAGTCCAACCCAGCTAGGCAATGGTCTCGACATTTTTACAAGATCTGTGTGGGTCAGTCATGAAAGAAAACACATTTCCAGGTGAGATGTAAGAATATAAAGCAAACTGGCTTGTTTTAACTCTGCTGAGAGCTTTTCCTCCCTGGTATAGTTAGACAGGGGGGAGGCCTCCAGAGGATGAATAGTACAGTCTGTAGATTCTGAAGGCAAGTGCTGTCAGCACTATGGGGATCACAATGAGCAACATCTTGAAAGGTTTTCCTCGGAAGATTTGCCTCACTCCATATGGACTCCAAGTCTTCGTTGAGCTTCTCTGAGCCGTAACAGGCCCAGCTCTCCTTGGCCAAGGGGGAGTCGGATGTCTGCAGGGGCAAGTGGGTACTGGTGAATGTTTTCTCTCTTTCCATCCATGGAAATCATCCAAAAAGCAAACTGCATTGTTATAATGCTCCTGAGAGCTTATCTTTCCTGGTGTAGTTAGAAAAGGGGGAGGGCTCCAGAGGACAAACAGTACAGTCTGTAGTGTCTGAAGTCAAGCACTAGCAGCACTATAGGCAGAGATCATTTCGGGGGGGAACGCGGGGGAACACAGTTCCCCCGGGTGAGGTGCAGGAGGCGGGGCACATGACGAAGCCCCGCCCCCTGCTTCCGGCCGCCCCGCTTCCAGCCCTCATTCCGCCAGGAGGAGGCAGGAGAAGAGGGAGGGTAAGTTGCTTCCTCCCCGCCTCTCCCCACCCCTGCCTGCCTGGGGCCAGGGAGGGCCTTGGCGGGGCTTCCTCGCACTCCCGCTGGCCTTGCAGGTCCACCGCTGGGCCCCTGATGTCAGGGGGTGTGGCATATGCTAATGAGTTATGCTAATGAGTTCCCCTAGCTCTTTTTCTACGAAATGACCCCTGACTATAGGAATCATGATCAGCGAAATCTTGAAAGGTTTTCTAAAGCGAAAGAGAAAGGGGGGGGGAACAGAGCTTCGGTCTTTGGAAACAACATTATGATTTGTTTTGCTCATCTATAGTTATCTACTAAAGAATTTAGGTTCTTTTCTAGGATTCCCCCCCCCCGATACTGTTTTTGTTTGGGGAATCCACAGTTTTTATCCTGGTGTCATGATGACTCTGAGCATTGACACACACATTCAAGAGGGTACTTCCGTGATTGCCCTGACCCGGATGGCTCAGGCTAACCCAGTCTTGTCACATCTCAGAACTTGTCCTGGTTAGTATTTGGATGGGGGACCACCAAGGAAGTCCAGGGCCACGCCACAGAGGAAGGCAATGACAAACCACCTTTGAGTGTCTCTTGCCTTGAAACCCTACAAGGTCACCATAGGTCAGCTGTGACTTGATGGCACTTGACCCAACCACTTCATAGGTCCTTTCTGCATTTGTTTGCCACTCCGGATTTTCTCAGTGTTTGAGTCGAGGCAATTCAAGTCCATGGCAAAACAGCATCCAAATAGCCCGGGGCAACAGCCGGCTGAAACTGGGCTGACCACTGAAGGGAGGGAATGTAATGCAGAATGGGGAACCCGGAATAAAAAGAAGGTTGAACTCAGGGGTCGTTTCGTAGAAAAAGAGCTAGGGGAACTCATTAGCATAACTCATTAGCATATGCCACACCCCCTGACATCACCGGAAGTGTGTCATAAGGCCACACCCCCTGACATCACCGGAAGTGTGTCATAAGGCCACACACCTCGCCCCCAGCGGTCCCAGCCACCACCGCCAGCCTTGCAGCTCCACTGTCGAGCCCCATGAGGGGCCCGGCGGTGGACCTGCAAGGTCGGTGGGAGTGCAAGGAAGCCCCGCGAAGGCCCTCCCTGGCCCCAGGCAGGCAGGGGTGGGGAGCGGCGAGGAGGAAGCAACTTACCCTCCCTTTTCTCCTGCCTCCTCCTGGCTGAATGAGGGCCGGAAGCAGGGCGGCCGGAAGCAGGGGGCGGGGCTTCGTCATGTGCCCCGCCCCCCGTACCTCACCCGGGGGAACTGTGATCCCCTGCGATCTCCCCCGAAATGACCTCTGGTTGAACTCGATCTTAGTGCAGAATGGGGGGAAAAGCTGGATGAAAAAGAAGGTTGGACTCGATCTTAGTGCAGAGTTGCTTGGAGGACACCGCGGTATACCTGGATTAAAAGGAGAGTGCAGAAGGGGCCATAGACTTTTAAATGGGTACTTCGCTTGAGCCCGTGCACATTGTAGGCAATCACTGTGTTTGCAAGGAACTGAAGTACTGGTTACATTTTTATCCTGGCCTCCCTCCATGGAGCTCAGATTCTCTCTTATCCCCACAACAACCCTGTGAGGTAGAAGGCTGAGAGTGACAGTATGCAATGGTGCCTGGTGAGCTTCATAGCTGGGTGGGGATTTGAAGGCAGGGCTCCTTCGGCACAGAGCTTTTACCCCAATCTGGCAACTCAAGCGGTAGGAGGTTTTGTTTGTTTCTACGTGACATCGTCCCTTATTCATGCCACAGTCATAAACTCTGTTAAAAGAAACACTTTTTTTAAAGCCTGTGAAAACAGGACTTTTCGTGGCATGATGTTGCTGGGGCAACCTTTGTAAGCGTGTGCAGAAGGGCATTTATGCCTTTGGTTTCAACAAAAAGGAATGTGCCCTTCCTCTGCACATATCTATTAGAAAAATTATTTCTACCTGAGTAACATTCTTTGGCTGCTACTCTAGTACTATAATTCTAAACTCTCTCTGTGTGTAAAGAACCGTCAAGTCGCAGCCAATTTAAGGCGACATTTTTTTTTGAGGGTTTTTGAGGCAAGAGATGTTCGAAGGTGATTTGCCATTGTCTGCCTCTGTGTAGCAACTCTGAATTGAACTGATGGCCATAAGTCACTAATGGCTCCTCCATGTTAAAAAAACAATCTACCTTTGAATAACAGAGGCTAGGGGGACAAACACCAGGCAAGGGGCACTTTGCACATGTTCTAAAGTCAGCAGTCCAGTCTCTTTTCCTGAGAGGAAGCTAGAGGAAAGGGGCCTTTATTTTTTGCCCAGAAGCAAACTAGGGTTGCCAGTCTCCGGGGGTTGGAGAAGAACAAAACAACCATGATATATTATGCCAAAGAAAAATATCCACAGACGTATAAGTTCTTATTCAATGTCCATTTTACTTCGAACAATTCAAACACCATAAACACCACAACGGACCATGCCTGTCTCATTTCGTATTCAAGCTTTGTCAAAGTGGATCGCGTTGAAATTCCTATGTAATTAATTCATTTAGCAATGGCATTACACTAGTGGGATTGAAGATTTGCTATGAGAAATGGTCAGAGTGCAGCCTTACTTTTTTGAGGGGAGAGAGCGTCACTCACAGCTGTATTTGTATTTAACTTTATAGATAAATGATGTTGCCCCCGGTTGCATGGAAGGCCCATTAAAGCTAACTGAGATACTGCCGTCTCTTGATCTTCTCTTACTCCCTCTTGATCCTTAATCTTGCTTAATCTTTCTAACCTTTCACCTTCAATTAAACTCTGGCTCATAGTGAATGAAACCTATTTCTGTTTGTAAGTCTAACAGGTTTTTTTTTTTCATTTCCAACAATTTTCCTTTCCTTCATTTGTGGGATTACGTTGAGAATCAGTGTCCTCTTTTTCAAGAGATGGTTCTACCTGCTCATACTATTGTCTTTAGGGTCATCTCCAAATCCCCAATCTCCCTCAGTGCATTTCACTGGCTATGCTTTTCTGTTCTGCCCTTTGGTTTTTGTATGACCTCTTCCTCCAATTTTTGTTGCATAACTTCCCGTTCCTGCACATCTACTTCTTCTATTTCTTTTTGTTTGGTTTCTAAAACCTCTTATCTATTTTTAGTTGAGGGTGTTCTTGAGTTTTCAGTAATATCATTTTTACTCTTTTTCTTTTTTCCTTCCACTCTTTGCTATTCTTCACCATCTGTATCAAAGACCTTTTCTGACTGTTTTGATCCTTTTTGACTGAACAATGCTTCTTTTCTTGCTCTTCTTTTGACAAAGAAATTACTCGCTGTTTTACCATCTACACTTTTGTCCTTCCTAAAGTTTTCATCATGGTATTCAACTCTTGCCCTAGCCAATTCTCTTTCATATGCGTTAGGGTGTTGTTGATTGAAGTATGCTTGAGGGCACAATACATACGCGTGCCCTAATTCCAAACATAAGCTACACCGCTTTCCTAATGCACACCTATCAGAGGTATGACCCTTTCCTCCACATGAAAAGCAAAGAGGAGTGGTACAGTTCTGCCTAATGTGATCATATGAGGGAGCTTGTGGGAGGTTGGCCACTCCGTGTCCTGTGCTGCTTTCAAGAGGTTCAGGGGGTTTTCTGGAATGGGCCTTGTATTACAGGACGGTACTAGGCTGGACTCCCCACTATCTCGATGACTTTTTGTTGGTAGGAAGGAAAGATACGGGGCAGTGTGGAGTTTTACTGACCAGCTTTATGGACCTGGCAGAGGAGCTTGGATTTCCCCTGGCCCAGGAGAAAACAGAGGGCCCTACCACAATTTTGACTTTCCTGGGGATAGAGATTGACACAGTAGGGCAGCTGTGTAGATTACCAGCTGACAAATTAAATGCACTGCAGATGATGATTGACATGGCCAGGGTGAAGAGAAAGATTAACTTGCTGGAGTTGCAGCAGTTGGTCAGCCACCTCAGCTTTGCATGCATAGTTGTGACACCCGGCAGGGCATTTGCTAGGAGACTATGTGAGTTCATGAAGGGCCTTCATCTCACACAGCATAGGACCAGAGTCACCAAGGGGATAAGGGATGACCTCCTTGAATGGAAGGAATTTTTAGATTCATACAATGGGGTGTCATTTTGGCGGGAAGACCTTCTAGTCGAGCCTGAGCTGCAGTTTACATCGGATGCTGCAGGCTCCTCTGGCTTTGGTGTCTATTTTCGTGGACATTGGTGTGCTGAGGACTGGCCTGGGGAATGGTTTCAGGCTGGGTGGGTCAAGGACCTCACCTTCCTGGAATTTTTCCTGAATGTCATAGCAATGTAGATTTGGTCATCAACTCTTGAAGGAAACATTCCATGTTGACGAAGACCTTGGGTTCTGTTATTAGAGAGTCAACATGGAATGCTTCCTTCAAGAGTTGATTAGTAATTGATATGAATTGGGATTGCTACACGCTCAGATAAAACAAATACTGTGAAATGAATTGTTTTCAATGTGCAGTATTTGTTAGCGTGTGAGCAATAATAGTGTGAGCAATAATAGAAGAAAAATTTCCACAGAATTACTACAGTAAACATTTTTGCAACTTATTTTTATTGACTCTGTTATTTTTGTCACGAATGATGTTTCTGGAATTCCACTTCCTCCTGTGATCTCTCATTATTGGCTTCCCACTCTAGACTGTCACACCTATATGAAGATCAGCAGTCCTCCAGGTTGCCACTTGGACTTCTGAGGTCCAGAATCTATTTAACTGTTTACATTTAAAACAGTGGTCTCAGCAAGAGCATGGCTATTTGCCTTCAAACTGAGTTTAAAACAGCGTGCACACATCTTAAATTTGAGTCTCTCCGTGCAGACCACATAAAAAGGAAGCAGGTGGTAAATATAAAGTTAGATTAAACATTCTTATGTAGCCTACTTTCTAGCTCTGTCCCTGCCCCCTCGAGAGATTACCCTTTTGACACCAGAAGGAGTTGGGAGACTAATACTGGCTCTTGCCTGCAGGTACCTTACTCCAGGTAAAACAGAGGAGGTGGCAGCTAGGCAATAATGTCTAGGTCTTCCCAGCTCTGTGGTTTAATTCTGGCTTAGATTCCCGGTTACTGAGAAAGATACAAATCCCAGTTTGTTAATTTGGAAGTAACGGCAAAAAGAATAAAGAATAAGCCGGCCTCAGGCTCATCAAAAATACAGCCTGGTTTGATCATGACATCCATCTGAGTGCAACCCATACTCGTTTTCCAAATGTCACTTTATTTCCCTGTAACTGTATTATTATGGAATGTCAACTTGATCCAATCCTCACCAGAAACACTCCAACGTGTAGACTGACAGCCAGGGCTATTTTTGGGCAGGAACGCACAGGAACGGAGTTCCGGCTGGCTTCAGAGTTGGCCACGCCCACTACAGCCAAAACCTCTTCATGCAGCAGAAACTCATTAGGATTGGCTACATTAGGGGTGTGTGGTCTAACATGCAAAGATGTTCCTGCTACAAAAAAAGCCTAGGGTTTTGACAACAAACAAAGTAAACCGAATAAGAAGCAAAAGGTGAGTGTGGTAACATGGGGTGTGGCCTAATATGCTAATGAGCTGTGGTGTCAGGGGTGTGGCTTAATATGCCAATGAGTTTCTGCTGTTGGGTGTGGCCTATTATGCTAATGAGTTCCTGCTGGGCTTTTTCTACAAAAAAAGCCCTGCTGACAGCCCCCCGCCCCGTTGTTAAGTCAACCCTGCTATCCCATGCGTATGAGGAGGGCTGGTTCACTGCTCAAGTCACCCAAGCAGCTGCCTGGGGCTCCCAACTGGCAGGGGGCATCAACGAGGGAGGAGATGACAGGTGTGGCGTGCTTGTCATCAGTTCCTGCTCCATTGCCAGAGCTGCTAGGGGTCTGTGGTGGGCCTCAGAGGCATTTCTATGGCACTCCACCTTGGATGGATCTGCTGCCTCCTACTCAGGATCCAAGAGAAACAGACTCAGCAGCCTACCTTGGATTGATCTTGGGCACTGGGCAGGTGGCATCAGAATGAAAGAAGCTTCTTCTCATGCTACCTAGGATCCATCCAAGGCTGGGCACAGATGCATTTCCTCTGCAATCCTGCCTTAGAGCTCTCCCAGGCATTAGGGAGGGAGGGCACTTGGGGCACATCAATAGTTTGAGCAAGGCCTGTGTATGAGCTCAGCTGGGTAGAGGCTGCCATTTTCCCTGTGAAGGAGACCATTCTTGTTTCTCATAGATGCACCAAACAGTTTTCATTTCATCACTTCCTCATATTCTGGCCACATTTAACAAGAAGTCCAGTGTAAAAAAATATATAGCTGCGATTTTGGGCTGTGTCACGGTGTAGTTGGAACTAACAGCTTGCAACTAAAGCACATAAAATTAGATCGGGGCCTCCATTTTTCTCTTCCTAATAAAGAGGACTTAAAACACAAACACAAATCGAAAACGTGTTTTATTTATTCATTTCCCACTAAATAATCGCTCGATTCAGTCCCAAACCATATTTCGGGAGGCCAACAAAGCCAACACATCCCATGAGCAAAACCAAATGGTGCATGAAGATTGTTTTTAAAAAGAAAAAGAATCAAAGAGATCTGGGAAATGGAAATAGATACATTCCTGCCAGGGCTATTTTTGGGCAGGAACACACAGGAATGGAGTTCCGGCTGGCTCCCGAGTTGGCCACGCCCAGCAGGAACTCATTAGCATAAGGCCACACCCAACAGCAGAAACTCATTAGGATTGGCTGCATTAGGGGTGTGTGGCCTAACATGCAAAGGAGTTCCTGCTACAAAAAAGCCCTGGGTTTTGACAACAAACAAGGTAAACAGAATAACAAGCAAAAGGTGGGTGCGGCTGGATAACCACACTTCTGGTAACATGGGGGTGCGGCCTAATGTGCTAATGAGCTGTGCTGTCAGGGGTGTGGCCTAATATGCTAATAGGTTTCTGCTGTTGGGTGTGGCCTATTATGCTAATGAGTTCCTGCTGGGCTTTTTCTACAAAAAGAGCCCTGATTCCTGCTAACCCAAGACTCCTCCAAGTAACCGCAACTTGTAACAGACTGCATCTGTGAGACTTCAACCTTGATTTGTATGATTGAAATATTACTGTATTTTATAGGAGTTTTAATTGTTTTTACTTTCTATACATATATTGTATACCAGTTGTTATCTGATGGAAGCCAGCCTGCTATGCGGGGAGGGCGGGATATAAAACCAAATAAAAATAAATAAATAAAGCATACAGAGTACAGCCTATCAATGGTATGGCCATTGTTGCACATGGAAATTTTAAATTGACTCTACTGCTTATCAGGCAGAGCCACAAAACAGATATTGTTAGGGAACATGTGAAGAGCAGGCTGTGCTGGAACTGTGAACTGCCATGGGTGGTGGCAGTGGAGATGTGGTCCCAGGTGTGAAATGTCCACTGGTGATAGCAGTGGGGTCTCCTAGCTTGGCTGTTGGTTTGGGAAAAGAAGTTCCTGAAGAATACATAAGGAGAGGAGAGTGAAGAGGTGGTGATGGGGCTTACTTGCTGTTATAACGTGCTTCTTATCTCAAGTCAGTTTGGTGTAGTGGTTAGGAGCACAGACTCTAATCTGGGAGAACCTGGTTTGATTCCCCACTCCCCCACATGCAACTGCTGGTGTGATCTTGGGTCATTTACAAGTTGTACCCCACCTACCTCACAGGATGTCTGTTGTGCAGAGGGGAAGGGAAAGGAGATTATAAGCCACTCTGAGACTCCTTCGGGTAGTGAAAGGCACGGTATAAATCCAATCTCCTCCTCCTCCTCTTCTTCTAATTGTTGGCCTTTTCTTGAGGCGTGCGCTGTATAGAAGACAGTGTTAGTCACAGCATGGTTGAAGATTAAGAACAGAATTTTCAGCAAAGGTGGAGATAACGATCAATAATTATGCAAGATTGTGTGTAGGGGGGTTGGTGTATTAGCCAGCTTCTTTTACCCTGAAATGTCATAATATTACCCATGGAACTAACAAACCGAGAAGTGGCCGAAAAAATGTGACATGACAAAAGCCCCAAATCTAGGCCATCAATGCATGTCTGTGGTACACATCCCACCAAGAACACTCCAAACTTTGCTGGCTTCTTTGTTACTGTGCATAGCACCAAGTTGGTTGAAGAAAATCTTTGAACCATCAATGGAAAGATGTACTTTATATTCAAAGCAGTCGGGTACAGCCTGTTCACAGAGGACGTTTGACTGATAAGGGGCACTTGAAGAAGCAGCTCCCCTTTCAAACACTTCATTAGTCACACAAGATGTTTGCATGCCTACGTGGGTTTGAGCAGCCCTCGAAAACCATGGGAAAACTCCCAAGAGCTTCTTGTCCAATGATCACGGAATTTGTGTGATTAAGTGGAGCGGCAACAGTGTGCACTTCCTCTACCACCGCATGCTGATTTCCAGAGAACATGTCAAAAAATGGGGTTGTGATATTGCTAGCATGATGCAATGCACAGGTTTGGTAAGAATGCAGTGCACTTGAATGTAATGTGGTGAAACTAAAGCATTTGTACATCAATGGGAGGGTTTTTTTAACTGTCAGCTGAAAGCTACCATTGTGGTCTGAGCTGACATTGCTGTGAATGTAGCTCAAAAGCAACAGAACAATTCTCTCTTTCCATCCATTCTTTCCCACAAGTTTCCCCAGGTGGTTCACAACAGAATGTCCTCAGGGTACAAAAACATAAAATAGTGCAACCTTTCAAACGTGACACATAAAGCTGAAGAGTCCACAATAATTTAGGCAGCCCCAAATCCTCTATAATATAAGACCTTCAGCAACGTTAGATGAATGCAACTCCATAAAGTCAGCCAAAGAGCAGTATTTTTAAAAGGACCACTCTAGATGCTTTTCAGAAGCCCGTGGACGCATGGACACCATTTTGTGTGACAAGGCCAATGGGTATATTTTCTAGCTTTAGTGCACACCACCGGAAATCAAGATTTTTTTTTAGGGTATGTGTTTGCAGAAACCAAAGCTGGGGCATGTGCACCTATCTCTATTCACAAAATGGTAACAGCGTGTATTGGGAAAGTCTTCATCCATCACACAAGACTGAAATGCCAAAATCCTAATGGACCAACTTGAGTTATGAATTACAGTTAACATTCAGTGCGCGAACATCTGCAACTCAGGCTGGTTCCACAGCAAGTAGAGGAGGAGCAGGTGGGAACAATGCCACATGCACCAACCCCATGCCACTTACTGCTGATATGGCCATCACCCCTTTCCTTTTATCACAGATGACAGCCCAGCTTCCATCCTTCCTAGCTGCACTGTGGCTTAGCTGTGAAGAAAAAATGCCTGATAAAGGGCTAAGGGGGAGGGCAGAGGAAATGCAGAGTTTAGCTCCACCTTCCTCCTCAGATTGGCTACTGCCAGGGCATTCACATGGACCTTTTTGTCTGCAGCCATAATGCACTTTTTCCTTTGACCTACATCAACTGAGGTTTTCCTTTGATCCAGCTCAAAAAGGAAAGCAAATATGCTGTACTAGCTTGCAGGCTCCGAATACCAGGTGCCAGAAGTCAGGCAAGGCAGAGTTGTTCAGTCCAAGGCCAGGATTCCAGAAGTCAGGCAAGGCAGAGTCAGTGGCTTAGCATCTATTCCAAATCCAAAGCCTTTTATTGGCATATAAATAAAGATACAGTAATCTAAATACAAAATCATGCAGAGTAAAATCTTAGCATCTATTGTCCATGCCTAGCAGCCTCTCTTGGCTGATTTTTATAGCCCCACACCTAAGGGTCATGTTTGCAGCTAGCTGCTCAGAAGCAATCCTGCAACTACTCATCTTCATTATCAGCAAGCAGCTGGTGTTGGACCAGGAGGCGTGCACTTTGCCATCTTGTCTGTAGCTCTGTTCTCAGCCTTTGTCTGCGGTGCTTTAAGGGTGTAGGTGATACTGGTGGGCAGTGTTCCCTCTAAGCTGAGTTAGTGTGAGCTAGCTCACAGTTTTTTAGCCTCTGGTTCACACGTTTCTGTCTTAGCTCAGGAAGGAGGGCTCCAGAGCAGACTAATTGATGCAGTAGCCAAATCACCCGCTCACAACTTTAATGCCAGCAGCTCACAAAGTAGACTTTTTGCTCACAGGGCTACACAGCTTAGAGGGAACACTGCTGGTGGGCCAATTGAATCAGGGCTGGAGAGTGTCAGTGGCTCTGCACCAGCTGTTGGCTATGAATCCTGACAAGCCTGCAGCTCATTTTCCTGCTGGTCAGCTTCTGATGGCTCAAGGCTGGGTACCCAGGGGTCCTCTTCTCCTGAGGAGTCCTTGCTAATGCTGAGCCCTGGGTGACTCATGACATCTGCTCTGAATGAGCACAATGTCATACAAAGTCTCCCTGAAACACTGGGGACACCTCACTGTGCACATGGCATGGGGAAAATTCCCCACATGGAAGCAGCCTCATGGCCTCAAAGCTGCAAACTTCCAAAATCTCCTAAACAAGCTCTTCAAGCTTTGTTAAATGTTTTAGATTATACAATTAAATAAATGAAGTGTCTTTGCATCTCTTATTTATTAATTTAATTAATTAATTTGTACCCTGCCTTTCTCCCCAATGGCAACCCAAGGCTGCTTAGATCATTCTCCTCTCCTCTATTTTGTCCTCACAACAACCCTGTGAGGTAGGTTTGTCTGAGAGAGTGCAAGCGGCCTGAGGTCACCCAGTCAGCTGCCATGGCATGTGCAGGGATTCAGACCTGGGTCTCCCAGATACTAGTCTGACATTCACAACTACTACATAGTTCAGGGTAACCATAATTTAATATGATAATAAGATGGTGAGTGTTGGAAAAATTCCACTTGTGATTTTACCCTATGTAGATGTTGCCTACAAAAGAATTATGCACCAGCAAACTCCTACCCAATCCTAACGGAGCTGCGGTGGCTCAAGTGGTTAAGACGCTGAACTGCAGGCTGTGGAAGGTCGGTAGTTCAGCAGTTCGAGACCCGAGTTGCTGCATGATGGAGTGAGCTCCCGTCTCTAGTTCCAGCTCCTGCCAACCTAGCAGTTTGAAAGCAAGAAATTGCAAGTAGATAAATAGGTACCGTTTCAGTGGGAAGGTAACAGCTTTCCGTGCGCCTTGGTGTTTAGTCATGCCGGCCACATGACCACGGAAACATCTTCGGACAGCGCTGGGTCTTCGGCTTTGAAACGGAGATGAGCACCGCAACCTTAGAGTCGGATTCGACTGGCTTTTGAGCAAGGGAACCTTTACCTTTTACCCAATCCTATGTGTGTTTATTTAGAAGCAATGCCCACTGAAGGCAGTAGGACTTAATCCCAAGTAAATTCACAAAGGACAGCCAGCTAAAGATTCAATCCAATGCTTATTTATGGAAGAAAGCCCCATCAGAGATACTTCTGAGTAAAGATGCATCGTTGAGTATGCACCATTTTCCAGTATAAAACCTTGAAGGGGACATTTACACCATCAGTCTGTAACACCATGCAAGACAGTGGGTGGAGATGAATTGTGGCTTTGTGGTTCTCATGATGCTTTAGGAAGAACAGGAAAGAGCATTTGTTCATAGCTCTTGATCGTTCAGCCACTGAAAGCGGATTTTTTAAATCTGTCCCAGCAGATATCTGGATTTGTCTCAATCCGACATTCCAGGTAAGCACTTTAAAAATGTTTAGCAATGATTGTGTAGCTAGCCTTGTCAAAGATAAAAAGGGAAAGGAAAAACTTGCTAAAGTGTTTGTTTCAGGACAACAACAATACAATGGGGGAACTGAAATTTGAAAGAAGAACCAAGTACTCACTGAAGTGTTACTCAGTTCAGGAAGAAAAGGCAGCTCAAAGTGGCCTTGCGTGTGGACACTAAATAGCTGGAATGACAGTTCAGCACCACAGGTTTAAAAAACATGCTGAATTCTTATGTGTTCTCTTTTTAGATTTCAGTGAGACAGTTATTTTTCCAGTATGGAAAGTGAGTTAAGTAAGAGTTACCAAATGAACAAGACAGATGAGGCGGAGATTGTCATAAACTACCGTTTATCCACAAATTTGTATTATTTCAAAAGTCTGTGGCTATTTCCGTTAAAGTAACCCTGACAAAGTTCCTTACTGATTATCTGACTAGAGAGGAGCACCATCAAGTAAAACACCCAAATTTGTAAGCTCAGGTTTATTGTGCCAGTCCGCACTCTACCTGAGGTAGCATTTGCAATGTCATGGAAGTAGTGGTAGTAGATCTTGTAGCAGCTGCAGAGAGATGGCATGGCCTAGTCACTTGAAGAAAACAATATCCAGGAAGACGGGTTCAGATCTCACCCCAGAAATGGATTGCGTTCAGATGTCACAAGATGACATTAAACCATCCTGTACACAAACCACACTTGCTGTAAGGATAGCGCTTGCTCCCTCTCCCAGCTTCTCATGTGGAGAAGCCCTGTTAGAAATTAACTCTGGTTACCCATAACTAGGGATGGGCATGGACTGCATTTGTTTGGTTTGTGGTTTGTGGCTAAACCGTGGACCGAACTACATGGTGTGCAAAACAACCCGGTTCGTATCAGCTCATGAGCAGTTTAAACCCCTGCTTTCTGCTGCCTGCGAAAAGTCACGGGGAGCAGAAAGCAAGGGGGCATTTAAACAAAGCAACTGTTTTTCCATGAACCACCATGAACTGCATCAAAATTCATGAAAGTTCCTGGCGGCTTTTCGGTTCGTGAACACTGCTTTGTGATTCACAGACTGCCCAAAATTCGTGACAAACTTTAATTCATCAGCCGGTTCGTGCCCATCCCTATCCATAACTACAAATGCAGGTGAATGAGTTAATCAGATCTAATTCCGCCACCACCCCAAACCAGGACTCTAAACTTGGATTGAGCCGCAATCTGTGAGAACAACACCCAGTAGTCTGCATTTCATAAATCACGGGTGACCAGAAACAGTTTCTGAAGAGGAATGAAGGAGAAACAATGGTGTGTATGCTAGCACAACAGCAAGCCAGTGCCACGTATGCCCTGCCTTAATGGTGTCAGCCTAAAGGTGCTTTCACACAAGCACTTGACCGAAATACTATGATTTCTTTTTCCTACTCTGCCCTCCTCAGATCCTTCCTGCCTGTGTTATTTGAAAGTAGCTTCCAATTCTCCCTCACTTATTGTGTTACAGCCTATCTCAGCATATCCCTAGAAAAAAATTTCTTATGTGTCTCTGTGGGTGGAGAGTAATAATAATAATTAAGAACTGTCAAGTTGCAACTGAGTTATGGCGACCCCTCATGGGGTTCTCAAGGCGAGAGAAGAAAAGAGGTTGGTTGCCATTGTGGAGAAGTAGGCTTTAACTGCTGAGAAGTATACTGGAGATCCTTTTCATCAAATTAGTCCTGTAACTGCAGTACATATAATAAAGCAATTGATGCAAAATCACAAAGAAGAAGGAATAATTAAAGCCCTTAACTTCTTTCCGCACATATAAAGGATCTGTTCCGGTGGAGATTGATTTCATTGTACTTCGATAACTCTGAATTTGGTCTCAGATTTTCTCTTTGATGTAAATTTATTGTATGTTTTTGTTAAGTGAATGACAAAAAGGGGGGAATTAAAACAACGGGTGGGTGGTGGTGGGGAGAATGCTGGGGCTCCGGGAAGTGGAGTCTAAAAGGACGTTTGCTGGGCAAGCAGGGATTTATTGAATGGGGAATGTGTTGAATGGGGCTTACTTTTAAGTAAGTCTGATAGTAGAATATTCCACTTACAACTCAGTGTGGAAAAGGAATCCTTCAACAGTACAAAAATAGTGGAGAATGGACTCTTGTGGCCTTAGTCTTTCGGATTCAGTCTCCATCTCTGATATGGGGAGACAGCAACTCACCCTTACAACAGCTTTTATCGATTGGGTTAGTATTATCTAATGCATGAGGGGCTGAGAATGGCTCGCCTGTGGCCCCCTCATGAGCCTGTGGGAGAGGGGGAGCCCTAGCTCACAGAGCACACTTTTAGCTACTGCAAAACAAATCTCAGCACAATCACAAGGGGGCATTGATGAAAAGGAAATAAACAAGAATTGCTGTATTTTTGAAAAAAATCTCTAAAAGTAATCAATCAACCTAGAAATGTGAAGAAGGGAAAAAGAGTAAGGCATTCATTCTAAAGTGATGGCAAGCTGATGGAACACTCTGTGACCCACTATTTACCTTGTTCCTCTCCTCCCTCCCGGCATTGTAAAATTTCTCAAAATTTTGAAGCCACGGTGGGGGAGTCCTAGAGGGGGGGAAATGCCCCAGTTCACTCCCTCCCCCTTAATTTTTCTGTTTTGTTTTCTCCAAAGCCTTCACATCTCTACCCCAGCCATCTCTTCCAGCTCCAGGAAAGTTCTTTCTCAGGGTTATGAAACCTACATAGATGAACAGCCGTGGATGTGGGGGTGGTGCTGTGAGGGCAGGGAAGCGGGTGAATGCACCTCGTCTGTGTGAGGAGGGGCAATTTCACCCCACCCCCTTCCTCATTGCAGCTCCCTGATCTGTGTTGCTTTTGTCCACACAGGTCACAGAACCTTAGGAATCAGCTTCCCCATGGTCAGGAAGGACTGATTGGGGAAGGAGAGCCAGTTTGGCGTAGTGGTTAAGTGTGTGGACTCTAATCTGGGAGAACCGGGTTTGATTCCCCACTCCTCCAGTTGCAGCTGCTGGATGACCTTGGACAAGCCGTAGTTCTGATAAGAACTGTCCTTGAAAAAGAGCAGTTTCTTTCAGAGCTCTCTCAGCCCCACCTACCTCACAGGGTGTCTGTTGTGGGGAGGGGAAGGGAAAGGAGTTTGTAAGCCGCTCTGAGACTCCTTTGGGTAGTGAAGGGCGGGGTATAAATCCAATCTCTTCTCTTCTTCTTCTCTTCTACATGGCAAACATTTACCCCGCCAGCATCTTCCACTTATGAACCATAAGATCCAACCCAGAGCCTGCAAGAAGCTGTGAACACAAGATGAATGACGAATACACTGAATGGATATAGTAAGATAAAAGGCCGGACACTTTGAAGTGGTAAAATCGTGTAACTGTCTTAGGACTCTGTGGGTGACTCAAGCAGGGCTCTTTTTGTAGAAAAAGCCCAACAGGAATTCATTAGCATAACAGGCCACACCCAACAGCAGAAACTCATTAGCGTATTAGGCCACACCCCCATGCATTCCCTTGGTTTGCCTGGGCAAGCCCCCCTTTGAAGGGAAAGCATCTAAACGCCTCCCCGATCCTTCCAGGGTCCCCTCTGGCACACCCACCTCGGAGTCTCCTGGGGCTGGTGGTGTCTCTCTCCAGGCCTTCCCTCTGTAGCCTCGCATGCAGAGGTTTTGGCTGTAGTGGGCGTGGCCAACTCTGAAGTCAGCCGGAACTCCATTCCTGTGCGTTCCTGCCCAAAAATAGCCCTGCTCAGTACCCTTCAAAAATATATTGGAGGGCATAGTGTCTGTGGTCAAGGTGCAATCTGTACACCATCAGGCCCTACGCATGGCGTGGAAAGCCACTTATGGCAAATGTTGCAAATAACTGTCTCTTACAAATGCCACTGCAACTGTACGGAGACAGGCTACTGAATGTTTTGCAGACATCTAGGGGCAGAACATTTCAACAAATAGCAAAAGCAATTAAAAGATTTGCAGCCTGGGACAGGTGTCAGGCAACTGCTTAAGTTGGTAGTGCACTGGAAAGCTTCCTGCAATATTGTGACTCAAAGACAATTAAACGTGTGATGTGTGGTCCTTTAAAAGAAGGTGCCGGTATCCACACCTACTGACTGGGTTTCTACCAATAACAGGTGGTTTTTAAGATTCAGGACAGGATCTGATGTAGAGTGTGGGGAATGATAGAGAGATAAAAATGCTAGAGTAATCAACCTGACAAACTTAAAATTGCAGCCAATAAATGCTGGACTTCCGTTACATTAGTAAATGTGCATCGGAAATCATGTCTAGTTCACTTCCTGTTGCTTGCTATTCTTTGCTATTCTTTGAAGAGGAAACCACAAGGACGTCAGAGCATGAACTGACCATGTGGGTGGCCATACATGCAAGACCCATAGGTATATTCAGTGGGTTTTCCACCACAAAAAGGAAGAAATTTTGCATCCTCTGACTAACCAACAAAGACCTGTAAGAGGTACAGTTTGCTTTGTAATCGCATGTAGTCCAAAGAAGCTTGTTTCCTGCCCTTTTGCTAGCTGTAGCATTAAGAATTTCATGGAGCAGTCGTGAAAGATTAAGATGGATGGACTTCCACTTTCACTGGTAAAACTAGTCTTTTTTTTTTTTTTTTTTTGGTAAACAAATTTTATTTTTTCAGGAATACAACATATAAAACATTTCATTCTATCAATTGTCTACCCCATTCCCAGTTCCTCCCCTCCCTCCAATGGCTTCCCACAATGCTTCCACCCCTGCTCCAAATTACTTCATATCATCAACAATATCAGTTTTTCATCATTACAATCTAAAGATAACATCGTTTGACTTAATATTGATCTAAACATATTAAGTTTTGTTTCACATCCCAGTTCTTTTCCAGATAAATTTTAAAATCATTCCATTCTCCAAAAAACTCATCGTCTTCTTTGTTATTCAGTTTTTTTGTAATCTTATCCATTTGTGCCATGAACAGAACTTTTTGTATCCATTCTTCAACCTCTGGTACCTTTTCTGTCTTCCAAAACTGAGCATAAATCATTCTCGCTGTCACTATCAGGTACCAGAGTAAAGTTTTTTTAGTCGTATTGACTTCTTCCATTTTGAGTCCCAAAAGCAGAATTTCCGGTGCTTTTTTAAAAGAACATTTCAGTATTTTTTGCATTTCATTGTGGACTTTTGTCCAAAAGTCTACAGCTTTCTCACAAGTCCACCACATATGATAAAATGAGCCCTCATGCCTCTTACATTTCCAACATTTGTTTGACATATTTTGATTCATATTTGCAATCTTCTTAGGTGTCATGTACCACCTATACATCATCTTATAACAATTTTCTTTAACATTAGTACATGTCGAGATCTTAATAGAATTTTTCCACAAATATTCCCAGGTTTCCATAGCCACTTCCTTATTCATATTAATAGCCCATTTTAACATTTGTTCTTTAACAGTTTCATCTTCAGTATACCATTTTAACAACACCTTATACATTTTAGAAATATTTTTTCCTCCTCCACTCTCCCATACCTTTTCAATTTCATTTTTTTCCTCTCTAAAACCATAGTTTTTTTTGTCAGATCTAAAAAGATCATAAATCTGCATATATTTCAACCACTCATATTCATATTCAATTTCATTCTGCTTTTTCATTACCCACTCTGTTCCCTCTTTTTTAATTAAATCTCTATATGGCAACCAGTCTCTACCTCGCTGTCTTGAGTAAGATATCAACACTTCTACTGGTACAATCCACAATGGTCTTAAGTCACTCTGGTACTTCTTATATCTTGTCCATACCATATACAAAGCTTTTCTCACCAAGTGAAGTTTAAAAAAACTGTCCATTTTTATCTTGTCATACCATAAATATGCATGCCAGCCAAATCTACAATCATGCCCTTCCAACCCCAACAATCTGTCATTTTCAAGCTTCACCCATTGATCCATCCATGTTAGACAAACCGCTTCATAATATAGTCTAAGATTTGGCATTTGTAGACCTCCTCTTTCTTTGGCATCACAAAGTATTTTCATTTTGATCCTTGGTTTCTTGCCTGCCCAAACAAATTTTGACAACTCTTGTTGCCACTTGGCCAACAAATCCGTTTTATGCAGAATTGGTATTGTTTGGAACAGGAACATCAAACGTGGTAGGACATTCATTTTTATAACTGATATTCTTCCCATCAGTGATAAGTTCATTTTATCCCATTTCTTAAAATCTTGAGTCAGCTTAGTCCATAATTTCTCATAATTATTCTTATATAGGTCTATATTTTTTGCCGTTAATTCAATTCCAAGGTATTTTGTTTTTTTAACTACTTCACATTGTACCAGTTCTTGTAGTTCCACTTGTTTTTGTTTGATCATGTTTTTACATATAAGTTTTGTTTTATTCTTATTTACGTAAAAGCCGGCCAATTCTCCAAACTCCTTTATTTTTTGAAAAAGCAATGTCAATTTTTCTGTTGGGTTTTCCACCATAAACATTACATCGTCTGCAAATGCTCGATATTTGTATTGGTGTCCTTTATGTGTCAAGCCCTTTATTTCTTGATCGTACTGTATTTTTTGTAAAAGTATTTCCAATACCCAGATAAATAATAACGGTGATAACGGACAACCTTGCCTTGTTCCTTTCTGTACTTTGAAGTTATCTGTCAGTTCTTTATTCACATTTATTTTAGCTCTTTGTTCAGAATAGATAGCTTCAATACAATTTCTAAAATGTTGTCCCGCTTCAATCTTTTCCATCATCTGGTGCATAAAATTCCAATTAAGATTGTCAAAAGCTTTTTCTGCATCAACAAACAGAAAAGCTACTTCTTTTTCTGGGTGCTTTTCATAATATTCAATTGCGTCCATTACTATTCTTACATTGTCTCTAATCTGCCTTTTGGGTAAAAAGCCCGCTTGATCTTCAGAAATTACCGTTTGTAAATAGTTTTTCACCCTTTCTGCAATAATTTTTGCAAAGATTTTATAATCGTTGTTCAAAAGAGATATTGGCCTGTAGTTCTTTACATTTGTTGAATCTTGTCCTTCCTTTGGAATCAAAGAAATAATTGCTTCTTTCCATGAGTCCGGCACCTTTTTGTTTTCTCTTATTTCGTTGGTTAAAGCTTCCAGGACCGGGGAAATTTCTTCTTTCATCTTTTTGTAGAATTTCGCTGTAAATCCGTCCGGCCCAGGCGCCTTCCCCAACTTTGTCTCTTCTATTGCCTTCATCACTTCTTCTTTTTGAATTGGACCATTTAATAAGTCTTTGTATTCCTTACTTATTTTTGGTAGTGGAATCTCCTTTAAATATGTTTTAATCTTCTCAAGATCAACTCTAGTTGTTTGGAATAGTTTAGCATAATACTTGAAGAAACATCTCTTTATTCCATTAGGATCAACGAACTCCTTTCCATCTTCTATTATTTTGGTTATCACTGGTAAAACTAGTCTTGTGACTGCTGGAGCCTCCGAGTGGCACCACCAAGTGGTGTGTGCTGGACATTCTGTGAAACTTAGATCCAACACTTGGATTGACATGAAGATTATGTAATAACCAGGAGTCCTCTCAACATTACGTTATCCTAGCAGAGGAACCTGCAAAAGCTAGGCTAAAACCAAAACTACCCAACCATAAGGGACCAATCGCATGGGTCTTTCCACGAAATTTGAACTACCACGTTCCCCCTGAGCAGACAACATGCCTCTTTTTATGAGCTTGTGTAAGATTTCCCAGTAAGGGACACAGTATTTCCCATTCATGAATCAACCAGCCACCCCAGCATTGTAAAAAATACCAATCAGTCTTTAAATGTTGAGGTCATTGCTAATGTATACAGTTGCTTAAGAAGACAGTCTTAATGAGATCATTGTTGAAACAATGGTCTTCATAATGTGGTGAGAATTGTTCAGATTAAGGCGCATAGCTGAACATATCCTATTACCTCTAGATACAGAACTCCGTATTTTAATGGGGCTTGTACCACACTGGCTAGATCAACAATTTGTTACAAATGGGTGATGCGAACTTGTGGTGCTTGTTTAATGATACATTCTTTAAGCTTGTCTGAATTGACTAAGGCACATGAATGCACTTTACAAATGCAATATGTAGCAACGGTTGTTCTGTAGTTCTCGCTTCATCCCCTAGACTTCATCATTGCTTCTAAACTCTTCTTCATCATACCACATATTCCACATCCATTCCTTAAAGAAAACCTGTCCAATAGCAACTAGCGACCTTTGCTGGTACAGAGAGCCAGGTGTGTTCTCAAACATCAAGGACCTTCTACAGGCCCAGCAGCATTTTAAGAAGAGTCCTGCTGAAGTGGCCAACCAGTTCCTCTGGAGGGCCAACAACAGGGCATAGAGGCTGAGACCTTCCCCTGATGTTGCCTCCTGGCCAGGGGTCATTTCGTAGAAAAAGAGCTAGGGGAACTAATTAGCATAACTCATTAGCATATGCCACACACCCTGACATCAGGGGGCCGGTGGTGGACCTGCAAGTCCGGCGGGAGTGCGAGGAAGCCCCGCCAAGGCCCTCCCTGGCCCCAGGCAGGCAGAGGTGGGGAGAGGCGGGGAGGAAGCAACTTACCCTCCCTCTTCTCCTGCCTCCTCCTGGCTGAATGAGGGCCGGAAACGGGGCGGCTGGAAGCAGGGGGTGGGGCTTCGTCGTGTGCCCCGCCCCCCGCACCTCACCCGGGGGAACTGCGTTCCCCGCGTTCCCCCCCCCCAAAAATTACCTCTGCTCCTAGCACTGGGATTCTGAAGCTCACTGCCTCCGAATGTGGAGGTTCCCTTAAGTCACCATGGCTAGTAGCCACCGACAGGCCCCCATGGAGCAATACCTGCACGTGTTTCGTTCCATATAAGTACTTTAGGCTGGAATTGCCAGCCTAAATAGAAGCATTTTCCTCTTGGAGGCAGGCATGGCCAATTTTTTAAAGAGAGTATATTGAGTGCCATGTGGAACCCTAGTTTCAATTCCATTTACACATTAATGGGGAAAAGGAATCCTCCAGTAATGCCAGAAGGGCTCAATGAAGGAAGAGTAGAGCCTGGGAACGGAAGGGAACTCACCAGGGTATGTCGTAGAGTCCACCCTCCAAAGCCACCATTTTCCCCGGGGGAACTGATCTCTGTATACTGGAAATCAATTGTAATTCCAGATAATCTCGTGGCCCCACCTGGACTTTGGAAACCCTAAGGACCACCCTACACTGATATCTCAGTACAATACCAGCACACGTTTAAGACTCAGGAAATAAATAAAAGCACATCATTAGATTGCCTATTTCCCCCTCTGAAGGAAAAGCAGGATTTAAAGTATGAATCTGATTACTGTGGGTCATTGAACCATCTTCTATTATAAATGTGGATTTAGAATTGGCTACCTCCCCTTTGTAAAAGGTGCCCAGAACTAATGGGACTGCTGTGTAAGCTGTCCATGCTCATATTCTGGTTCAAGCAATTTAAAACATTTTTTTCATTTCAACTTTCTAGACAAAAGAATGAAACAAAATAATAAACACTAATAAACACCTTTAGAAACAGTATCTCATCTAAGAGTTTACACAGAGTCTATTCCACACACACCCACACACAATTTATGAATGTCTTTACCTCTTTGGAAAGCTATAAGTTTTACCATTTTTTTAAAAAAACCTTTTTCTATCCACTCTAGGGTTGCCAACCCCCCCAGTTTGCCAGGGGTCCCCTGTTTTTTGGGGGGGTTCTACCCGCCGCCGGCCAGATGGCCAGCGGGGGAAGCCCCGCCCCCAACACCCACAGCCACCAATCTCTCTCCCCCTAAGGGTGTGGAACCCGTGTTTCCTCCCAAGCCCAATCTCCGCAAGCTTCCAGGGAAATGCCAGCTTCCAGCTCTCAAAAGGGAAACACGGCTGTTCTGAAAGGGGAAACGCCGGCTCCTACATCCAAAACAGAAATGCCGGCTCCTTCAAGTGCAGGGGACTGCTGTTTCTGGAAATCCTTCCAGCTCTTAAAAGGGAAACGCGGCTGTCCTTAAAGGGGAAACGCCGACTCCTGCATCCAAAAGGGAAACGCCGGCACCTTCAAGTGCAGGGAACTGCCGTTTCTGGAAATCCTTCCAGCTCTTAAAAGGGAAACGCGGCTATTCTTAAAGGGGAAACGCCGACTCCTGCATCCAAAAGGGAAACACCGGCTCCTTTAAGTGCAAGGAACTGCTGTTTCTGGAAATCCTGCACACAGGCAGGTGGGGGGGGGCAGCGGACGTCCCCAATGCAACATCATCACGTCGGGGATTCCCCGCCCCCTCCAGGAACGCCCCCAAAGTCCCCCGCTGGGGGTGGAAGATGGACTTGGCAACCCTAATCCACTCCCTTTTCTTTGGGGGTATTTCTTTGTTTCGAAACCCTTGCAAAACTAAGTCTCTGTCAAGATGGCAACTGTCTGTTCATGTGCAATCAGAGGTCTTCACATGGTCCCAGCAAAGCTATACCAGATTCAAATACAGTAAGCATGCCATTAAAAAGAACGTCACTGATGAAAAGTCGAAACTGAAATATCTGTGATTGCTACAAGCATCTTGGTAACTAGGACCCTCTTCTGATTGATGAAACTGTGGATGGGGCGAGGGTGGGGGAACTTTCAAAAGCCTGCTTTTCTTCCATCAGTCTGGTTTGCCGTTTTGTCAAGTTCAGTGAAAACCACATCACACAGTTTTAAGTTATTCAGGCTGGAGTTGGCCAAAACGCGTATTCTGCAGTGGGCCTTGGCTGATGCAGGGACATAATTCATTGATGAATTTAACAGCAGACCAACGATTCAAGGTGATAACAGAACTAGCATCCACAATGGAGCGTTGGTGGGGAGGGAAGCAAACAGGGCCAAAAGCCTATGGGAGGCGGCACACATCTGTACCCCAGTCAAAGTACCCTACTGGCTCAGGGCAAGGCACAGACCATGCATGGTCTGCCATTTTTCAAAATGGAAATGATATCTTTGAGCCCCTGCCTCGCGCACTTAACAAATAACCACTATCCAGTTCAAGACAATGAGGGAGGATGGTACCATTCACGTGTATATGTACATAAAGGTACACCAAGAGCTTTGTCATGGAAGGCCAGGGCTGACTCTTGTTCCCTATGAATGTTATCAGGGTATCCTTAGCAACAGTACATCTTCATATCTGTCCATCACTCTGTGCTGCATGCTGGTATCATGGTAAGACTGAGTTCTGTATAAAACAAAAACAAATCACTATGGCGCCAGGTGCTTGACAAAGAGCATTGCCTAATGAAAAAGTCTAGTAATATCTGACAGGCACAAACCAGTGAAAACTAGAAGGAAGAGATGCTATTAAGTTGGTGACAGTCAGTTGGAAAAGAGCAGTTATTAAAAATAAACACAGCTTCTGAAAATGTCAGTGAGATTACTTGAGTGGGCATTCTGTTCAGACAATTCAGTATGCTCAGCTACTTTTAGGCCAAACAGTAAAGACAGTATATACTCGAGAGAGAGAAGAACACATAAGCGCCCTGCTAAGATTAGACCGATGGTCCCTTTAGTCTAGCACCCCATTTCACACAGTGGCCAACCAGTTGCCCTGAAGGGCCAACAGACAGAGTTTAGAGGTCTATGTCTCCCCCTGCTGTTGTTTCCTAGCACTGGTATCCAGAAGTTTACTGGGGTTCCCTTTTAGCCACAGCTCATAGTCACTGATAGACAAAGAGAGCCAGTTTGGTGTAGTGGTTAAGTGTGCGGACTCTAATCTGGGAGAACCGGGTTTGATTCCCCACTCTTCCACTTGCTGCCGCTGGATGACCTTGGGCAAGCCACAAGCTCTGGCACAGCTGTTCCTGAAAGAGCAGTTTGTGTCAGAGTTCTCTCAGCCCCACCCACCTCACAGGGTGTCTGTTGTGGGGAGGGGAAGGGAAAGGAGTTTGTAAGCCGCTCTGAGACACCGAGTGAAGGGCGGGGTATAAATCCAATCTCTTCTTCTTCTTCTCTTCCACAAAAGTGTCTAATCTCCTTAATCATAGCATAGTTACTGGTCTTTGTGCTATGTCTGCATTCATATTACCAAGAGTGTGGGAAAGAAGCACAAACATTATAATAGATTTTTTATTATTTTCATCTTGGTTCCAAATTGTTGGAGTGGTAGTCCGAAAGTCACATAAAGTCCTGGAAACTAAGATTTCATTTCATATTCGTTATGGTGTGGAAGCAAGCTGGAATGCAAAAATGGATAAAGGTGGTACATTAACAAAACAAAACAACCCATATTATATAACCAACAGAACACAATGGGTGCGTTCAGACGGGGGATTTACAACGGTTAGGGTGCCGGTTCCAACCGGTGTACTTACGGGCGTTCAGACGGCGAACATCTGCCTCCCGTCCCTAACCGTTGTAAATCCCTTTACACCATTGCACTCTGCCACTAGGTCCGAAGTGGTGGTAAACAGAGTGCAACGGTGGCTTTCGATACAAACCGGCATCTGATCGCTCTCCACCGGTGCCTAGCCACTTCCGTCGGAAGCCTGAGGCTTCCGGCTTTCCCCCGCCATTTTTTTTAAACTCTAAGCGATATGCGCTCGGGCAAAGCTTCGCCACGAGCGTTTGTGAAGAAAAAAAAAAGGCCTTACTTTACTGTCCCGGAGGAGTCCGGGACTTAAGCGAGGCCGGGTTGGGCTTTAAACTTTAAAGGTAAGTGCTTACCTTTAAAGTTTAAATGTACGGGGGGGGGGTTGAGCATGCGCAAAAATCACCATTCTCTGAATGGCTGCCTGTGCGCATGCTCAAACAGTCCTTTAAAAAAACAAACAAATGCCGACGCCCGCAGCGTGTGAGCGGGCATCCACCGGAGGGCTCCACAGACAGGAGGGTGAGTCTGATCGCGTTTCTGCCGGCATAAACTGCACCGGTTCCAACTGGTTCCAACCGGTGCAGTTTATGCCGGCAGAAACGCCCCGTCTGAACGCACCCACTAAGTGCCATTGTGCATGATTATTGCAGTGTTATGTATATTATTACAGCCTTGGATCAATGTATTGCATGCATATTATAAATAAGTCTGCCTCTACCAGGAAGTGACTTTACCATGTTGGCTTGACACTCTGGGATTTACCTAAAACTCTATGGTAAAGTGATGCTTTTTTTTGGATCTCTGCCCTCCCCCCACATCTCCTACTCTCACCTGAAATGGGTGAAGTGACCCTGTACGCTGATCAAAAATTAGCTATCTATTTCATTTATATTTCACCTTCCTTGCTGACACTCAAAGCAAATGATAGCTAAAAACAACACAGTGAGAATAGTATAATAATGAGTTCACCTACACAATGTGAATAATAATTTGTTTCCCTAATGTGTCTACATTCACACATATAGTTGACATAATAGTGAAATATCATTGAGAAGAGTTAAAAGAAGGCCCCTCTTTAAAATGGAATAAAGACCTAATGTCCTTGAGCTGAAGTTTTACGTAGGTGGACCCACTGGTGGACCTCCTCGTGGTATTTTTGGCCACTGTGTGACAGAGTGTTGGACTGAATGGGCCATTGGCCTGATCCAACGTTGGCTTCCCTTGTGTTCTTATGTAGAGTTGCCAGGTATCCCCTGGCCACTGTCAAGGGATGGGGGTGAAGGCTGCCAGACCCAGGTTGGAGAACCCCTGGAGATTTGGGGATGGAGCCTGGGAAGCACAGGGACCTCCGTGGGGGACGGTGGTAACTCTGGAAACCATCTTCTTGCCTCTCACTCTGCTGCCTCCGTTCCTATGACTTTAGCCACATAGTCTGATACACAGAAATGAAGATGAAGCTTTCTCCATCGCTTCATCTCCAGACCCCCCCAAAAAAAGTATAACCTGATTAATTTCTGCTATTAAAAACATAAAGACAGTCCGTCTTTCAGACAGACAGCTCTGAGCCCTCTTTGCTTTAAAATGTAAGACGTCTTAGCACAAAGTTAATTGATTTTCAAGGACACGATGTAAGCAACATAAAGGACAGTCAGAGGAAAGAGTAATTGCCAGATAGAAAAGTAATCAGCACAGAAACTATAGAGTCCCAATAGATATAGGCACAGTCTTTGAAATGGAAATCTCTGGTTTGGGTAAATTACACAGTGTTCTAGATTAATCTGGCAGTGTACACAATAGAATGTTCTGTATACTGTTTAAAATAATATCTAGCCACTTGAAAGCTTCATGTACTTATTCATCCCCGTGATAAGCTAGCCCTTTTTATACTGTTTCAGATGTCAATCATCGCAGAAATATTTCATATCTGGTTTTGAACCAATCTAAGAGGTGGGGCTCTCTAGCCATGAGTACACACGCACTGAGGAAGCATTTTAAGATTGCTGCCTAGAAAAAGGCCATCCCTTACTTGACTTGCTAGGACACTAACTTCAGACTCAAAAGTATGATCATTCATTTTCCACTTGGGGGCCAAACCATAACATTGCATTCCAGTCCCTTCTGGCTTTACTTCCTAGTAGCATAAGTAGCCTTTCCCCTGCTTTGGGAAAGGCAGTAATCCATATATTTCTAGATTTGTAATTTCAAAGTATACTTTCAAAACTCTAACAATGTTTGTTTTATTGCCCTAGTGTTTGACAGAAGGCAATTCTAAAATCTTGGCTAAAGAGAAAGACAACCTTTCTGAGCAGACCTTTGGAACCCATGGAACCAACAGACAGCATTTGGAAAGCCATCTTGATTACAATATACACGGTGGTGTTGATTGGAGGGGTGTGCGGAGTCATCAAAATATCGTTTCTGCTTGTCAAAATGAATACTTTGTCAGTGACCACAACATCAGTCATAAATCTAGTGGCAGTTCACAGCCTTTTCCTTGCGATGGTGCCATTTCGGCTGTACTACTACGCCACGGACAAGTGGGACTTTGGCCATCCCTTCTGTAAAATTGTGAGCGCGATGATACACATCCACATGTACCTCACCTTTCTCTTCTATTTGTTTGTTTTGGTAACCAGGAGCCTTTTGTTCTTTCAGTGGAAAGATAAGTTGGAGTTCTACAGGAACCTGCATGCTGTGGCAAGCAGCGTGGCTATATGGATTCTGGCTGTTGTTATTGCCCTGCCACTCATCCATATTTGCTATGGGACAACAGGGCGTTACGAGAATGCCACCTGTTTTAGGTTTCACCAGGAGCTAAAGAACAACTCGGTGAAAGGACTGAACTACGCTGTTATTTCTGTCATAGTTGCAGTTACTTGCACATTTTTGGCTCTGGAAGTTTTCATCATTCTCAAAGTGGTGAACAGGCTATCCGGACCTGTTTGTTCCCACCAAGAGTTTCGGGCACAGTTACAAAGTTTGGTTTTTGTGTGTTTCATCATTCTTTGTTTCCTTCCTTATCACTTTTTCCGAATTTATTACCTTCAGCGATATGTGGATGGTTCTCAGTTGGAGATGTACAATGAAATTTGCTTGAGTATCACTGCAGTCAGCTGCCTTGATTTGTTGTCCTTTGTGTTAAGTGGAAGCCGGTTCTGGAGGCGAGAAAGCATTCTGTTTTCATGCTGCCCGACAGCCATCTGCTGCAGAGCAACAGGGTCTCCTGCTGGATAGGAGAAAGGTGTATGGCTCAGGTTTCTTTGGACTCACCATTTTGAGAAGTTATGCGTATTTTGCGTACCTTGAAAAGTACCCCAAAAATGTATTCTTGACTGCATTTCGTGGATGTGGCATAGAAGTTACAGCAACTGCATCATAACTAGAGATTTACTTATTATTCCCCTTTTAAGAGAACAAGTGGAAAGTGGGGGAATCCCCCTGTGCCATATTTATAAATGCATGATTAAAGGGAAATTTAAAAAAACGAAAAGTCGATGCCTCTTTATCTATACGTATATATATATTGATTTACTGCATTGACCTGTAGTAGCACCGGGGACTTGAACTGCAAACCTCAGGGGCAGAGGTTGGGTATTGCCACAGCCCCAAGAGTTAGGAGTGATGCTGGCTTTCCAGAGATGTTAAAGTTTGACCTTCCGGTTCCTGCCCAATGACATCTCCCCAGCTCACAGGCCCGTAGCTACATTGGATCATTTCAGGGCACGCCCCCCCCAACTTTCCACCCGAGCCCCCCAACTCACTACCCTGGACAGGGTTGCCTCTGATACTGGGGGGCTGAAGAGGAGACTCCTTCAGCAGG
>NW_015160841.1:476205-476569 GCF_001447785.1 Gekko japonicus
GTCATTAAAATATTTGCCAATCCTTTCCAGCTTTTTTTTTTGGGGGGGGGGGGGTATAGAAGTAGATAGGAAAACAATAATGATAGAATGAATAGAAAATTAGACAGAAGAATGTGTTTTATTCATTTATGAATGTGTTTGTTATGGTTGTTCACCACCCTGAGCCTTGTCTGTACAGGGGAGGGTGGTCTCAAAGTCTAATTTAACAAATAAATAATAATAAATAATAAATTTCACAGAATGTCCTTTAACCCTGTAGAGTTAGGTGTGCCCCTTTCTGCTTCTCATTTACAGTTGCTTTTAATAATAAGGAAACTGCTGTTTCTGTGTTCTGCTTCACTTGGATCTCAAGACATTTATCCGG
>NW_015160841.1:476579-525574 GCF_001447785.1 Gekko japonicus
TGCAGTCCACAGCTTGCACTGGAAGTCATACGTCTTACGGCCAAGCTGGAGAAGATGCTGGAGAACAGGGGTCATAGCTTTTAAAGTCCAAGACCAACCATGTGGATACCTGATTGGGATCAGGAACACAACAGGTGAAGGGACAAAGGTGCTTAACTCTCCTATCCCATGCTCCCTCTAAGCTGTGGAGTCTTGTGAGCAAGAATTCTACTTTGTGAGCTACTGACATTAAAGTTATGAGCGAGTGATTTGGCTGCTGCATAGATTAGTATGCTCTGGAGCCCTCCTTCCTGAGCTAAGACAAAAATGTGTGAGCCGGAGGCTAAAAAACTGTGAGCTAGCTCACACTAACTCAGCTTAGAGGGAACACTGCTCCTATCCCCATATGATTCCACCAATTGAAACTGACTCCTTCCCCCCCCCCCATTCCGCTGCCTGTGTATTATTAGTCCTAGAAAGGAAAATATACAGGCAAGGATCAAATTAGACATGATGTGCAGTTAGGACCTTCCGCGTTAAACAAACAACCAACATTAATTAGCTGTCCTATGTAAATCCATGTAGAAAGACTACAGGGGAAGCAAGAAAAAAAGCTTTCCTCCTATGTCTTTCCCCTTGATTTAAAATGCCCCTTGAAGTTGCAAATACCTTGGGGGGGGGGAGAGGTGGGAGAGACAGCTGCACACGTTGAAAGCCTCTCCACGGAGATGCTAATTAGTTTTCAAAAATCTGTGGGCGATCCTAATCACAGATCTCCTGTGCCGTTTCTAGCCTGACCTTTAGGATGATGCTTTTGAAGCCTTCCCCATGAAGCATAAGCCACTGTTTTGCAGACAGATTAATTGTTGGAGGAAAAGGCCAGCGCTCTCTCTCCCCCAAGAATGCAGAAATTGCCTCCAATAATGCTGGCCAGCAGTGTTCCCTCTAAGCTGAGCTGGTGTGAGCTAGCTCGCAGTTTTCTAGCCTCCGACTCACACATTTTTGTCTTAGCTCAGGAAGGAGGGCTCCAGAGCAAACTCATTTCTGTAGTAGCCAAATCTCTTGCTCACAGCTTTAATGCCAGGAGCTCACCAAGGAGAACTTTTGCTCACAAGATTCCACAGCTTAGAGGGAGCATTGCTGGCCAGTTGAATGGATATAGCTAGTTATAACTGTTCAGAAGAAAGCCACAGCCTCAGACTGGGGGCTGTTTTGCGGCCTCAGGGCGGGGTGGCGGGGTCGATCAAGAGGCAGGATTGGCCCCCTGGTGGTCTCATGCTGCATGGGCGGAGCTGCGTCATCTGGGAGGTCCCCAGCAGCGACCTACAGCTTGCCACCTTGTTGACCGGTGGGGGCAGGCTGGGGGAAAGCTTTGTTGGGGGCCTTCCCTGGGCCCATCCTTCCCCTTTTTATGGCCATGTGACTGCCGGGGCCTTCCCATTCCAGCTTCGGCCATTTTCACAAGCAGTGTGAGCGTGGTCTTCTCTACCGCTGAGAAGCAGTGTGGTCCAAGCTTTGCAGCCTCTCCCTTGGCTCTGGCTGCAGTTCTCAGGCAGGCAATCAGGCGGCTTCTCAAGGCGCTCCCATGGAAGGAGCAGTAAGGAGGGCGGCCGGAAAGGGACGGCAGGAGGAGGAGGCAGCCTGGGACAAGGCAAGTGGCAGCCTGGCAGTGGAAGCTGGAAGCCTTGCTGCAAACAGGCAGACAGGAGAGTGGCAAAGGGGGAGTGCCGGCAGCAGCAGCAGCAGAGCCAGATGGCAAGCAGTGGCCATGTGTGATGGGCTTTGGGGTAGTGCGCGGGGTCGGGGTGGGCCGTACTCTGGCTCACAGTGCATAGGTCCAAGACAGATCAGAGGGGGAAAGACACTCACATCAGCCTGCAGGCAGCTCCGGCTGTCAACCCTGTCCAGTCGCTACAACTGCAGGATATTTTGTCATTCAGCCCTGGAGCTGGCCCCTCCTCTTGTTCATGCAAACAGGGCCTCAATCCCTTTCCTAATAATCCCGAACATAGAAATTGCCCTTTTCACCGCTACAGCTCACTGGCTTGACAGTTTCATTGAGCTCTCCACTACGACCCCGAGATCTTTTCCCCTCTCAGACTCAGCAGGTTCAGACCCCATTCAGTGTTCCCTCTAAGCTGCGTTTGTGTGAGCTAGCTCACAGTCTTTTAGCCTCCGGCTCACACAGTTTTGTCTCAGATCAGGAAGGATGGCTCCAGAGCAAACTAATTTACGCAGCAGCCAAATCGCTCGCTCAGAACTTTAATGCCAGCAGCTCACAAAGTAGAATTTTTGCTCACAAGACTCCAAAGCTTAGAGGGAACATTGACCCCATTATACTTGAAGTTGGGAGAGTTTTTGTCCCCAAATGCATCACCTTACACTTATTAACATTGAACGCCATCTGCCACATGGTCGCCCACTCACCCAGTTTGTGGAGGTCCTCTTGGAGCACTTCACAGTCATCCTTGGTTTTCACCATTCTAAATAATTTCATGTCATCTGCAAACTTGGCCACTTCGCCTGGAAAGGCAGGGGCTGTTTCTCCCAGCTAGTTGGATGCTGCCTGGAGGAAAGTTAGAAAGGTGGTTGGACAGTTTGTGGAATCCGTGGGCAGGTAAAAGATTTGTCGCCCAGACATTTCCTTCAGGCTAGCAGCCCTGTTCAGAGTGGGCGGTATTCATCTCTCCTGCTCGGAACAGGAGGACTCCAGAGCATTCAGAGCACCCTGCTCTCTTGGTCGCAGCCTAGGAAGTGTTGGCAGGAGCCGGTTGCTACAGCCCGGCTCTGGTGGCAGTTTTAGGTATTGGGCCAGATCCATTTGAGGACGGGCTGAGTCTGTGTGCCTGCCTCCTCAGGTGGGGACCCCCCTCAAGGAGTTTTGGGGGTGGAGCAAGGTAATGTCATGCCCAGCTCTGGGGCTGTGGCTTGGCTCCACCTAAAGGTGGCAAGGGAAAGACATAGAGGCTTGCTCCTATATGGGACCACTGGTCTTGCCGTTCCAGTTCTCCCCCCAGCATGTGGCCTGGGGAAGGGTTTCATCAGCCAGCAGGCAGGTCACCTGATGCCTGGATCTGTGCCCCATGCCATGCCAATGCCCTGGCGGCTGTAATCAATAAAATCAATAATCAATCAATAACCAAAAATCAATAAAAACTGCATCTTTCCTCCTCCCTGCCTCTTCCCCTGTGCCCTCTCTTGCCCTTAGGACTGAGTTTATATCCCTGAATCACACAGTTGTACAGCTTTTCCGAAGAGGAAAAAAAAAATCATTACATTTAGCTTTGCAGATCATTTGATTTTGATTTCTCTCCAGGCTATTATTCAAAGACTAGCTGCCTTAGTTCTTAAGGTCACCGTATAGTTACCAAGGCAACAATGCTCTTTCTTCAGTTATGCTGGGCATATTTGTATAGGCAACGGCAAGACATCTGCATAATAAGGATCATTCCATAAAACTGGAAATACAAGGCGCAAATAAAGATGGGCTGCCTGGGACTGGCGGAAATCAGAAAACATTTTGTGAACAATTTTAAAAGCTGAGGAAATAGTGAGGGGAGAAATAACTCTTCTTGACGAAGACCAAGCATCCAATGACTTCTCAAAAGCTCTCAATTGTTGTAGCCACAGATGAGAAGAGGCATTCGTGGCACTGATGGCAGCCTGGTGGAGGGGTCAGACGAGGACCCAGAAGCCCTGGGGTTCGAGCCCTGCCCTGCCAGCTCACTGGATGACCACAGTAGGGTCACTCTGGCAGAACAAGGTTGGAAGCTGCTCTGGGTCCTTTCTGGGGAGAAACGTAGGGTATAAATATGTAAATAAATAAATGCATTCCTCTATGTTAGCCATGAAATATTGGAACCCCTGGATCTGAACCCCGTCTATCAAAGGCGATTCAAAGAGCAAACACAAGAATGCCCTCATAGAAACTGGGCTGATGCAATCTGCGGCTCACCGGGCTGTATGCAGATCACCAGCCATGCATGGCAGCATACTACGGCTTCAGTAGACTTTACTGCCTGCCCTGGAGTGCAAAAACAGTTGCACGCCTAGAAGACTGTCATATGTGGCTGGTGGACTACATTTGACCAAACCTAACATAATTCTATGCACTGTGTGGGCAGAAGCTGACTGCCTACCACCCAGTAGCTCTTCTAGTCCAACCCAGCTGTTTATTCTCCTGTCTCTCCTCCTCCCGTTACACATACCCCCATTCCTTACCATTGGCTTCTGTAAAGGTGTTCTCTGGTATCCATAGCAACAGCAGCCAACCAACAGCTGGTCCACCTCTCCTTCAGCTCCCCTTCGTTTAGGGCAATTCTGCATCTGGTATTTGCTCCACATTTTCTCAACACTGAGGAAAAGGTGCAGCTCAAAACCACATTCAAATACCCCGGGGCAATGCCATGCTGACTGCAAAGTGTCCCTGAATGGCCATAAATCTATATAGAAGGTACCACAAAACCCAATCCAGTGTAGAGGGTACCATAAAACCCGATGATCAAAGGAAGTGAAAGCAGCAAGCAATGCAGAGGGGAATTTCTGTTCCAAGGTGGGTTTGGTAAAACAACGGAGGGGAAAGCCAGTGCCAAATTGCCCTAACAGAGTTCATGTTATCCTGTAAAGCAGTGGTGATCCTGGGCTCCTTGACACTGTGGGTATTGCCTAAGAGCATAAGCATGGTGCCACTGCCAAAGTAGATATGTGCTGTGTGTTTAGAAGAGGACAACCTGTATGGTGGGTGGGCTTGCTCTTTTGTCCTAGATAGCCTTGCCGTGCTGTCGTCTTGTCAGTCTTGAGGACAAATACACAGTAACAGTGCAAGATGGAGGGTGGCGCGTTCTCTGCCTATCAAGAGCTCACTTTCAGAAAGGAGCTCCAGAAGTATATTGGGAAAGAGGACAAAATGTGGCAGTCTCACTCCTAATCACATTGGTATTTATCCAACTTTCAAGTATTGAGGCAGGAGACAATGAACCATTAACCAAAAAATTTATTCAACATTGCTTCAGGACTTCAACAACAATGCTTGCATTTTCTCTATATTTATACCCTTGCGTAGTGGACTAACAACATTGTACCTCTGTGCCATAGGATTGATTGGCCCTAAGCGGAGCCATGTGATTGGTTGCTTTCAATTGGCTTAAGGACCAATGAACGACCTTTATTCTTAACCAATAGTAATGCAAAGATTACAATACCATATTCAAACAATACTCAGAACATAACACCAACCATCCACGAAATTTATGCAATGGGATTCTCCTTCAGTGGGAGAAGTCATCCAGATGGGTTAGGTCATGCCTTCTCTCACCCCAGGCAGGGCTATGCAAGGACTGGGCCTTCCAAGTTCAGTGGTTGACATCACGGTTCAGTCCAGGAAACCTGCTTTCAGTCATCTCTATACGTGGCAGACATTCAAAAGTGGGCCAGTACCAAACAGCTGGATCCACTGAAACCTGCTTACAAAGACAATATTCCCTTTCTACACAAAGGTTGGAAATCAGGTTCTAAGACTGGATACCTTAAAAGACAGGTTGCAGCACTGGCCGCTATGTGGGACTGCAAAAGACTGCGGTCTTCTCATTTTCTTCTCATAGAAACACTAGGCTTTTCCTCAAAGGAACTATACAGTTGGCAACTCCCATTAGGCATAGGCTGCCTACTGGGAACCTTTCTACAGTGTTACAGGCCTTGAACAAACCTCCATTTGATCCTTTCAAATTGTCAGAATCTAAAGTTTCCTTCTCGGGAAAATGTCTTTTTTCTTGTGGAGATGACTTCTGGTAGAAGGATTTCTGAATTAGGGGCTTTATTGGCCAGGAAGGAATTGTGTATATTTCACAAGGCCTTGGGGGTACTCTGGAGGGGTCCTTCCTTTGTGCCAGAGGAATTTTCCCCTTATCATGCTAACCAAGAGTTGGCACTACCATCCTTTTGTCCTACACCATGTTGTCCCAAAGAGAGAGTCTGGCACAAACTGGACATGAGCAGGGCTCCAGGTTGGGAAATTCCTGGACATTTGAAGGTCGAGCATGGGGTGTCGTAGCCCAGCTGGTCTCGCAGGCTCCAAGTCGAGGTCCAGGTCAGGCAGGCAGGAGCAGGTCAAAGGAATGTTCACAGCGTATTCCAAACAATCCAAGGTCAGTTGTTACCATCAGAGAGAGTCCAAAAGCAGAGTCAAGCCAGTCCAAGAGTCACAGGAGTAGAGCAGAGTCAGGAGTTGTGGTCGCAGGATTCATTGTGAGGTGACGTGTTGCTTCCGCAAGTTGGCAACAGCTCACACCCAGCTTTATGTAGCTTTCCCCTCATTAGTCTTATCTGCAGCTGGCAAGTTAGCAGGGCTCCTGTAATTACTCATCTTGTAGCTGTCAACGGGCCACTAATCTTTTACTCTTTCTGAGTTCTTGCAGTTGCCTCCTTATCTTAGCCCTTCTTTCTATGAGTGGGGGGGGGAATCTGGGGGAGTCATGAGTACCTCTGGAGATACTTGCTCCCTGACTTCAGCAAGTTCAGTATTATCTGACTGGAATTCCTGAGTGTCCTCTACTCTGAAGTCATCTTTCCCCATGCTGGACCCTGGCTCAACTTCTAAGGAGTCCGTACTCACACTGGGCTCCAGTTGCCAATCAGACTGGTCAGGTTGGAAGTCAGACTGGTCTAGGGTTCCCAAGTACTTACCGTGATCTGGCAGGGGAAACATGCTCCATGGCTGGACCATTCCTCCCTGTAACACACCATGCCATCGCCAGGAAGTGACGCTGGGCGACACTCTGGCAATGGGACTGAAAACTCGATGGTACCAGTAGTATCATCTGGAATTGACCAACGGTGTGACACTTAAAAATACTTTCTTAAAAATCCACAGCAATCTTCTCAACCTCTGAAAACTGCAAATGCCAGGCTGTAACTGGTAGACACCACTGTGGATGCGCATTGTGTGTTAATGTTTCGTATTAAGGATGAATACATATCAGCAGTTGTAAAGCTGCGTCTCTCAGAAATTGTGGGTGTTGTTAATATTAGTTTGTCAGCATGAAATATAAAGTCATTCTACCATTTTATAGAGGAAAGTCACACACACACACACCAGCAAACATAGTTTTCCAGAGAAAATAGCATGACTAATAATGGGATTGGTCTAGATGGCTAGTTTGAAATCAATTTTTCAAAATGGCAAAAGTGTCTGTCCTTTTCCAAGTGGTTTAGTCAAGCGATTTGCAGTACTGTACTTAAAGCTGGGATATGAACTCCTGTTTTCTATCTGTAGTGTGGGCTTCTCTTTGACTCCTCTTCCGCCTTGCTACCTAACTCCATCTGCTGGTATAAAAAAAGATGTCACTCAATAGTTTTATTTTCCCCAAGTAAACACGCTTGGGTTGTGGTATCGGTCTAATATTCTGGGAGACCAAGCTTGGTTTGCCTTTGGAGACTGCAGCGATATTTATTTTCTTAAATTTATTTATTAGGTTTATATCCTGCCCTTCCTGCAAGCGGGCTCAGGGCAGGTTACAACAATAAATTACAAGCAATAAACGATTAAAAGTAGATATTAAGCAATAAAAACAGTTAAAGCAGTTAAAAGGTGGGCATAGCAGCAATTAGATATTCAGCAGTCCTAAAACTGGGAAGAATTGGGCTGCGGCTGAGCTACAAAGATCTTATCAGTAGCAGCCAACCGGGCAGGGGTCATTTCTTAAATTTATTTATTTATTAGGTTATTAGGTGAGTAACTGAGTGTCATAGATGCAACGAACATGAAATTGAGCACACTTCAGAGGACGGCGGAAGACCGGAAGGCCTGGCGGGAGCTGGTCTATGGGGTCGCGAAGAGTCGGACTCGACTGTGCGGCTGAACAACAACAACAACTGAGTAACATTACAAAGTTGGGAATTACAAGACCTTTGGTCCAGCCCTCATTCATACGTCAAAATTACATAGTACAGAGACAGGTAAATACAGGTTATTATAGTGCAACCAGAAGGTGTAAACGTTATCATTTCATGTCTTCCACCCAAGGCCATGAGAATTAGAAATGGTGAAGTTCTCTCTGGCCTCTGCGGAGGAGGCTTCCTTTCACAGTGGTGCTAGTGCAGCTAATCTACAGTTCACACAGACATGTCTGAATCCCCCCCCCCTTCAGGAATATCAGGGGAGGACTGCTTAGACAGCACCTGCAGGTGCAGAGAGGTAGCTTGGGAATTAAAAGCATAAAGCATACAGAGCTCAAGTGGGGATATCAGGGGTCGATTCGGGGGGATCGCGGGGGATCGCTGTTCCCCCGGGTGAGGTGCGGGGGCGGGGCACATGACGAAGCCCCACCCCTTGCTTCCGGTCGGGGTAAAATGGCGATTTGACGCACCCTGTAAGTGCTCAGGGTGGATGGGTGTTCCTTACAGCAGTTTGGACTGTATTTTGGTCCAACGCGGCTTCCCCCAAGCAGGGGTAATGACTGGCAGGCATTAAGATCCAAGAGAGAGTTGAGATTGGTGTGATCAAGTCTCGGAGGAGGCTTGTATTACACTTTGATCCCCTCTCCTGAAGCGGGCGAGCGCATTCAGGGGGTGTGGCCTTATGACACACTTCCGGTGATGTCAGGGGGTGTGGCCTATGCTAATGAGTTCCCCTAGCTCTTTTTCTACGAAACGACCCCTGGGGGTAATTAATAACAGTGCGCAGCTATGTATATCAGGAAACCATAGTTACAAATACATGACCAATAGTCAGGCTAAGGTCTGATCCTGACAGGGGGCCTGGGTTACCCGTCGATGACGCAAGAACAGCGCACCGGAGGCCTCCTAGCATTCTGTTCTCATGTCTGTGAGTCGCTGCGTGTGGTTCTTGTCTTGGCTCTGTCATGGAGGCTCCATGGTTCTTTGGAGCCGGCAGAGCGGGCCGAGCTGGGCAGTCATGGCAGGAGCCTTCTCCACCGCTTCCTCCAATGGGCGCGACACGGGCGCGAAAGCTCCGGACACTTCCTTGTTCGTGCTGCTCCCTGTGTCCCTAGAGATGCCCGGCCCCATGGAGGATGTCAGTGCTGAACTCACGTGCTCACTGAACAGTTGAGCAGGAAGCATATGAGGTGACAAACACAGTTCAGATCAGCGCCCATCACCCCCTCCCCATGGGTCTGGCCCGTGGAGCGGAGGCAGAGAAGTCAGGGAATCAGAGAGCCAGGGGAGGGAGGAATGGTGGCACCTAGATGGGGAGGGGCTCTGCTTTCAGTTGCCCCCCCAGGTCCTCAACCTCGCTGGCTTACCAGGCAAACCGAAGGGCACAGAAGCCATCAGGAAAGGAGCAGGGCGAGGGCGAGGGCGTCAACCGCCCTTCCTTGACACCCAAACCATCTAGGAACAGAGACCTGCCCCTCCCTGGGATGGGGGATGGGCTCCTGTTATGTCTGCTGACCGCCACCAGGTGACAGCGGTATGTGTGTGAGCTTGAGTCCTAAGAACAATAGGGGAACATTTTATCACTTACTAACTAAATGTTGTACTGTACTGGGTAATGTAAAACAACATATGTGTTATTTGTATATGTAATTTTCCTGTTAAAATAATAAAAATAAATTAAAAAAAAAGAATAATCGGGACTAGGCTCCTGGACTCTTCCTTCGGGAACCAATAGGAACATTGGCGGGAAGTTTAAACCTAGGGGTATCCGTTTTGGTGCTATATATATATTGAACCGCCTGGCCCGTTGTAGTTAGTTTGTGTTGTGTCCAGTAAACCATGCTTTGCATCACACCGTCTCCGTGATCTTTCATGCGTCGGACCCACTACATAACAGCTCCAGTCCTTCCCCTTCGGCAGAAAGGAACCACCCGCGACTTTCAAGGTGAGGCCAGCTATGGAGCGCCACAGCTCAAGTGACGCCACCTGTCCCCGTCTCCTTTCATCCATCTGGAGAGCAGAGGGGAGCAGCGCTTCTCGCTTGGGAGCGGGGGAAGTTCGGGGGAGTGTGCCTCCTCCTCCTCCCTTCCCTATCTGAGCTTCTCCGCTACTGCGGAGAAACTCGGGGAGGGGAGGGTGTGTGTGTTTCAATGCCTTTCTTTCAGTGCTGATCTTCTCCAGGATAAGACCGGGCAGAGAACTTTGCTTCCCGCTGGGCAATGGAAGGGCAGGCATGGAAGCATGGCGCCTCCTCCTCCCTTCCCTATCTGCAGGGCCGGCTCACCCACTAGGCGAACTAGGCATTCGCCTAGAGCACTGGGCCCTGGATGGGGCGCCAAGCTGTGCCTCCCCCCCTCCCCCTCTTTGGTGGTGGCAGCGGCAGGGGAGGAGGTGGTGGTGGCAGCAGCAAAAGGGTGGCTGGCTCCAGAGGTCTCCATGTCTCCAGGCCCCACCGGGAAGTTGGCATCTGCACCATAAGGCAGCCCCGACTAGGGCGCAGAAACACCTCGAGCCGGCCCTGCCTATCTGAGCTTCTCCACTACTGCGGAGAAACTCGGAGAGGGGAGGGAAAGTGTGTGCGGGTGTGTGTGTGTTTCAATGCCTTTGCAAAGACATTGAAACCGAGTCTTGCAAAGGTTGCCTGACCTTTCGAGCAAACAGCCTGGCAGATCCGCCTGTCTTGCTCTTTGATCTAAAGCGCGGGAAGCCAGTTCAGGGCTCCCTTGCACTCCCTCCTGCCTAAAAGAGAGAGCGCGAAAGGGGGGTTTCTAATGACTGCCTGTGTTTCTAACTGCCTTCCTTCTTACTGTCTTTCTTTCTGTCTTCCTATCTTTTTTTGTTTGTCTTTGTCTTCCTTCTTTCCTTCGTTTTGTTTTTCTTTCATTCACTCCTCCCCATCTTTTTTCTACCTCTTCCTTCTTTCCTTTCTCTCTTTCTGCCTGTCTCTCTGTCTGTCACTCTTTCTCTCTGTGTCTCTCCTACTCTTTCTTTCCATCTTTCTCTTTCTCTCTCAGTCCATATTTTTTTCCTTTGGTGCACAATGTCCCAGACTTATCTGATAAGCTTTCAACTGGATGGGAGTTTTGTTATTGATTTCAGTAGGTCAAGAATCCCCCCCCCCTTTGTGCAAACCTTGCACTTGGCTCAACTGCCAGTGTTAGGCAGTTTTAATCAGTGTTTATCAGTTTGGGAAGAGCATCAATCACAAGCCTCTGCCTGTCTTAATGCAGCTCTTCCAGGGCCAGCATTGCCAAGTAGGGTTGCCAACTCTAGGTTGAGAAATGCCTGGAGATCCGGCTCCACTCCCAAATCTCCAAGAGTTTCCAAACGGGGATTGGGCAACACTATCCCCCCCCCCCATGCCCTGCTAGTGGGCAGGGGGGACCTGGCAGCTCTAGGGTATATAGTCTGTGGCGCTCAATAAGAGTAAGCGACAGGTCTTGGGCAGGAGACGGATGCTTTGGGGCCCCACTGCTTGGCATCTTGTCATCCTGTTTCTGCTTTTGATGTTTGGCTGTAAACTCTGGTTATTTCTGGCAAACGGTCGTATGGGCAGTGAGAGTCATCTTGTAGTCATTAGAACAGTCCTGGGGAATCCAGGGTCCTCATCCCCACTGAACGCCCTCCTGTGGGTTTAGGCCAGTCATTCTCATTCGTCCTGCTCTACCTCACCAGGTTATTGTGCAGATGAAATGAAAGAGGAGAGACTGCCTACATACACAACACAGTGGATATGTGTTGGCCTTAAGGCACTGTGGTCACTATATTGTTTTTTGTAGGTTCACTCTGAGTGGTTTGTATTTTCCTGTAAAGAAGGCATAGCCAGCTGGCAGTTTGGTGGCCACATATTTATTATGTGCTTTATTTATTCAGCCTTTTCCCCAGTGGGGGCCAAAGCAGCCTGCATTGTTTTCCGCTTCTCCATTTTATTCTCACAATAAACCTGTGAGGTAGGTTGTAGTGAATGTGTGTGACTGTCCAAGCTTCCATGGCAGTTCTTGTTCACATGCACTGTTCTGCAGTGGATTAGGAGATGTAGAAATGCGTACTAACAAGCAGCTCTCCTTTAGCCATTGTTCTTGCTGTTAGAGTTGATAGTTTTTCTCTTTATTCGAGATAGTGTGTTGTGAGGGCAGAACAGACAATAGACAGTACTGTAAATCAGGGACCGTTTTTATCTCTTTTTAAAACCTATCTGGAGAATCCATAGAGAAACTTAAAATATGCAAAGATACAACAACAACAACAAGCCTTTATTACGGTCATAGACCAGTATAATAGAAGACAGATAAGTACAGATAAGGGAGCAATAAAATTATAAAATATTATGGCATCTAAAATTATAAATAAGAATCTAAAAGTGTTAAAATACAGACATGATAAAATCAATATTAAGATCAGAAATTAGATTTAGGCCTATCTGTACTTTATTTCTTTCCTAGTTTGGTATGCCAACCAACCAAATTTGGCAACCATCCTAGTCAGCTTTTGGTTATCCCCTGCCAGCATAGTTGACAAAAGTATGCTTCTATTACGACCTGGAAAGGAATTAACTATGGGCTTGATCAAATCTTCCCTAATGTTTTATTACCAATATATACAATCCACTGACAAACTGCTCCGCCAAACACCATATCCAGAGAAGAGAACATACAGAGCAGTACTTGTCCACTTATATACATTTGAGTGACCAATCAGCATCTTGCTGAGTCATTATCTACTGACCTCACACCATAGCTGGTCTAAACCGGTCAGAACCTGTTATCAGCAGCTTGCCTGCTGTCACATAGATCATTATGATCAGACAGCTGGATATTAACATCCAACAGGGTTAGGAGACATAGAAATGTGTACTCACAAGCAACTCTCCTTTAGCCATTGTTCTTACTGTTAGAGTTGATACTTTTTCTCTTTATTGGAGGTAGTGTGTTGTGAGGGCAGAACGGACAATAGACAGTACTGTGCTTAAATCAGGGACTGTTTTTATCTCTTTTTAAAACCTATCTGGAGACTCCAGAGAGAAACTTAAAACATGCAAAGATACAACAGAGAAACTATTTCAAGCTTTGCTGGTTCACTCCTAAGTACTCAAGAGGAAACAGCACCTAGTTGCCCAGTGTGTGGCGATAAGAAGCAAAAGGTGGGTGTGGCTAGATGACCACACCTCTGGTAACATGGGTGTGGCCCTATATGCTAATGAGTTTCTGTTGCTGGGTGTTGCCTATTATGCTAATGAGTTCCTGCTGGGCTTTTTCTACAAAAAGAGCCCTGCGACTGGGTAGCAGAAACTGCGGCAGGGAGGCCAATTAATGGACACCCACCGCCTCATCTGAAGGCCTGGCAGAATCATATGTTCTCAAATGTAAAAGAATAATCAGATTCAATATTTTAAAAGAAAAAAAAGACTAATCAGATTCAGGATGGGTTATGTCCGTAATCTACATGCTTATGAGCAATTCTGAGTAAGAAATTATGATGGTGACACCTGGATATAGATGGAGGTTGCTCTCCACTGTGATGCTCCAGCCTGCAGCCCCTGCTTTCTACTGTGGCTCCCCCATGCCCTGGGAAGGGGAAGAGAGGGGGTTGACACCAGTGTTCCCTCTAAGCTGAGTTAGTGTGAGCTAGCTCACAGTTTTTTAGCCTCCAGCTCTGTACAGGTATTTCCCACCCAAGCCAGTCCAGGAATGGGAGGGAACCCTGTACTTTTACAGTACATTAAACAACAACCCAAGAGGTAGTCTATACCCTCTCTGGTTTTCAGAACCATATGCCACCAGAACCTCTACATTAGTTCCCCCCAACCTGAGATTAGAGGTTCAAACTCTCAGTTGGTATCTGGAACTTAACACATTAGCAAGTCATTCCCAGAGATGCACACTTTTTACCCTCCAATAGTAGCATATATGGTGAGCATTTAGGCCACAAGATTTAGCCTTGGAATTCAGGTACAACATCAAAGACAATTTTAACAATCAGAGGAATCTTTATTTAGTACAGAGCTTAGCACAGACTACCAGAGTTTACCAAAATAACAAGCCTAAGGTGATTTGCCTTAACTACACAGTAAAAGATACATATTTACCAAGTTCAGGAATATCCAAACAGTCCAAGGGATTTTGAAGGGAAAATCCATCTTTGCTCAACCATGTGGTCCAATTCACAAAACAGTTCTTTGTCCCTCACGAGACGGCATTTCTAGGTGCCATAAAACAAGCAGAGAGAGCAGGAGCAGAGAGCAAGCTAAGAGCGTCCATTGGGATCAAACAATTATACCCCAATTCCAGTCACAAATTAGATGTGGCTATTAGCCAATTGCGAGTGGGCATGGGTGTGCCCAATTGTTGGTTGTCATGGCTACATGTGGGGATAGGCTAGAAGTTTGGGGACTCCTCCTGCAGTCAAGTGACACAGCTTCCAGCTTCTCCATCGCCTACGTGACTTTTTGCATGTCAGGTCTGCTCTTCCCCTTAGAGGTGTGAAAGAATGTATGGTTATATGGCATGGCTATTGAGTTTCTCTGGCCAAATGGTTGGCCATTTGGCCTGCGAGAGGAAATAAGACACAGCATGTTATCAGAATGTAATCACAGGAGAAGGCATGTTCTTTTAGAAATCAATATTTCTATACACCTGGAATGCGAAGTCAAATCAACCGTAGAAAACATTACTAACAACAAAGCTAGTGGAGGTGATGGTATCCCAGCTGAGCTATTCAAAGTTCTAAAAGATGATGCTGTTAAAGTGCTGCACTCAATTTGCCAACAAATTTGGAAAATGCAACAGTGGCCACAGGATTGGAAAAGTCAATTTATATTCCAGTCCCAAAGAAGGGCAATGCCAAGGAATGTTCAAACTATCACACAATTGCACTCAATTCACACGCTTGCAAGGTCATGCTAAAGATCCTACAAGCTAGACTTTAGCCTTATATGGATAGAGAACTGCCAGAAGTACAAGCTGGGCTTCGAAGAGGTAGAGGAACTAGAGATCAATCCTTCTTGCTTTATGGGACTTACCCACTTTACCAGCTCTGTACCAGAGCTGGAAACAATTAATTAACACAGTGGTAGCCTCCTTAGGCAAACAGCTCAGACACAAGATTCAGTCTTAGAAATCAGGTTGCAACAGAGGAAACAAGTCCAGATAATATTGATTATATATTATCTTTATTCAGTGCACAAGCATGCATATAACATGAGACTAGCAAAAGATAAGAAACAAATGATATCTATAGCTTGTTCAGCTCTAACTATACAATAGAGGTAGTTCATAGTTACCAGGCTGGTGTGCAAATAGTCCAAGGTCTCACCAGGGAATCTTAAAGAGGAACCCCATGGTGCTGTGGGCAGCTAGTCCAGCTTGGCTGCCTAAAAGTCTCACTCCATGTTAACAGCAAACAGTCAATCCAAAAGAACTCTTGGTTTCCAGAGAGGAACTCTCTGTTTCCAGCGAGGAACTCCTTTTACCCATATGGATTATTGCAGTTATACCCCTCCTCCATCACCACCAGGTATGGCCATTTACCCAATAGTGAGAGAGTGGGGAGGCGTATCCAATCTCTGGTTACCATGTGTTGTCAGGCAAGGTATGTTTTGATTGGCTAGGAGTTGGGCATCCCACTCCAGCCTCTTCCATTGACCATGTGTCATGTCAGGGAATGCTTTTGATGTGCTAATGTACTGGGCATAGCTTGTCCCATGCTTGGGAAGGCGCCTGCATGTCGCTCTATCCTGGTGAAGGTGTTAAAGTGTCTTGTATATGGATATGCGGCCTGGCCATCTGGCAGGCCCTCTGCACAGGTGACAGAAATCACACAGGAGTGTTACCAGCTAGGGCCATCTGGCCCAGGCAGAAGGATTTTAGAAAAGACTTTTTTCTATACAGGAAGGTCTCTTTCCCCTTCTCTTTCTCCTTTTGTCCCCCCCTTGGGCTTTCCTGCATTTCCTTTCATTCTCCTTCTGTGATTCTTTTGCGAAGTGAAGAGGGAGATACTGTGTTCAGCTGCACCTCCCACGACAGCCATTTTGAGTTTGGTGCGCCTCGGCTGGCAGCCATTCTGGGGGTGGCGCTCCCCACTCCCTCTCAGCATTTCAGAAGTGCCCTTGGGCTTGGAAAGGTTGGGGACCCCTGCCCCAGTTGCTGTAGCGCTATACTACCGTACCGCTTTTTAAAGGCTTCAAAAATTCCTTGGATGGAGAGGCAGCAGAGGGAAGAAATCCTGAGCGATGGCTGCGGAGGGAGACAGGCGTGCAGAAGGGCCCTGTGTGGATGCTGCAGTGCTCATGCGCATGCTCTGCTTTCTCAGCGCCAGTGACTGCAGAATGGAAAATCGTCATCATGTGGCTGCTGCTGCTGGAAGTGAAGGACTTTGTGCTGCCTCTTAGCCTCAGGCTTCAGAAGGGGGCTGTAGAGAGAGAGAGAGAGAGACAGATTGGGTAGGACCAATGTTCCCTCTAAACTGTGCATGTAAGTGGCCGCTCATTAACACAGGAAGCCCCACTCAGCAGCAATCTGGAGCCAGGCAGGGCCTTGCACTGTCCATTGCCCATGTTAAGATTACAGCGGTTATACTCTGCTCAGGATGTGAACTGCTCCGCTCAATGGGGGGGGGATTAGAGGAAACTTTGGCGTAATGCCATAGAGACCACCTTCCAAAGTGGCCATTTCCCCCAGGTGTTGCCTGGAGATCAGTTGTAAACCCAGGCAATCAGGCTGTTAATTTAGCTACAAAGTTTCCGGGCATTCTATTGTCTAAACAGATTGGTTACGAACAAACAAGTGACTTCGTTGATCATATCAAATATAATTAACCCTGTAAATACTGAAGTGTTTTAACTTGTAACACCCAACAGCAAGGGAAAGTGGCGGCCACCAGGGAGAGGATGGACAAAGTCTACAAAAAGCTCAACCAACTGGGAGTCCAAAAGTGTCCTCTGGTTGTCCTCCAGCAATCACCTGAACAAGGAGCTGCACCAACTTTCCAGCCAGGTAACCCTCATTGAAGACCCCCAATGCCCTCCAGGGAAGGCAGCTGCTTTGGGAAATGGACCCGTCAAAGGTTCCGGAGAGGGGCTGAAAAGCCTGGCGGGAAGATTCTGCCAAAAGATCACAAAGGGCAGTGCACATTAAAGGAAAGCAAACCCATTCCTGACTTATAGTTTTGTTTTTTAAGAGAGATAAAAACCCTCATGGTTTCAGGAGCTTAGAGGGGGGGGGCTGTAATAGCACAGGAGGCGGTTGCCAACCTCTGGGTGGGAAATACAAAAACTGAGGGTCACGGTGTTAGGGAGACATACAAAAATATATATCACTGTGTACAAAAAAATACATGTTTATGGTCGAACAATTTTATGCTTTTTTTTTTCTTTATATTTTTCAATTCTGTTGTCTAAATATTGGTACCAAATATCATCAAAAATATATTTCACCCAAACAATACACAGAGAAAAATATGTTTCACCCAAACAATACATCGAGTGCAGACAGCACCTTGTCAGTATCACTATCACTAGTCCCATGGGACTCTAGTCATTTACCCGTTTCAAATGAATCTTTTTCAAGGACTGTGATGTATATATAAAGGACGTAAGGCGCAATAATTTTTCTTTGTGAGCACAAAAGCTCTTCATATAGCAGCATTGCCTAGGGTCTATTGAGATATATGTCAGAGTGACAGAGGTAGCAAGCAGTTACTATAGATCAGTTTGATCTGTTTGTCAGACCTAGCTGCCATGCTAGGAATCATGTAATTACAGCCAGGTGTTTTCTAGCAGGTGTTGCTCTTTCAGGGCTTGTTAGAGTTAGTGATTGCATCACCCTGTTGGAGATTGGCTGGGGTTTAGCATAATAGCTATCAGCTAAGTAAGCTGGATGGGGACTTAGTTCTCATAGATTAAGGCATGACATGCTGTTTAATAGCCTGTAAATATCTCTGTATATATTCACCTTTATAATTATATAAACTCTCTGTGCACCTTCATAACTGGTCAGTCTCCCGCTTCTTATTTACAACACCCAATAGGGTCCCCATCAGAACCGTTGCGGCAAACATAATAACCTAAGACATATACTGGGGGGCTGGCAAGCCTCCTCTATGGCATTATACCCTGCTGAGGTCCCGTCTCTCCCCAAACCCTGGCAACCCCAGCTGAAGTTCAGAGGTTACCACATGGTAGAGTTGCCAGCCCTGGGTTGGGAAATACCTGTTTGGTGTAGTGGTTTGTTTGGTGTAGTGGTTAAGTGCATGGACTCTGATCCGGAAGAACTGGGTTTGATTCCGCACTCCTCCACTTGCACCTTCTGGATGACCTTGGGCAAGCCATAGTTCCTGTAAGAGCAGTCCTTGAAAGAGCTCTCTCAGCCCCACCTACCTCACAGGGTGTCTGTTGTGGGGAGGGAGAGGGAAAGGAGATTGTAAGCCACTCTGAGACTCCAAGTGAAGGGCAGGGTATAAATGCAATCTCCTCCTCCTCCTGAAGATTTTGAAGGTGGAGCCTGATGAGGGTGGGGTTGGTGGGGGAGGACCACAGCAGGGTATAATGCCATAGAGTCCACCTTCCAAAGCAGCCATTTTCTCCAGGAGAACAAATCTTGGTCATCTGAAGAACAACTGTAATATCGGGAGATCTCCAGGTGCCACCTGGATGTTGGCAACCCTATCCCCAGATCCTAGTTCAACACTCACCCTCCACGCACACACACCCCAAGTCATTCTTATTTTTAAAAACCAGCCTTAGATATGATTAGATAGATATAGAGGCAGTTTCAGAGGAGGTGGCTGAAGCACAGGTGGGGGGAAATTCAGGCTGGGTCTTATGGAGCACATCTAAAGGCCACACATTCAGGCCTGCAATGAGGAAGGGGTGATGGTGAGCAAGCTATTTTATTTCCCCACCGTCATGGTAGCCAGCAGATCTTTAACAGATCATAAAAGAGCTGCTACATCTGATAATTCCAGGATGAGGGTTTCCCTCTGAAGCCGGCCGCCGCGACCAGATGGGGATATATTTTGTAGGTCAAATTGCTCTCGTCTCCTCCAGCTTGGATCATGACATAGCTCCGATGGAAGCCGTATTGATTTCTGATGGGTAAGTTTCAGTGGCTGCTGGGGCCGGTAACAAACAAATTTCTTGCGAGAATTCAGACCAATAACTTGATTCATGGGCCTTTGTAAGGCTGCTGAAGTCGATCCAGCTTTGTTTTCTTGTGCTCTAGACTGCTGTAGTAGTAGTAGTAGTAGTAGAAGAAGAAGAAGAAGAAGAAGAAGAAGAAGAAGAAGAAAAGGAGGAGGAGGAGGAGGAGGAGGAGGAGGAGGAGATTGGATTAATACCCCGCCCTTCACTACCCAAAGGTGTCTCAGAGCGGCTTACAAACTCCTTTCCCTTCCCCTTCCCCTGTGAGGTAGGTGGGGCTGAGAGAGCTCTTCACGGAAACTGCTCTTTTTTCAAGAACAGCTCTTATCAGAACTACGGCTTGCCCAAGGTCATCCAGCCAGGTGCAAGTGGAGGAGTGCGGAATCAAACCCGGTTCTCCCAGATTAGAGTCCGCGCACTTAACCACTACACCAAACTGGCTCTCTAACAACCAGTTCATCTTGGAGAGAGACCACTTCCACTGGTAACAACCAGTTCATCTTGAAGAGAGACCACTTCCTCATGTGCCAAAAGAGGTGGTGGTTATACCATTCTTAATTTTTTTAAAAATATGCTCATGTTTGGAAGTTTTTAGGGTTATGCTTTTAATTGTAGCTTTTGGTGTTGATTATAATTTTACTGATTGCTGTAATTTATAGTTTTTATTATGTTATACACTGAACTGCAGACTGGAAGGTCGGTAGTTCAGCAGTTCGAGACCCGAGTGCTGCATGACAGAGTGAGCTCCTGTCTCTGGCCCCAGCTCCTGCCAACCTAACAGTTCAAAAGCAAGAAATTGCAAGTAGATAAATAGGTACCACTTCAGTGGGAACGTAACAGCGTTCCATGCGCCTCAGCGTCTAGTCATGCTGGCCACATGACCACAGAAATGTCTTCGGACAGTGCTGGCTCTTCGGCTTGGAAATGGAGATGAGCATCGCATCCCTAGAGGCGGGTTCGACTGGCTTTCAAGCAAGGGAAACCTGTACCTTTACCTTACACAACACAACACTGGGTGCTGTTCTGAAGCAGAGAATGCGGCAGAGATGCCTGAAAATCCAATGATTCTCAATGTACTGTCTCACTGGGTTGCTGTGAGGATAAAATTGGATACCCATGCATACTCTGCCCTGTGCTTTGGAGGCCTGTGGGGTTAAGAGTGTCAGGTTAGGATCTGGAAGAGAAGACCCAGGTTCAAATCCCCGCTTTGCCATGGGAGCTTGTTGGGTGACTTTGTGCCAGTCACACTTGCTCAGCCTTAATTTGCCTTACAGAGTTCTTGTGAGGATAAAATGGAGGGAAGGAGAATGACGTAAACTGCTTTTGAGCCCCCCTCAGGGACAAAAACAGCACTGAATGAAGTAAATAATATGAGTTAATTGTGTCGTTTTCAGAAGTGGGAGAATTAAAACAAGCCTCTTAAACTTCTTAGCCACGGGCAACTTCGTGATCCCTTGTTGGTTCAGAGATCTGTTTGCCCTCTGAGGGATATCTGTCCAAGGCCTGGTTCACAGATGGCACAAACTCACCAAATTTCTCACAGACTTTTATTGCCATCAATTCAGCCTCACAGCTCCAGAGTCAGAATCAGATATGAAACACATTTAACGAAGGCTTTGAAGTTGGAAATTGTACAGATGTTCCAGATGGAACAAGAGCTCCCAGTTCCCCAAATGTTTAGAAATTAGCATTGTTTGATTTGATGGGAGAGGTGCTGGAATTTCTCATATTTTTCGGTGGGGTATCTTGAACATTTAATGGAAAAAACATACAGTGCAAACTCGAAAGTTATACCCATCCAAAACCATTAACTTCAATGGACTTGTTGTTGTTCAGTCGCACAGTCGAGTCCGACTCTTCGCGACCCCATGGACCAGCTCCCTCCAGGCCTTCCGGTCTTCCGCCATCCTTTGCCGTCCCCGTCTTCTTTGACCTTCAATCTTTCCCAGCATCAGGATCTTCTCCAGTGAGTGCTCCCTTCTCATTTGGTAGCCAAAGTATTTGAGCTTCAGTTAGGGTTGATCTCCTTTAGGATTGACTGATTTTTTCTCCTTGCAGTCCAAGGGACTCTCAAGGGTGTAACTCTGTTCTAGGATTGCACCTGTAAAATGTGTCATTCTTATGCACATTTCAGATTTTTCAGGAAAAGCCAGTTTGGTGTAGTGGTTAAGAGTGGCGGATTCTAAACTGGAGGACCGGGTTTGATCCCCCACTCCTCTGCATGGGTGACCTTTGGCCAGTCACAGTTCTTTCAGAGCTGTTCTCTCAAGAGCAGTTATCTCAGAGCTCTCACAGATCCACCTACCTCACAGGGTGTCTGCTGTGGGCCGCTCTGAAGCTCCAAGTGAAGGGCGGGGGGTAAATCCAATCCTCCTCCCTCCTGCTTTTCTTCTTCCTCCTCCTCCTCCTGCTCTTCTTCCCAGCCCCGTAGCTAGGGAATTCTTTGGGAGGGGGCCTTGGGGGGGCCCGCCAGCTAATTAAATAGAAGTACAGCGCAGGTGGTAAGTTGGAGCACTTTGGGGGCAGCCCCGGAGGGAGGGGGCACAGAAGAAACACAAGGAGGCCGGGGCCCGTGGTCCCCATGTTAGCTACGGGCCTGCTTCTTCTTCCTCCTCCTCCTCTTCCAGGTCAAACCTTTCCTCTGCAGCAAACTTACCAGAAGGCTTGGGCAGAACACTTTCTCTGGCCCAGTCTGCTGTATTAGGCTAAAACCCGTGGTCCCACATTCCAGGTCTTAACTGAAATAATCCACATGAACTGCTTTCAGCTGCCTAAAGTACTACACAAATTCCGCTCTTTTTAAAATTGCTGGAGCAACTGAGGTGCAAAGCCCTGTCAGCATATGTGGTACATTCTTCCCTCTTCTTTTTGTTTTCGCCATGGTCTTAGCATTCAGTTTCTCATTTGTTTAAATAGCAGGTTTTAATTCAAGCGATGCTGGTATGCCTTTCTCTGCCTCGGCTTCACCAAACTCCCTTGTTTCAGCAGGTGGTGAAGCAGCCCCGTAGCTAGGGAATTATTTGGGAGGGGGCCTTGGGGGGGCCCGCCAGCTAATTAAATGGAAGTACAGTGCAGGTGGTAAGTTGGAGCACTTTGGGGGCAGCCCTGGAGGGAGGGGGCCCAGAAGAAACACAAGGGGGCCGGGCCCCGTGGGCCCCATGTTAGCTACGGGCCTGTGGTGAAGCATGATGTCTGGATGACCCAAGGTTACCAACATGGAGCCCGTGGGCACCGTGTTGGGTTGCCAGACCCGGTCGGTCAACCAGCAGGAGACCAGGGAGGTAGGGATATGAGGAGGGGGGGGGCAACCATCAGCAACAGTGTGATGCCACTTTTCGGGAAAGCTAGAAGAGACATCACACCTCCCTAGGGATTGTTAAAATGGTGCTTCCCATGTCCCTGCCCCCCATCTCCTCCCAGGTGCCAGCATCCTTCACCTATCCTGGAAGAGAACCAACATTTGAGGAAGTCATCCCCCATGTCTCCCCCCCACCATCAGTTTCCCACTGAAGGAGAAGAAGAAAAAGAGATTGGATTTATACCCCGCCCTTCACTTCTCAGAGCGGCTTACAATCTCCTTTCCCTTCCCCTCCCCACAACAGACACGCTGTGAGGTCTTTGTTCTGACCAAAGAAGAAGACCCCATCCTTTCCTGCATTTTACCTGTAGTTGTAAGGATGTAGCCATTTTAGCTCTTTCTTATTTTTCATATCCTGTGTACCTTTTCCCCATGCTAGGTTGATAGTAAACTCTTATATTTTTAAACACACCATGGACTCAGTCTCTTAATATTTACTCTGCTGACTTACTTACTTACTGAGGGAGCTCTTTTGAGGACCGCCTTTGAGAGAACAGCTCTGAGAGAACTTGTGGCTGACCCAAGGTCACACCAGTAGCTGCGTGTGGAGGACTGGGGAATCAAACCCGGTTCTCCCAGATTAGAGTCCGTGCTCCCAACCACTACACCAAACTGGTTTCCAAGTTATGGTGAAAAGTACCTACTCATGCTCTCCTTGAAAGCAGAAGTGTTTAATTTTTAGAGAGCGGCATCTGGATTTTTTTAGAAAGGCTTTTTGACTCCATTTGGCCTGAGGCCCTTGGCAGGGCATTTCCCTCTCCCACTGCAAGCTCAATGAACAGGCAGCTGATTGTAAGGACCTGGGGATCCCCCCTGAATGACAGCTCATCTCCAGACTGCAGAGATCTGTTCCCCTGGAAAAAATGGATGCTTTGGAAGGGGGACTCTATGGAATTGCACCCCACCAAGGTCTCTGTCCTCCCCCGGCTCCACCCCCCCCCAAACCTCCAGGAGTTTCCCAGCCTGGATCTGAGAGCCCTGCCCTTCTTCCCCCGCTGGTGGGCAGGGGGAACCTGGCGGCCCTAGCCGCTTGGCTCCCAGCATTCCTTGGTTTCCTGTCATTGTAGTCCCAAAGATGGCAGATTGTGCCTAACCCTGCTGCTGAGGAATCAGACTGCAGCAGCGGGAAGAGATTTTTGTCCAAGGTCATCTTGAAGAATCGGCTGAACTTGTTTTATAGACTGGAACATCCTTTGAAATTCCAAAGGCATTGTGAACGGCGAGGCGCATTCCTTCCTTCCAAAGCCACCCCGGGTTCCCTCACAAATTAATTCTGCTTTGAAGAAGCAAAGCTGCCAACAGCATCTTTCAATAAACTTGGCTGGCGGGGCTGGCACGGCCACAGCAACTGGGCGGCCGCTTCATTCCTCACCAAAGGGGGGGCCCTGAAAACCAGAGCAGGAGCGAGGAGAATAATCCGAACCTCCCCCTCCCCAAAGCAGCAGCAGCAGTAAAGGAAGGAACATGGATATCAAGACATACGAAGAGATGGGAAATGGTTATAATGCTTGATTGTTTAGTCTTTAAGCCTTACGGTACCAATGGATTTCTGCTTTGTGTGCTTTGAACCACGCTGCTTATTAGAATTGATCCCCAGAGATCCAGCAGTTAAGCTTTAGTAATCATTTAAGCCAGTTAAAATGCGCAGCCCTTGGATTTTTTAAATAAAATGTTGTCTTAGCCATTTAAGAGTAGTTGCACCTGGGAATTGGAGTCCACAGTTAGGGGTCCCAGAAGCTTCCCTCTGACTGGCTCATTAAGAGTAATTTCCTGAGCTCAGAGGCGCAAAGATAGGAGTTTTATTGTTCTTTTCCGTTTCTTTGTCCATCAACCCTTACTGCAAGGAGAGGGGAAACCCATCTCTTTTCTCACCACGGCCATAGGATTTACCTAGATCAGAAAGATGCAACGCTCTATCCAGCTATCAGCTCGATTGTGAGTAAATGATCTACTGAATGCATGTGAAGTTAAATAAAGACGATTTAAGCTCTCTTCAGTGGCTGTGGGTTGACTCACACCTGGAAAGCGTTTGCCTCAGCTGCAGCTCACGCTAGACAGGACAGGAATCAAACCTGGTTCTCCCAGATTAGAGCCTGTGCTCCTAACCACTACACCAGACTGGCTCTCAGTTTGGTCAGGGCAGAGTCGAGAGCAACCACGTCCCTGCTGAGCTCCTTCGCCTCCCCAGGCACCACCCTCGAATCCCCAGGAATTTCCCAAGCAGGAGTTGGCAACCCTATCTGGCAGCACATCTGAAACATGTGCTCACAAGCCCCAATTGTCACTCGGTTTTCCAGTTAGATATTGAGCTTGTCTGAGATGGAATTGGAGTCCCCCCCCCTCAAATAAGCGATAGTTGCTCTATAGTGTAGGCAGGATAAGGACTGACCCTGTTAATCCGCCATTCCAATCACAGGCGACTGAGCTGAAAAGGTCACAAAGTTAAACTGCAAGAAAGGCAGAAGATGCTTTTGGTTCCCGGCCTTCTGTTCCCTTCACAGGCCACTTTAGCCACAGACTCCTAATCCCCCTGAAAATACGTGTCTCGGGAATGATCTGTGTGGCTCTGACTGAGATACTTCACATGGCTGGCCTCCATCCTCGGCCACATCTGCTTCTCCTCCCACCTTCCTCGCTTGGCACCTTTACTTTCTGGGGCATAAAACACACATCCTCTTAAAGGGCCAGAGGGCTTCTCCCCCCCACCCCAGCACCACACCTTGCCTTTGGACTTTTTGCTCTCTTTGGATCTTCCATCTCTGTAATGTGAACTGCTCACAGCTGTTTTATGCAGGGGTCATTTCCTGCAGGAGCGCACATGAGTGGAGCTCCGGCAGTAAAGAGCCCAGGGGGCGGGCACATGCAACAAGCCCCACCCCCTGCTCCCAGCAGCCCTCAGTCAGAGCAAGAAGCAGCCAGGTAAGTTGCAGAGCTCCCCCCAGCCCAAAACAGTCCAGTGGCACCTTTAAGACCAAGTTTTATTCAGGCACAAGCTCTTCCTCCTCTACGAGGGCAGATCTGCATGTCCCCCCCCCCACCAATAGCTAGCAATCCAAAACAGTCCAGTGGAGCCTGAGCTGTGGGTGTTGCCTTCTGACACATTTCTGGTGATGTCAGGGGGTGTGGCATATGCAAATAAGTTGTGCTAATTAGTTGTGCTAATGAGCTCCTGCACCTCTTTTTCTACGAAATGACCCCTGGTTTTATGAGACACCCAAGTCTTTTGTGTAACGTTTAACATGAAGCATTAAGATTACTACAGCTACTGCTTAACCTACTACTTCAGAGAAGTGAAAAAAATGTTTTTGAAAAACCTCCCATCTAGCAGTAAACAAATTTCTCTGCCAAACAGAAATGGGTGGGGGGGTCCCTTTGTGTTTGTGTGTGGGGGGTGTATTCCAATTCCCAGTTCTTTGTTAAAGCTGACAATTTCTAAAAAGATAGCTGCTGTACTTCAAATCTGCCTGGAAGCCTTCATGTGAGACATATGGGAGCAAGCTTAGATTCTTCACGTTTGAGGGACCTGCACTTTGCATAGCTTCAGATGTACTTTGATCTTTATTATTCATTCACTTGGCCTTTGCAAGTGAAAATATGTTCTGGGACTCAGCCCGAGCTCAAACCAAGCATCCCCTTTTTATATAGATTAATTTAGATATGAGATATACTGGTAGAAATGTGTGTGTGCATGTGTATGAGAGGAATTAGATATCTCCTCTCTTTATTCTCCCCGCCCACTAATATAGCACAACATGGGAACATTCTATTTCTGTCCTAGTTAAATCTCCCCAATGGAGATTGCACAGTGGGTTTAGAATATCCCCAATGAAATATTTAGCAGGCTTATAGCAAATTGGATACTTCCATTTTATTGGTGTAGTGGTTAGGAGCATGGACTCTAATCTGGGAGAACCGGATTTGATTCCCCACTCCTTCACATGCAGCTGCTGGTGTGACCTTGGGTCACTTACAAGTCCTTTCAGAGCTGTTCTCTCAAGAGCGGTCCTCGAAGAGCTTTCTCAGCTCCACTTACCTCACAGGGTGTCTGTTGTGGGAAGGGGAAGGGAAAGCAATTGTAAGCTGCTCTGAGACTCCTTCGAGTAGTGAAGGGCGGGGTATAAATCCAATCTTCTCTTCTTCTTCTTGACCTAGACAAGGAACTGCATAGATCCCATCACTGATTTACAGCACTGCATTACTTAGAATGTTGGATCACAAGCTTGAAGTCCTGGGTTCAGATCTTACTGTTAAACTCACTGGGTGCTTTTGGGTCATTCTTTACCTAACCTTTGTGTTGGGATTCTTATTAAGTAAGTCAGCAGAGTAAATATTAAGAGACTGAGTCCATGGTGTGTTTAAAAATATAAGAGTTTACTATCAACCTAGCATGGGGAAAAGGTACACAGGATATAAAAATAAGAGCGAGCTAAAATGGCTACATCCTTACAACTACAGGTAAAACGCAGGAAAGGATGGCGTCTTCTTCTTTAGTCAGAACAAAGACAGGAAGAAGGAACCAATATGCTAAATACTTGACACATTGATTTCCAATCAGACTGTTAATTTAGCTACAAAGTTCCCAGGCATTCTATTATCTAAACAGACTGGTTACAAACAAACATGTGACTTCCTGTTGATTATAACAAACATCATTAACCCTGTAAATACTGAAGTGTTTTAACTTGTAACACCCAACACTTTGTCACATAGGCTTACCAAACGCCGGCGGGGGAAATCTATTTCCTGGCAGGATGCGTGCCGCGGGGGACGGCTGTGCGCGCTGCACCCGCCGTCGCCAGGATGTGACGCTCCGCGTTACTCTGGCAACGGGACCCAAACAGCCCCGTTGCCAGAGTAACGCGGAGCGTCACATCCTGGCGACGGCGGGTGCAGCGCGCACAGCCGTCCCCCGCGGCACGCATCCTGCCAGGAAATAGATTTCCCCCGCCGGCGTTTGGTAAGCCTATTGTCACAGAATGGTTGTAAAGACAAAAAAAAAAGGAGTGGGCATTTATACTGCCCTGAACTCCACGGCAGAAGGGCAGGACAAAAATCAGATTGACTTCCCTAACTTCACTATAGACACAGACTTAGGGCTGCCAACTCCAGGTTGGGAAATTCCTGGCAATTTGAGGGTGGAGCCTGGGGAAGGGGAAGGACCTCAGGGGCGTATAATGTTATAGCATCTGCCATGGGATGCTCCCATTTCCTCCAGGGCAGCTGACCTCTGGAGTCTGGAAGTCAGTTCTAATTCCCGGAGAATTCCAGGCCTCACCCCTGAAGATCCCCAACCCTACTGGCGTGAAATCCTGTTCCTCAAGAACCCCCCTCTGCTGGAAAAGTTGCACTGAGCGTCTTGGCTGCTGTAGTTTTATGGAGACCTTTGCCTTAGGGAGGTAGGAATATAAATGTCCAGCGCTGTAGTAGAAGCAAAAGGATTTTTTGGGAGGAGTCAATGGGTTTCTTGCCAGTCCCTATGAAAGAAGCCTCCCTGACCTGGATAACGCAGGCTAGTCTGATCTCGTCAGATCTCAGAAGCTAAGCAGGGTCATTCCTGGCTAGTATTTGAATGGGAGACGACCAAGGAAGACCAGGGGTTGTGACGCGAAGGCAGGCAATGGCAGATCACCTCTGAAGTCTGTTGCCTTGAAAACCTGTGACTTGATGGCAAAATAGATAATTAAAAAGCAAACACTTGAAAAGCCTTTCAAAAGTCACAATACTGTAATTTTAATTACAGTAACGGATTTATCTCATAATATAGGTCTTTGCAAGTGCGGCACAATTGTGTTGTCAGCTATATTACTGCTGTTGGCCATGGTCAACGTTTGTCTCTTGGATATATTAGAACTTTGCCTAGAAATTGCCCAGATGGCACCTCTTGTATTCCACTGCCTTCTGACCCCACTGTCTACGTCAGGGGTGTCGAACTCATTTGTTATGGGGGCCGGATCTGACATAAATGAGTTCTTCTTGGGCAGAGCCATGTGTGTCATAAAATGTAATGCCAGGTAGCGGAGATATAAACTTTAGAAAGGACCACAAAGGGTTTTTTTTAAACTTAAAATAAAAACATGCTTAAAACATTAGCACCCTTGCAATATTTGGTTTATTTAACAGTGTCTGATAAGTGACACCTCTTGCTCTGAATTATTGCATCAAAATGTCTGTGCTGTTGCAATCTTGAGTATGCTGTTCAGGTATGTATCTGTAAGCTGCAAACCTACGATGACACAGTAGCAGCAGAACTGGAAGAAGCAGCAGAAGACAGCCAGTTCCACTGCGGGCCTGATAGAAGCTCTCTGGGGGACTCATCTGGCCCCCAGGCCACATGTTTGACGACCCTGGTCTACGTCTTTTCTTCTGTGGCTACCTATACATGTCTATCAGTTAGGGCACACTTTATGCATCTGCCACAACATGCCACGATACTTTGGGGTGGGGGTACTGAAATAGCCCAACGTAGCTGTATGCAGCCTGGAACTCTGTAAAAAACTGGTCCCTGCTCCTATGCTAGGACGTTATTTTCATACGTTGAAAAGGCTTACCCTGTTGAATTTTGCTGATTAAGTTGTTGTTAAAGGCACCTCTGTGCTCATGCTCCAGAGAAAATTAACTTTAAAGGGAAGACTAAGATAGGTCCTTTCTACATTTGCCTGCCTCTCTGGATTTTCTCAGTGTTCGAGTCGAGGCAATTTAAGTCCAGGGCAAAGGAGCATCCAAATAACCCGGGGCAACAGCTGGCTGAAAGCCGGCTGACCACTGAAGGGAGATAATGTAATGCAGAATGGGGGGAAAACCTGGAATAAAAAGAAGGTTGAAATTGATTTTAGTGCAGAATTGCTTGGAGGACGCCATGGTGAACATGGATTAAAAGGAGAGTGCAGAAAGGACCATAGAATACTGGTAGAATTTGACACACACACCCTTGCCCGGTAAAGGGTAGACGTTGGTTATTTTTGGTACTCTGCTCTTGCCAGACTTTATGCAGGCAATCTGCTGTTATCAAATTAAAACAGCTGCATAATGCGTTGGAGCCTCGGGCGTGATATTTGCTTGACTTGGGAAATAACTTCCCCTTCTTTTCTGAAAGCACAAAATTGCACTTAGGTGCTGTTTTCTGAGAGTACTCTCAGAGTAATTTCAAACAAGCCCCCTCAAACAGCTTTACAGAGTGACTCTCCCAAGGTGTGAACAAAGCCCTGTGTAATGGAGTGTAAATCTGTGTGAAAGTTTGCTGTCTCTTTTGGTATGCATGGCGCTCTTCACCACATATCTGGAGGCATGTGCAAACAGATGCATTTGTAGCTGTAATGTATCCAGTCCAGACAAGTCCAGAGACAAACGTCGAGCTTCGCTCCAAGAGACAATGGACTATGCGGATCCTAGCCCGCTCCAGTCAGGGGGCTAGGTTCCCGGCCGAGAGCCTGTGGGACTCTCGGCCACTGTAAATAACCTATAGGGATGTAGGGGTGTGTTTTGGGTGGCGGTTTCTCAGGGGATATAAGCCGGCCTGTGAGCCGGCCAAAGTCGTCTTGTTCCAGATAGAATAAAGTACGCTTTGTTGAAATCACTCTCCGTCTGCGTACTTTTCAGTAGCTATTTCTTGGAAGGGGTCTAGACGTACCCCATGGCTCAAAAGCAGCTGAAAATGCTTCAATATCGTGGAAATGGTGCTTCAGTGCTATAAATGTTACACTGCACTGCTGTAAGGGACATCAGTACGGCACATGGGACTGAGGCAAGCCATTCTGCTCTAGGGTTGCAAATCTCCAGGTGGGGGCGGGGAATATTCCGGATTTACAACTGATCTCCAGACTGCAGAGATTAATTACCCTGGAGAAAATGGCTGCTTTGAAGGGTGGACTCTTATACCCTGCTGAAGTCCCTCCCTTCCCCTCCCCTCCCCCAAACTCTGCCCTTCGCAGCACACACTCCTAAATCTCGAGGAATTTCCCAACCCAGAGTTGGCAACTGTGTCCTGTCCCTATCTTTCTCCATATTTCTAGTGTGCAACCTCATCTATCTACGTAAATGCCACTAGATTCAGTGGGGCTTAGTTCCAAGTAGATGCACATAGCAGAGTAGCTTTAATGGCTTGGGCCAGAGTACCTTGAAATCCTGCCTCCTTCCCTGCTGTGAAGCTCTCCGGTGAAGATCCTGATTTCAAGCCCCACTCTCTTTGTTTCCACCTGTGGGGGCGAGGCAGCTGGCAGCTAAAGCCAGGGTCTCCTCCTTGGTGGCACCACATTTTTGGAACTCCCTCTCCCTTGAGCCTTGCTTAGCATCAACCCTGTTAGAATGTCAACCCCGGGCGCAAACACTTTCTCCTCACCAGCCTTTCAGCTGGAAATTTAGCCCTTCTTTCAGTTTTTATAATATTGCCCTGTATCCCATCTGTTTCATGCTTTTATTGCCATTGTAAGTGTTGAGATTTCGTCAGTTTTATTGGCTGTGGACTGGGAATTGGGATGGCTTTATAGCTAGCAGTAGTTAGTTTTAGTGAAGTAATGTTATCATCATCATCATCTTTATTTGTATTTTCAATTGTCCTTTGATTGCCAGGGACCTCAAGCAGGTCTCTCTCGAGAGGGGGAATAAATGTACTCCAGATAAACATTGTGTGACTCTCTCCCCATTTCCTCACCCATGGTCTGAAAACACCACATTGCCTTTGGTAACATTCAAGTACTCAGGCAGACCAAAGGTCTCTCTATTGTCCTCATTCCATTTAGAATAGGAGCTTTTTGCTCAACAGTCGATCTATCGTGGCGCGTGTTTTGTCCAGAAGAGTCTTTGACCACAAAGGTTGACCAAGGACAGAGTGCTTTGTTTCACCAAGACATAACTCAGAAGACAAAAGCATCAAGGTAGACCAGCTCGTAGCCCGGTTTTGGTGTCCAAGTATCTGCAGTCGATGCCCTTGAGCAAGCATTCGTGACATTTCTGGGGGTTACAGTGCAACACAGAATAGCAGGAAGACTGTTGAGAACGTTGCTAGTTGGTTCCTGTGGCTCTAGAGCCTTGGGCGAGGATCCAGACAGCCACCTAGGCTTATATGGTGGGCTTGCATTGGTCCAGTAGACAGGGTGGTTTTTTTAACCTTTTGATTTGCACAGCTGACCACAGTGCTCTCTTGCCTCAGTGGTGATGACCACCTTCTTCACTGGGCAGTCAGCTATCTCTCAGGCTCTCATGGACATACAAGCAACTGTTTAACTCCTTTCTCCTTGCAGTGCTATACCCAGAGATGGAGTCACTTGAAGCATGCTTTCTTTTTCTCTTCCAGAAATGCATGGCTCGTTGCAGACTATTCTGCTTTTAAAGAAAAGCATCAAAAAGAGATCTGTAGCCGACTTTTGATTGCTCTACGGAAATATACTGGAAATGCCCTTGAGAAGTATCTGATGAAGAGGGAAAACTGACAGTTTTCTTGCAGATAGGGCTCTGTGGGGACATTAGACCGCTGGCTCGCTGAAAATGCACTGATAACAAACAGCTGCAAAAGTGAGACTCAGCTCGGCCACATATTGCACATTTGGGTTAAATGGGGATTTCTCTGATCATTACTGTGCTGCGAAAGAACCACAGAGAAAACCGAGGCTGTTTATTTAGTCACTGGTCTTGGTTTAGGGGGGGAAAGATACAGATTTTTCTGATCATGTGTGAATGTTTTCATTACACATTGGTTTTGGTTTTGCGTATGTGTGTACGTGTGGTATTCCGTATCATTTTAAGTTCTAGAGCTGCCAAGGGCAAGCTTCTAGTAAGTCAAAATGAATGCAGTCTGACAAAAAAAAGAAGACTTGCATGTGAATGCTCATATGCTGAGGCTAATTATTCACAACACCTACAGACATTCGATCTCTGTGCACAGACAACTATTTTGTCTGTTTTAAATTGAGCCAACTTCGGAGGACGGCGGAAGACAGGGGGGCCTGGTGTGATGTGGTCCACGGGGTCATGAAGAGTCGGACTCGACTGTGCGACTGAACAACAAAATCAGGGCCAGCCGGTCCATTTGGCACACCTTGGTGGTCACCTTGGATGCCCAAGGCGGAGGGGTGCCTAAACCGGCCCTGTTGCTGCACTATCCACTTACCCACAGCAGAAGAGTCTTCTGTGGCAAGTGGCAGCTATGGGTGGCACCCTGGTCCAGTGGGCAGCCCATGGTGAGCCTGCTCCTTCCCTCCCTCCATGGGGTGGGGCAGGGAGCGGGGGGGGGGCCTCTACCTCCGTCCTCCCTCCCTCCATTGGCCGTTGGTAGGCAAGGGGGCTGGTCCCTTTTCCAGGGCTATTTTTGCCCGTTGGGAGACATGGCACTGCAGCAGGCCACAGACCTATCGTCAGCAAGGGCGGCACCAGTGGGGACGGATTCCCCACAGAGTAGGGCAGTGGAGGAGGAGAGCAGTGGTGGCTTCCCCATGGCCGAGAGAGGAGGAAAGCAGTGGCTGCCCCACAGTACAATGGGGGCAATGAAGTCATTTTACCTAGGGCACCCCAAATCCCTGATACTTTTTTCTGACCTTTTGTTGGGTATTACAAGTTGAAAACACTCAGTATATCTGGGGTTAAATGTTTGTTTATGTTACTCACAGGAAGTCACATGTTTCTCATGTAACCAATGTTCTTTAGCTGTAGGATGCCCGGGAATTTTCTCCCTGATCTAGGAATTTGATTGGGACTAAAGTGTCAAGGTGTATTACCATTTTATGGCTTCTCTTCCCGTCTTTGTTTGGTGTTCTTTTTTTATATATATATACTTTTATTTATAGTTTTCCTCAATTCACATTAACATATTTTCCTCATTCCATCTTTTTGATTTTTTTAACATTACAAATTTTCATTCTTTTATACATTTGAGTCAAAATTTCCTATCTATTATACATCCAGTTGTAAAAGCTTTCCCATCTTATAATAAACACACTTTCATCTTTCCCTTGAAGAGTTAATGTCAGCTTGTCCCTTTCTGCTACTTCCATCAACTTCTCTAATGTCTCCTGTCTTGTTGGGACTCTATCTTGTTTCCAGTGTTTAGCCAATAATATTATTGCAGTAGTCATTATGTACGTTAATACATATTTTTCACTAAATTTACAATCCTCTGGTACCACATTCAGTAAAGCTATTTCCGGAGTCAGAATTATATTTAGCTTCATAATACCAACCACAAGTTTTTGAATCATTTTCCAATACCTCTTGACTTTCCCGCAGCGCCACCACATATGGAAAAAAGTCCCTATGTTTTTTGTACATTTCCAGCATAGTTTAGATGCTGACGGGTGACATTTTGCTATCCTATCTGGAGACCAATACCATCTATGGTACACCTTGTATATATTTTCTTTGTAATTGATCGCTCTTACATATTTCAACGATTTCCAGGTATTTGCCCATTTATCTCTATCTATCGTGTGACCTAGGTCTTTTATCCATGCTAACATATTTTGGCTAACCATTTCATTTTGCATGTAGTCCTCTAACAAGAAACCATATATTCTCTGAATTAGTTTATCACTCGAGGATAACCAAATCTTATCTAGTTTTTGTGATCGTGTTTCTTGGAATCCTACTACCACATCCTTAGCATGTCTAGATCTGAGCTGCACGGCTTCTCTTTGTTTGGTGTTCTGAAGAAGAAGAAGAGTAGCCATACTCTCTCTCTTCTAGTTTTGTCTTTGTAGAGTAAGGATGTAGCCGATTATGCTCTGTTGTTATTTTCATCCCAGTTACCCTTCCCATGCTAGAATTTAGTAAAAACTTTATATTTTAATCACACATGGACTCTCAGTCTGAATTATTTTACTCTGGCTCTGCTGGACTATCTTATCTCTGCTAAATACCATTTTTCAATATCTCACTATCACCCAACACCTTTCCTTGAATAAACTCACAACAGCTTACAGGGGGCTTCCAGTTCGGAGTAGTGGTTAAGCGTGCAGACTCTAATCTGGGGAAACCGGTTTGATTCCCCACTCCTCCACTTGCAGCTGCTAGATGACCTTGGGCAAGCCATAGTTCTGGTCAGAGCTGTCCTTGAAAGGGCAGTTCTCGAAAGAGCCCTCTCAGCCCCACCCACCTCACAGGGTGTCTGTTGTGAGGAGGGGAAGGGAAAGGGGTTTGTAAGCCACTCTGAGACTCCTTCAGGTAGTGAAGGGCGGGGCATAAATCCAATCTCCTCCTCCTCCTCTTCTTCTTCCACTGGTCTCCCACATACCCAATCCCTGATTTCGTCTGCTTCCCTTTGTCTTCAACAGTGCCTCTGCAATGAGCATTCCCAGCCATGTATTCATTTGAGTGCCTTGCATGTTTCTCTGTCAGTCCACCCTGTCAAGGAATTCTGAGAAGCCAAACCCACAGCTTGAGGATGGAGCGCGGGGAAAAGGAGGAGTCAGTGGCCCATGCGGAAATGGTCAAGGTGTCATCCCTCCCCTCCAAAGGCCAACAGCATCCTGTCACAGAGGAAAGTGCCGAATGCCAAGGTTTGTGTTCCAGGGCCTTGGAGCTCAGATTCTCTACAAAGCATCTTGAAAGCACTGAACGGCCCCAGTGCAAGTCCTCTAGCCCTGGCTGAGATGTTAAAGCAGGAAAAGGAACACCAACCAGTGGAGGTGTGGCAGATTGCAACGGCCAGGAACGGGGAAGATAGCTGGGTTGGTCCGCAGAAGAATTTATTTATTTGTGTTTTTGTTTATTTCATTAGATTTCTTGACTGCCCTTTCCCACTTACGGTTGACAAAAACATAGTTCAATACAATTTTAAAACCAATTAAAACCTTCAGCATAAATGTTTAAACATTTTTAAAAACAAGTTGGCATATCTAGCATGCAGATTTTTATGAGGGGGGGAGGGGAGGGTGCCAGGCAGACGTAAGGTAACCGTCACTGGCCTCAACCAAAGGCCTGGTGGAACATCTCTGCCTTGCACGCCCTGCGGAACGTTAATAGATCGGACAGGGCACGGGTGTCATCCGGCAGAGAGTTCCACCAGGCAGGGGCCAAGGCTGAGAAGGCCCTGGCCCTGGTGGAGGCCAGTTGGATATCTCTGGGGCCGGGAACCACCAGGAGATTCTTATCTGCTGATCTCAGTGCCCTTCGGACACTGAGTCCAGCAGCACCTGAGAGTCTAACAAGATTTTCAGTGTGTAAACTTTTCAGAGTCAAAGCTCCCTTCATCAGACAAAGGGCACTTTGGCTCTGGAAAGCTTACACCCCCACATCCTGTTGATTTCTAAGGTGCTCCTGGATTCAAATTCAGCTTTCCTCATAACAGACTCTCAACAGCAAGTGTTTGGGCTGCAGAAACTTTATGAATTGGTAAGCGACATGTCAGTCATCAGTCATGTTCAGTAGCAGGGCTATTTTGGGGCAGGAACGCACAGGAACGGAATTCCGGCTGGCTCCTGAGTTGGCCGCGCCCAACAGGAACTTATTAGCATAATAGGCCACACCCAACAGCAGAAACTCATTAGAATTGGCTACATTAGGGGTGTGTGGCCTAACATGCAAAGGAGTTCCTGCTACAAAAAAAAAACCCTGGCTTTTGACAACAAAGTAAACAGAATAAGAAGCAAAAGGTGGGTGTGGCTGGATGACCACACTTCTGGTAACATGGGGGTGCGGCCTAATATGCTAATGTGCTGTGCTGTCAAGGGTGTGGCCTAATATGCTAATGAGTGTCTGCTGTTGGGTGTGGCCTATTATGCTAATGAGTTCCTGCTGGGCTTTTTCTACAAAAAAAGCCCTGTTCAGTAGCATATTTCCAGTTATGTGAACAGGCTCCCTTATATCGGCTCTTTGGTGGTCTCTTGCTCTGAGCTGAGATGTTGTTTGGCTCTTTGAGTACACCAGGTCGCTGGCCCCTGCTTTCGTTTAATTCTTTAGGTCTAGCTTGCTTTTGCTAATTTTTTTAAAAAATCTGTATGATGAGTTCTCAATAGCCAAAAAAATATGTATGATGACTTCTCTATAAAAAATACTTATAGCCCAATTCTTATTGTGCTGCACTGGTGTAAGACCCATTAAGTTGAATGGGAGAACAGGCCTTAGATCCATGGCAGATCATTTGCTTTGTGGGCAGAAGGTCGTGGGTGCAATCCCTGGCATCTAGAATAATGTAGAAGACCTCTGTCTGAGACTCTGGAAGGCAGCTGGTAGTTGAGTAGGCAGCACTGACCTTGACAGAGCAAATGTCTGGCTCAATATATTTTTATTCATTCATTCATTTATAGTCCGCCTTTCTCACTGGGACTCAAGGTGGATTATGCAAAGTGAGTCAACACAACAGGATGGGACATTCCATAAACAATGCAATAAGATTAGGGTTGCATAACCCGCCAGAAATCTAGAAACAGACCTGAATCGAAGCATGAGTCTTAACCAATGCTCCCTCTAAGCTTTGGAGTCTTGTGAGCAAAAATTCTATTTTGTGAGCTACTGGAATTAAAGTTGTGAGTGAGTGATTTGGCTACTGCATAAACTAGTTTGCTCTGGAGCTATCCTTCCTGAGCAAAGACAAAAATGTGTGAGCCAGAGGCTCACGATTAAGCGATCAGATGCGACAGAGGTGCAGCGGGGTTTCAGCAGTTGGAACCCGTGGCAAAGACAACAGCCAGAGGGAAGAGCCGTGCGCCAGTGCGATCACACCAACCACCTCCATCAGCTGACCATGGCAAACTGGTTGCTAGTACTTGTTAGCAGGTAGTTTTTAACTGTGGGTTTTTAGCAGGAAGCCACGGGTGCGCTACACTTGCCAGATGTGGTGGTGTGATCGCGCACGGATAATCCGCCCGGCATCCGTGGCTCTCCCGCGGCAAATTCGCCGTGTGAACGGGGCCATAGTAGGATATACTACTTACAGGACCCTACACACATTAAGATAGACCACCGTTCCAATCACTTACCCAAGAGACTTTGTGAGTCATTTTATGCAGTGCTACCCAATTGCCTGCATAGAAAAGCCCTCTTGAATAGTGCAGTTTTGCACAGTTTGTGGAAAGCCTTGAAAGTGGGAGCCTTCCTGACCTCCTCAGGAGGACCATTGCACAAGGTGGGGGCCACAACGGAGAAGGCCACGTGCATGGGCGGTTGTTTATTTTGCCCATTTGCAGGTTGGCACCTGCAGAAGGCCCTGATCGAAGGAAGAAAGCTGTCATGGCAGAGCATAGGGGGAGAGGCGGTCTCGCACCTATGAGGATCGAAGGGCATGAAGGGCATTGTATGTGATCGCCAATACTTTAAACTGAGCCTGATAACTGATGGGCGGCCAGTTGAGTGACTGCAGAATGGGAGTCACATGCATCCTCCATCTAGCTCCCGATAATAGCCAGACTACAGCATTATAAGGCAGCTTTATGTCTTCGACTAAGCATCAGTCTTAGATCTTTTCTCCCCCTCTCCCCCAACATGTATCAAATAGGTCCCCATGAAAACTGTCACCCTTACACATTCAGGGTCTCTTTCTTTTCAAAAGCACCAACCTTCTGTTTAGCTTTGCCAGCTGCTTTGAAAGATCCCCAGAGCTTCAATATGTAAACACAGCACGAGAGGAGGAAATAAACCTTTCAGTATCTTTACATTTCAGGGGATGGCAGGCAGCACGGTATAGCCTGATCTCCTCAGATCTCAGAAGTTAAACAGGGTCAGTACTTGGAAGGGAGACCGCCAAGGAAGACTCTGCAGAGGGAGGCCATGGCAAAGCACCCTCTGCTTCTCACTGGCCTTAAAAGCCCTTGCTCGGGTCACCATAAATTGGCTGTGACTTTATGGCACTTTACACACACACACAGAGAGAGAGAGAGAGAGAGAGAGAAAGAGAGTCTTCACTATTTAACTGTTTTTCTTTGGACTGTCTTTCATGTTGCTTCACAATTGTGTGTGTGTGTTGGGGGGTAGCTTTTATGAATAGAGTACCCTAATTGTGAAATTTCACAAACTTTGCAGCCTGCTTTCTCCTCTGGAAGGATAAATGCTGCAATTTGTGAAGCAAGCAGCGATAATCTGTGTGCCAGGCGCTCTGTGTTAATTTCACCCAGCTAGCATCTTTCAGGTTGAAAGGCAATTGTCGAGCACAGCCACTCAAAGCACTTAGAAAGACTATCTAGGAACAGTTTCTTCCTACCTTCTGTGAAAAGCTGGTGTTTATTCAAGCATGCATGCGGGGCGGGGGTCCATCTCTTTATTTTTTTCGGATTTTGGCAGATGCATGGCAACTATTTCCCCTCTTCTTTGAAACGGCCTTCTTCGTATTCAGCCTCCATTTGCAACAATTTTTTCCCCTGACTGCTCTGAACGCACTGAACTCTACACTGAAGTGGTTGTGGTTTTTATTTTAATGCTATTGGGGAGCAAAAGCAGGACACCTTCTGGCAGGGTTATGTGTAAATGATGTACTGTAGAAAAACAATGTCACAACAGAAAGCTTGTTTCAATCTTCTACCATTCCTGCACTGAGAATCACACCGGAAAGTGTACGGGACATCAGAAGAGTCCTGCTGGATCAGACCAGTGAAGGTCCACCTAATCCAGCATCCCGTCTCACACAGTGGCCAACCAGTTCCCCTGGAGGGCCAATGACAGGGCATAGAGGCTGAAGCCTTCCCCTGATGTTACCTCCTGGCTCTGGGATTTAGAGGCTGACTGCCCCTGAACATGGAGGTTCCCTTCAGTCTCCACGGCTCGCAGCCACAGAGAGTCCCATCCTCCATGAATCTATCCAATCCCCTTTTAAAGGTGACTATGCCTGTGGCCATCACTACATCCTCTAGCAGCAAATCCCACATTTTAATCACTTTCCGTGTAAAGAAGCATTTCCTCTTGTCTGTCCCGAATCTACTGCCCATCAGATTCATTGGAAGCCCTTGAGTTCTAGTATTTTGGGAGAGAGAAAAATTTCTCTTTGTCAATTCTCTCTACTCCATGAATAATTTTATAAATCTTTATCATGTCATCCCCCCCCCCCCAGTCTCTTTTCTAAACAGAAAAGTCCCGGACCCTTCAGCCTTTCCTCGTAGGGAAGGTGCTCCAACCCCCTAATCATCTTGGTCGCCCCTCCTCTGTACCTCTTCCAGCTCTGCAATGTCCTTTTTGAGATACAGGGACCAGAACTGTGCAGAGTTTTCCAAATGAGGCCTCGCCATAGATCTGTACAGGGAGATTATAATATCAGCGGTTTTATTTTCTTTCTTTTTTTAAATTTTTTATTTTCAGTTTTCCATAACATACATAACATGCATAAATTTGCTCCTGTTTTTCAACAATTAGGAGGGGGATCTGGATTTTACTTTTTCCTCATACCATTTTATGGCTTTTTGCCATTTCTGTTTGAATTTTTCTTCTGTTTTGCCCGCTAAAAACATGTTTAATTTATCCATTTCAATTATATTAAAGAGAGTGGTAATTAAATCTTCCATACTCGGTATACAATCAGATTTCCATTTCTTAGCTATACATATTCTCGATAATGTAACTATGTAAATAATAATACATACTTCATTATATTTTAGCCCATCTGGGATAATATTCAGTAAGAAAATTTCTGGTGTGAGGGGAATGTCTATACCTAACACCTCTCTTATCATTTGTTTTATGCTTTTCCAGAATCTCTGAATTTTATCACATTTCCACCAAATGTGGAAATATGTTCCCATGTTGTGTTTGCATCTCCAGCAGATTCCTGAGACATTTTTATAACATTTTTGGAGTTTGTCTGGCGTCCAATGCCATCTATAAGTCATTTTTATTATATTTTCTTTATAAGATGTGGCTCTTAGAAGTTTTATCGACTTCCATCAGCGGTTTTATTTTCGATCCCTTTCCCAATCATCTCTAACATAGTTTGCCCTTTTCACTGCTGCAGCACACTGGGTTAACGTTTTCATTGAGCTCTCCACTATGACCCCAAGATCTTTTTTCCCTCTCAGTCACAGTGAGTTCAGACCCCATTAGCCTATACTTGGCAGAGTTTTCCAAATGAGGCCTCGCCATAGATCTGTACAGGGAGATTATAATATCAGCGGTTTTATTTTCTTTCTTTTTTTAAATTTTTTATTTTCAGTTTTCCATAACATACATAACATGCATAAATTTGCTCCTGTTTTTCAACAATTAGGAGGGGGATCTGGATTTTACTTTTTCCTCATACCATTTTATGGCTTTTTGCCATTTCTGTTTGAATTTTTCTTCTGTTTTGCCCGCTAAAAACATGTTTAATTTATCCATTTCAATTATATTAAAGAGAGTGGTAATTAAATCTTCCATACTCGGTATACAATCAGATTTCCATTTCTTAGCTATACATATTCTCGATAATGTAACTATGTAAATAATAATACATACTTCATTATATTTTAGCCCATCTGGGATAATATTCAGTAAGAAAATTTCTGGTGTGAGGGGAATGTCTATACCTAACACCTCTCTTATCATTTGTTTTATGCTTTTCCAGAATCTCTGAATTTTATCACATTTCCACCAAATGTGGAAATATGTTCCCATGTTGTGTTTGCATCTCCAGCAGATTCCTGAGACATTTTTATAACATTTTTGGAGTTTGTCTGGCGTCCAATGCCATCTATAAGTCATTTTTATTATATTTTCTTTATAAGATGTGGCTCTTAGAAGTTTTATCGACTTCCATCAGCGGTTTTATTTTCGATCCCTTTCCCAATCATCTCTAACATAGTTTGCCCTTTTCACTGCTGCAGCACACTGGGTTAACGTTTTCATTGAGCTCTCCACTATGGCCCCAAGATCTTTTTTTCCCTCTCAGTCACAGTGAGTTCAGACCCCATTAGCCTATACTTGAAGCTGGGATTTTTTTTGTCCCGATGTGGATCACTTTACAAGATAAGGGACCCTTGGAGTTTGACTCTATTCAATGGCCAAGCTGCTCTTGGTGAAGCAGAGGAAACTGGCTACAGGCATGGATGCCACAGGTCTGAAGCTCCAAACGGAAAAGCACCCCAAAGTGTCCTTTAAGGGAGAGTGTAACCCTTTCCAGAACTGGTAGGCTTTAGAACCTTAGTTGGCCTTGCTATTGAACAGTGGCCCCTCCGTATTTTTCTGCATTGAACCTCAGGGCCTAACTATACATTACATTTTGCTTTTCCCAGTCAGTCAAGTTTATTACGGTCATAGACCAGTATAATAGAAGACAAGTAAGTACAGTTAAGGGAGCAGTAAAATTATAAAATATAATGGCATCTAAAATTATAAATAAGGATCTAATAACTTAAAAAAAACAGAAATAATAGAATCAAAATTATGATCAAAAGTTAGGTTTAGGCCTATCTGTGCTTTATGTTATCTCTATTAACGTAAATGGATTAAATGCACCACAAAAGAGAAGAAGGATATTTCAACAACTGAAGAAGATGCGATTAGATGTGATTTGCTTGCAAGAAACTCACATAAGACTGTTAGATCAAAAGTACCTGGAACTTTAAAAACTATGGAAAATATTTATTTTTTCTGATAAAGAAAAGAAGAAAAGAGGACTTGTCACATACATAAAGGAATGACTTCAACTTGAGATGCTTTATAGCTCTGAAGACGGCAGAATTCTTTTAACCCAAATCCAAAAACAGGGAAAGACAACCTTGATTGCCAACATATATGTCTTCCTTTTATCTTCCTTGGGTCCACCATGAGGAATTTCCATCAGATGGGTGCTGTGGGTGTCATGCTGCTGTTTGCCCATGGGGGATACCTACTCTTGGCCATCGGGCCATGTCATGGAATGTGGATGCTCCTGGCTAGCCTGATCTTGTCAGCTCTCAGAAGCTTCAGCCCTGGTTAGGACTGGGAAACCACCAAGGGTCAGTACACGAAGGCAGGCAATCGCAAGCCACCTCTGAGGCGCCATTGCCTTGAGAACCCTGCAGGGTCACCATAAGTCAGCTGTGACTTGATAGTACTTTCCACCACCACATGCAGTTTTCCCAGTGGGGAGGGGGAAATAGTGGCTCCCCACAGTGGTGTCAGGTCAGGAAAAGCGCAGGGGAGGGGAGCATAAGCACCCTCTCCCCGTGCACCACTGTCCTGACCTGAATTGGGCCGTGTGCCTGGGAGTTATGTTTCTACGCATGAGCGACACAGAGCAGATCGAAAGTCCTCGTGGTAGGTCTGACTGAGCATATCCGACGAGAATGTGAAATCTCGTTAAGACTAACCCTCATCTAGCCAGGGCTGTTTTTGGGCAGGAACGCACAGGAACGGAGTTCCGGCTGGCTTCAGAGTTGGCCACGCCCACTACAGCCAAAACCTCTGTGTGCGTGGCCACAGAGGAAAGGCCTGGAGAGCAACCCCCCCCTGTGACTCCGAGGGGGGCGGGCCAGGGTGGTGGTGGAAGGATCGGGGAGGCATTTCCCCTAGCCTGATAATTGCATACCGATTTTCAGGGCTTGCCGATTTGTGTGGGATAGTCCTTAAACACCTGCTATATATATCCCCAGATCCCTCCTCTGTTGATGCTTTGGGTCTGTGATGAAGGAGATGGTTTATCTGCCCAGGACAGACGATGGTCTGTATTTTCTCCAAACGGCACAATAAAAAAACGAATAATAAGCTGAATGGACTAAATATTGTGCATGTTCATCTGCTGAAGAGCCTGAATTATCTCCGATAATCAAGCAGCGTCCAAATTGATTGGCTGCAGTCCCATCTCTGAAAGCATGCCCTTGCTGCCTCAGCCAAATGGTAGCATGTGGCGCACAAGACGGCAGAGCATGATGTTCCCGCAAATGCACAGGATGAGAAACCAAAAGGAAATATTTTATCAGCCACTGCACAAAGAAGTCAAAGGGATCTTATATTATGATATTTTCCTGTATCGGCCTTATAAGAACAGTCTTGTGTACTTCCCCAAACAAAGGCTTTCCTGAAGACGGTTTTGTTTTGTAGAAAAGTAGGTGTCTCTTAGTAGGCATTTGGTAGGCATAACATCATGGATGAATGATCTCTTCTTGACTTTTCCACTGCCCGTATCCAGCACTATACTTAGTTGCATGGGGTTTATCCAAAGAAAACATACCTTTCTTTGTAATATCTGTCCCCTTTCTGTTGCTGGTAACTTTAGCTGTAAATATATCTCCTGTGGATGTACACGCCAATGCATCTGATGGAACGACCTAATGGAAGGTTCTGCTGAAATAAATTTTAGAACAAAGTTTGAGTCCAGTGGCACCTTTAAGACCAACAAAGTTTAATTCTGAGTATAAGCTTTTGTGTGCATGTTTTCTCAGATACGTTGAAAGAGTTTTCCTCAAGCCTTCCATATAAGCAGAGAGAGGGTGGGGTGGGGAGGGGTTAGTTGGCAGGAAGGGCTAGTTAGAGTCGAGACGTATAAGTAACTGGGTGATAAGTATAGCTGAGATTGGATTAAAGCAGTTGGTAGGACCTGTGAATGGTAGCAAATAAGCATATAAATACAAGAGTTAACAAACAGATGTGGGAACTAAGTTTGCGTCTAGCGGCACCTCCAAGACCAACAAAATTCAGTTCTAGGTTTTGGAGGTGCCACTAGAGTCAAACTTAGTTCTCACATCTGTTAACTCTTGTATTGTGTGTTAACTCGAGAGCCAGTTTGGTGTAGTGGTTAAGTGTGCGGACTCTAATCTGGGAGAACCGGGTTTGATTCCCCACTCCTCCACTTGCACCTGCTGTTGTGACCTTGGGTCAGTCACAAGCTCTGGCACAGCTGTCCTTGAAAAAGAGCAGTTTGTGTCAGAGTTCTCTCAGCCCCACCCACCTCACAGGGTGTCTGTTGTAGGGAGGGGAAGGGAAAGGAGTTTGTAAACCGCTCTGAGACTCCAAGTGAAGGGCGGGGTATAAATCCAATCTCTTCTTCTTCTTCTTCTTCTTCTATTTATATGCTTATTTGCTGCCATTCACAGGTCCTAAAGTAAAGGTAAAGGTTCCCTTGCTCAAAAGCCAGTCAAGTCCGACTCTAGGGTTGCAGTGCTCATCTACGTTTCAAAGCCGAAAAGCCAGCTCTGTCCGAAGACGTTTCCGTGGTCATGTGGCCGGCAGGACTAAACACCAAGGCGCACGGAACACTGTTACCTTCCCACCGAAGTGGTACCTATTTATCTACTTGCAATTTCTTGCTTTCGAACTGCTAGGTTGGCAGGAGCTGGAACTAGAGATGGGAGCTCACTCCGTCTTGCGGCACCCGGGTCTCGAACTGCTGAACTACTGACCTTCCACAGCCTGCAGTTCAGCGTCTTAACCACTTGAGCCACCGCAGCTCCTTCACAGGTCCTACCAACTGCTTTAATCCAATCTCAGCTATACTTATCACCCAGTTAATTATACCTCTTGACCTGGACTAGCCCTTCCTGCCAACTAATCCCCTCTACCTATATGTAGGGCTTCAGGAAAACTGTTTCAGTGTATCTGATGAAGTGCATGTGCACACAAAATCTTATGCCCCAAATTAAACGTTGTTGGTCTTAAAGGTACCACTGGGATCAAGCTTTGTTCTGTTGCTTCAGGCCAACACGGCTACCCACCTGAAATAAAATTTGTTAGACTCTGATAAGGTGCTGCCAGACTTCTCGGTAGCCATGCTGGTCTGCAGTGGAACTGCTAGATTCAAGTCCAATCAGCACCTTAGTGACCAATGAGAATTTCGAGGCACCAGCTTTTGAGATTCAAACCTTCCTTCATCAGATATCCTGAAAATCATGTTAGTCTCTAAGGTGCAGTGTTCCCTCTAAGCTGAGTTAGTGTGAGCCAGCTCACAGTTCTTTAGCCTCCGGCTCACATGTTTTTGTCTCAGCTCAGGAAGGAGGGCTCCAGAGCAAACTAATTTAGGCAGTAGCCAAATCGCCCACTCACAACTTTAATGCCAGCAGCTCACAAAGTAGAATTTTTGCTCACAAGACTCAAAAGCTTAGAGGGAGCCTTGCTAAGGCGCTGCTGGACTAGAATCTTTCCAAAGCAGACAGCGGCGCTTGCATGCAGAGCTAATTTTGGAGTGATTTTTGTGACATTTGAAAGTGCCCAGTACGTCAGAATATGGGCAGAATTTCTTGGCAGAAGCCACGGATGTAAAATGAGGCAGATTATATTGAGTGGCGAAGTTTGTTCTAATGCCGCCCCTGCCCCCCCCCCCCGAATGAAAGATCACTTCACATTTTCTACTTTTACATACTGAACGTATTGAAATCCAGGGCCTTGATGCAATCATCCAGTTAAAAGAAGAAGAAATCATGTGGCCCATGTTTTCAGGAGAAGAACGATTTAACTCTTTCGTGCTGTGCCATTTGCTGTGGTGAAAATTGCTACATCCATCCCTGCGATCTGTTAAAAGAGAAGGTGGGGGCGGGGAGGATTACAGAACCACATGGACCAAATCTGCAGCTCTGCTCTTCAAATTATCATTGTTTCAAAAAGGATACATCCCAGGGCTGCACTGGCTGCAATAAACTATATACAAATATGCTGAAATCTAGCAATCTGTGGGCAAGCATTCTGTAACCTGAAAATGTGGCATAATAAAACGAGCTATGTTCCTCTGGATCATATTAACATTTAGTAGCATTTATTTTCAGCAAGAGGTTAAAAACCATCTTGTTTTAATCTAATCTGAAGCAGTGTGATTTTTTTTTTAAAAAAAAATTAAGATGGGAAGACGTGTTAGCCTGTCTGTAGTAGTAGAAAAGAGCAAGAGTCCAGGAGCACTTTAGAGACTAACAAAATCTGTGGTAGGCAATGTTCCCTCTAAGCTGTGGAATCTTGTGAGCAAGAATTCTACTTTGTGAGCTACTGGCGTTAAAGTTGTGAGCAAGCTATTTGGCTGCTGCATAGATTAGTTTGCTCTCGTGCCGTCCTTCCTGAGCTAAGACAAAAATGTGTGAGCCGGAAGCTAAAAAACTGTGAGCTAGCTCATATGAACTCAGCTTAGAGGGAACACTGGAGTATGAGCCGGAGGCTAAAAAACTGTGAGCCAGCTCACACTAACTCAGCTTAGACGGAACACTGCATACGAGCGGGGTTGCCAACTGGCCCAAAGATAAATATCCTGTCCCTTTCATAAAGACTTAATGGGATGCTATTTATCTCAGTTGATTGCCCATTTCTGCACATTAAGTCCCTATTAGTGGCACAGGGCATTTCTGGTAACCCTACATACTAAATATTCTTCAACACAAATGGGATTAGTACTGCTGGACCAGATGATCAAGTCTTTAGACACAAGACAGTTTGTATTTAGAGCGACTAGGCTTTTAAAGCCCTGACCTGAGATCGCCCAGGCCAGACCGATCTGGTGAGATCTTGGAAGCTAAGCAAGGTCAGTCCTGGATGTCCAGGGGCTGCTATCTATCTATCTATTTGATTTGATTTATATCCCACTCTCCCCCACTGTCATGGGGCTCAGAGCGGGTCACAGCATGTGGTCAACAATTTATAATATAATTAAAATATAAAAATTAAAAACAGTTCTAAACATTTACAACTGATCAGATGGCACGCAGTACCATTATAACAATGTGTGTGTGGGGGGGGGGAAGGACAGAGATCTGTATAAATGGGAGTTCTCCTGGCCTCACCCATATGCTTGGTGGCAGGGGTCATTTCGTAGAAAAAGAGGTGCAGGAGCTCATTAGCATAACTTATTAGCATGTCTTATTTGCATATGCCACACCCCCTGACATCACCAGAAGTGTGTCAGAAGGCAACACCCACCACTCAGGCTCCACTGGGCTGTTTTGGATTGCTAGCTTTTTTTGGGGGGGATGTGCAGATCTGTCCTCACAGAGGAGGGAGAGCTTGTATCTGAAGGCGGACCGGGGGGGGGGGCTGTGCAACGTACCTGGCTGCTTCTTGCTCCTCGTGGTCCAACTGAGGGCTGCTGGGAGAAGCGGGTGGGGCTTGTTGCATGTGCCCGCCCTCTGGGCTCCTTACTGCCGGAGCTCTGCTCCTGTGGCCTCCCGCCCCTGCTTGGCGGTACATTTCCATTTTACAGGCCCTGTGGAATTGTACCAGATCCCGCTACACAGAGGCAAGTAATAGGAATCCCTTAACATCTCTTGCCTATGGGGTCACCATAAGTTGTCTGTCAGTTGATAGGGGGAGGGAAGGCTTTTAAAGGCTCCTGTGTCTTTAGAATACACATATAGTATAGGGATTAGAGTGCTGGACTAGGATATGGGGCGTTAATGAGGGTAATGATGGGGAGGGGGAGGGGGTGTTTGTTGCTAGAAAGTGGTGCTGGGGTGCCCCTGGGTAATTAGGGACTGGGGCAATTGGGCTAGCCTGAGGGTATTGCAGAGGCAAACAGGGCAATCTGGGGTGCGGTGGGGTCACCGATTCCCCTGCCTGGAATAGTTCAGCGGGTCATGCGCTCCCTGCCTAGCCTACCTTATAGGGTTGTCATGAGAATAAGATGGAGGAGAGGAGAATAATGTAAACCACATCGGGGGGAAAGGCAAGGTATAAATGAAGTAAATAAACAAACTGTACAAAAGAGGGAATGCAGCTTTTCTCTTCTCTGCAATGACAAACTGGATTTCCCCAAATCCCCACTTTGATCTAGTTCACAAAGCAAGTTATGCTAAGGAATTCCTTTCAATGCAACAGCACAGTGCTGGGGTCATAAATCATGACCACTACCCAGTGCTTTCACTAAAGCCTCGAGCAACTTAACACTGAGGTATTCTAAAGCTGTTAGTGGTGGTTCCAGTTGCCATGACATATTCTAAAGCCGGGCTAAAGCAAACTATGTATATTGAAGAGTTGGAACAAAAGAGGCATTCCGACCAAGCCGAGGTGGTAGACATAGGATTGGTTACAGTAGGGCAGACTTGCCCATCTGATGACTCACCAGCCATGTTTCATGGCTTGCAGGGTGTTTTTTTTTTTTTTTAATACAATATATTTTATTAATATAATCAGTACAATTGACATAACAGTGTTTAAACGTAGTATAGTAGAACAATACACTTACCAATAGTGTTTATACACATAACAGTAAGCAGATAGAAACAGTATGATGTGAACTATGCAAAAGACATAAGTAGAACATGGAATATCAAAAGGAAAATCAACTTAGTGTAAAAGATTTTGAGTACTGTTCTTTGGAGAGTGTAAGTAAGTAGACTTATGACCCGGTGCAAAACTTTAATAAAGGTATAGAGATTACCAGAGGTGTAAGGCATCAATTTCTTTAGGAGTGTCTTCAAATTGCTGTAAGTATTCTAATATCGGAAACCAGACAGAAACAAAAGATGAGGGAGAAGGAATCTTGTCAAGTCGCGTAAGATTATCCGAGAGTTTTGCCATAATGTATAAATCCCACAATTTCTTATGCCAATGTGAAATTGTAGGCGTCATTGTTGTTTTCCAGTGGGTTGCAATGACTGTCTTGGCTGCAAATAGCAGTATGGAAACCCTCTCCACCACTGAAGGAGCAGAGTCCTGAGCTACCCAACTGTTCAAAAAGAGATTCTCTGGAGTTGGAGTGATGTTAACATTGTTTATGATTTGGATTTTTGCTATAATTTCTTCCCAAAATGGGAATATCATAGGGCAGGTTACCCAACAGTGGAGATAGGTGCCAATGTTGTTGCAATTTTTCCAGCATTTTGGACTGTACGATCCTGACATCTTTGCTAGTTTATTAGGGGT
>NW_015160841.1:527809-539581 GCF_001447785.1 Gekko japonicus
ACCTCTCTGTTTATGTTTGCCTTCCAATAGTTTGATTTTTTCTTGTAGGTCTAATCTGGCTTTCTGTTTTTGTTTTTTCAGATATGAGGACGTAGAAATTAAATGCCCTCTAATGACCGGCTTCATTGCATCCCAAATCATATTAGGGGAAGTGATAACATCAGAGTTTTCTACTCTCTGTTTATGTTTGCCTTCCAATAGTTTGATTTTTTCTTGTAGGTCTAATCTGGCTTTCTGTTTTTGTTTTTTCAGATATGAGGACGTAGAAATTAAATGCCCTCTAATGACCGGCTTCATTGCATCCCAAATCATATTAGGGGAAGTGATATCATCAGAGTTTTCTTCAAAAAATTGTTTAAGATGTTGTTCTGTATCTGCCACTACTGTTTCATTTAGTAATAAAGAGCTGTTTAATGTCCAATGTGGTCTCATATTTTGTTCACAGTTAATGTTAAGTGTGCAGTCAACCCAACAATGGTCTGACCACAATTGAGTTCCTATGTCTGCTGAATGAGAATCGTTAACCAGTGTTGAACTAATCAAGATAAAATCAATGCGTGAATACGAATCATGTCTGGCTGAATAAAACGTGTAATCTCTTTCTGTTGGGTGGAATTGCCTCCAGATATCAATTAGATTGTGTGTGGTTAGTAAAGTATTTAATTTTTTGTTAGTGGCGACCTTGTCTGGCCTGTCATGATGGAAAGAAGACCTGTCTAGGTTATGGTCCATTACAATATTAAAATCTCCTCCAATGATCAAATCGCCAGTCCTGAAGTTTTCTAGAATTTGCAGTGTATGTTCCAGGAATTCTAATTGCCCTGAGTTAGGAGCATAGATTGCAGCAAGAGTTATTGGTACCGTATTAATGGTGCCTTGGATAAAAATATATCGCCCATCAGGATCAGCTAGTGATGTCAAGTGTGCAAATTGCACCCTATTAGATATTAATATTGCGGTGCCCCGGGACTTTGTAGAACCTCCTGCTAAAAATTGGGATGGATATTTTTTTGTTTTGAACAGAGGGGTTTTGTCATCTCTGTGATGGGTTTCCTGTAAAAAAATGATATCCGGATTAAGTTTGTGTAATTGACTCTGGATTCGCTTACGTTTGATGACGTTGTTCAATCCTTTCACGTTATAAGAAACAACTTTAAGCGTGGATGGCATGGTTCTTCTTCCCCACCTTCAGTCTATTATGGAAAAAGGATTTAAAGAAAGAAAGATTTAACAGTATGCAAAGAGGAGCAAAGCTGGAGACTTGTATATATGCAATAGTAGGAATCCGGTTTAAAATACCCTATCACAACTTGTAGGTTATGTGGATAAAAAATTAAACCAGTAATATATTTTGCTCTAAACTTCAGGACAAATGATATACTGAGTCTTCAGTGCCTCAATGAGTGGTTGATTTCTTGGGTAGTAGGGTTTAGGAATAGTGATCTTTGGTTTAGAATTGATTGTACTGGATATGAATTTTGCTATGTTTAGTTATTAATTATCTTCACTCACTAAATAAATTGATTGCCTTTGAACACCTTAAAATTAATCACAGGAAGATAAAAACAGTTGATTTGGACGTAAAAATGAATTAGACACTAAAGAATAACAGCACAAATCACTCTGACAAGTTAAATTAATTATGTTTGCACCCTGTAACTGTTTTTAGTGTATGATTATTAATTTTATCAAGTTTCCCAAATTTATCAAAATGAGTTTAACAATTAAAAAATACACCCCGTAGATTAAAACCTTTTAACACTAATTGAACGCTGTATAGTTAATAAACTTATAAAAAGAACTCTGTTTCTCCTGCAAAGTTTCCCCTTTGCAGAAGGCTGGAGGCTTTAATATGTTTGCCTTTCCCAGCAAGTTGGGACAGAGTTCCAATAGAGCGGAGCACTCAGGCAGAGTCCGCTTTTTCCCCCCACCCCCCCCTTTCCCCCCTCTAAAAACAGTGTGGAGATAAAATATTGTTAACCGAAAGAATTCATTGAAACATTAACTTGAATAGGGCTGAAAGTAGCGATGTAACGGCTATGGAATTCATTAACTTGAAGTATATATTGTGTGCCTAGTGGACTTTAATTCTTAAAACAACCGTACGACACTCAAAGTGGAGCCGGTAAATAGCTGGTCGTAAAAAATGGCGCTTGAGGGCATGAAGAACATTGCACACAAGATGGCGGCGAGCGCGAAACTGGGTGAGTTTTACTTAGCGCTGAATGCGGAGATTTTCAGTTTTCATCCTCTTCGATGCGATCCGGCGTTCCCGGAGGAGAGGGAGAGGCCGATCTGTCTTTTCTTTTCAAGGATTGTCCCGAAAGGTCCATTGGTGAGATGAGATCGAGAACTTGGAGTGTTTTAAAGCCGTCTTCTTTATTGGAGACTCTGTGGGTTTTTCCTTTGTATGCGAATTGCAAGATCAGTGGTGTTGCCCAGCTGTATCTAATATTTTCTTCTGCAAGGCATCCCATAAGTGGCTTTAGTTCACGACGTTTAAGTAGAGCTTCTTTTGGTAAATCCGGATAGATTTCAATTTTTCCTTTGTTGTAAGTTAAATGACCCTGCTGTCTCGCTTTCGTTAGGACTTGTTTGCGGTAGCGTAGGTCTAAAAAAGTTACTATTATGTCTCTGGAGGAACGCGTTTTAAGTAAAGAAACTGGCCCGGCTCTGTAGGCTTTGGTGATTACCGGGGAGAGGTTACCCACCGGAGGTATCTCAGTTGCCAGCCATTCAGAGATCGTTTCTGTTAGCGCTTTATTTTTGCCGATTTTTTCATTCAGGCCTCTTATTTTAAGATTATTTTGCCGAAGCGCCAAGTCAGCTTTGATTGCTTTTTCGGCCAGGACGTCCTCTAGAACTTGTAGTTGTTGAATGTCTTTTTGTGCGGACTCGCTGGTGTTGTATGCCCTGTGAGCCATCGCTTTAGTTTCAGTGATTTCTTTTTGCATTCCTTCCATCTGGGCATAAAATGGCTTAAAGAAGGATGACATATTTTCCAAAATAGAGTCTTTTAAGTCGGACATTTCTTTTACTAACGTTGCATGTGTTACCAGACCTTCTGGGTTGACGAGATCTTCACCTCCGGTCGCCATATTTTTTCTGTTAGCAGCGATCAGGCCCGGTTTTGCTGACGCTGGTTGAAAGGCTATTGTTGTCTGGATCTTTTTAAATTTCGGTTTGCTGTGTTGACCAGAGTGATCCGATTCAGCCTCCATAAAGTAAGATATATTTTTTCCGGTTTGGATCGCTGAGTATGCTGAGGGGATCTGAGGGTGGGCAGGAGCTGCGGATTTAGGCGGCCATGTTGGTTCCTTGCCACCCATGGCTTGCAGGGTGTTTGACAAGCCCACTGCTTTTTTGAAATATTGATAGGCAGGCAACTTTAACAGGGGGATTTACTGAGCCCCTGGTGGGTGCCTCTGGCTTGGCCTGTCTCGAAGCGCTCAGGGCTGCAGCAACAGATTTCGGACAGCTTACTTGCCCGTTATATAAACACCATGAAAAGAGAATGTTAAACTGCTAGCCTAAATTCTAGTTATTTTTATTGACCTTTCTCCTAATACCAGAAATATCCCTTTAATATTCCAGAAGGTGGGATGAGTTCCTTTGGAATGGAGAAATGGTTCTTCTTTGCTATCATTTCAGAGAGGCGGAAAAAACCTTGTTTGGGAATTTGTCCCCTGAAAAACTGTTTTTTGGGGGGTGTTTTTTCCGGGCTGGCTGTCACATTCATTTTAACTGCTTTGTTGTTCTGCTTTTATTGGTTAAATCTCTTCCTAGTTTTGTGTTTCTTGATGTGACCCACTTCGGACACATACTGCAACAAATGATAACATGCATGGTAATTTCCTGGAGATCGCATGGGGATGGGAAGAGCTACCTGTGGAGACTTTCAAGTTGATCTTAAAAGCACCAGAGTTCCAATAAATCAGTTTGATCTGAATCCTGCTGAACTATTACAAACTGATTCGGAGGGTCAGCCCAGATACCTACGCCAGATGTTCAAGACTGTGTCTTTACCCGGGTGGGGGATTTGCCTGATACTCCTTTCTCACTGGGGACGGAAATCTGCAAATTAAACCTGGCTGCCCAGTATGTTCTATGTTCTGTGACAATGTTGTTTATGCTTCCAAATTATCTTTTAAAAAAGTATGTGAACAAAGATATTTTTGAACTCTAGGCAGCTCCATGGCCTTGAACACAGGCAGTGTTTTGCAGCGACGAGAACAGTCCTTCTGTGAAACAGCCAAGCTATAACTTGATGGCAAGGCAAACTACTATAGAGAAGTGACATTTCATAACAATGCACTAATCATGGAAGGAGAAAAGAAAGAACAAGTACTGGTATAAATAGACTGACATTTGGAGCCTCGTTGACGGATCTAGCCTGTGTTGCTTCTGATGACAACTCACCGGATTGAACGAGAGAAGGATTTTGGTATAGCCTTCTTCCTTGAAGTGCTAGATTTCCATGTAGATGGATCGCGTCTGGAGGAACATTTTATTATGTGTGCCTATTCCTGCCATCTGAGGCGGTACAGCCCTAGAGCTAAACGTATACCTTGAGAAGACTTCAAGTTTTTAGGAGTCACTAGCCTGTCAGATCTCGGAAGCTAAGCAGGGTCAGGTCTGATTAGGATTTGGATGGGAGACCACCAAAGGATTCCAGGGTTGCTATGCAGAAGCAGGCCATGGCAAACCACCTCTGTTAGTCTCGTGCCTTGAAAACCTTACAGGGTCATCATAATTCAGCTGCGACTTCATGGCACTTTACCCGCTCCCCCCCCCAATGGTTATAAAAGTAAAGGTTTCCCTTGCTTGAAAGCCAGTCGAATCTGACTCTAGGGGGTAGTGCTCATCACCGTTTCCAAGCTGAAGAGCCAGCACTGTCTGAAGACGTTTCCGTGGTCATGTGTCCAGCATGACTAAACGCCAAGGTGCATGGAACGCTGTCCAACTGAAGCGGTACCTATTTATTGACTTGCAATTTCTTGCTTTCAAACTGCTAGGTTGGCAGGAGCTGGGGCCAGAGACGGGAGCTCACTCTGTCATACGGCACTCGGGTCTCGAACTGCCAAACTGCAGACCTTCCGGTCTGCAGCTCAGCGTCTTAACCTCTGAGTCACCACGGTCCCTATGGTTATACAACCACCTAATTCCCAGAACAGCAAAACTGGTCTTCTTTCTAGTGCACTGCCATTAGTTTATGGGTGACATTATTCTAAAAGTCTCTTAGTCACTACTAAGGAATGCAAACCGATGAGCATCCCAACTAGGACACAATTTTCACCTTCCTGTTGGCAATCTGGCAGCTGCAATTCTGGATCACTTGCAGCTTCTGAAGCGTCTTCAAAGGTAGCCCTGCATACAGCCATTACAGTAGTCCAGTCTCGAGGTGACTATCGAGTGAATTACTGTGGCAAGGTCCTACTGGGACAGATAGGGAGCCAGTTGGCAGACCCAACATAGATGGTAAAACACAGTCTTTGTCACTGAGGACGCATATTTGTCCATGGAGAGCAAAGAATCAAGCCACACTCCCAAATTCCTGGCTGAGGTAACTATAGAAAGATAGACCCCATCAAGGGTCGGTAGAAGTGGCCACCCCAGTGGTCTGGGCTTCCTGAGCCACAGAATCACTTTCTTAGATGGATTTAGCTTCAACCAATTTTCACCTAGCCATTCCACCACTGCATCCAGGCAGGAGGCCAAGACCAGAATTCTGGCTACCAGTCGCTCCTTAAATAAGAGGTAGAGCTGAGTGTTGTCTGCATATTGATGGCATCCCACTCCAAACCTCCTGACAGTCTCTAACAGTGGGTGCATATATATGTTAAATAATACTGGGGAGAGAACTGACCCCTGCAGAACTCCACAGGTTAGGGCTCACATTGATGACCTCTCTCCACCCACGATTACCCTCAGGGACTGACACTGGAGGAATGAGGAGAACCAGCTCCCCACACCAAGGGAGCCCAGGTGCTTGACCAGGACCAAAGGGTCTACTGTGTCAAAGGCAGCAGACGGATCCAACAGGATCAGCAGCACCATTCCGCCTGCATCAAGGTGTAATCGGACACTGTCAGCCAGAGCAACCAGAGCTGTCTCAGTCCCGAACCCTGGATGGAAGATGGACTGGAAGGGATCTAGGGCAGAGGTCTCATCCAGGAATTCCTGGAGCTGTTCAGCCACTGCTTGCTCAATCACCTTTCCCAGAAATGGAAGATTGGATACTGGGCGGTAATTGGCTACCTCCCTCTCCTCTAACGATGACTTTTTCAGGTGGGGTGTCATCACGGCGTCCGTGAGGGAGCTAGGAAAAGAGCCCGGGGGGGGGGGGAGAGATTTATAATGTCTCCCAAGGCTCCTTCTAACACTTCCCTGGCAGCTTTCACCAACCAGGAAGGGCCCCAAGATTCCTACTGACTGCAAATCTGGCAGCCAAGTCTTGGTGAAGGAGCAAGACTTTATTTGAAAAGAACGTCACAAATGTGTCACGGCTAGTAGCCACATTTTCATCTACTTTTGGAGCCACCGAAGGGGTGGTAAGTTGCCTAATGACCCTAAACAACTGAGCTGGACACGATGCAGCAGATTCAGTGGAGGCAGAAAAGAAAGACAGCTTTGCTGCCTTCACTGCCGCTTCATGGGCCTTCAAGCGGACTCTATAAAGAGCTCTTGTTGCTTCATCACGAGTTTGTCACCAGCACCACTCCAGCCATCTAAGCCCCGTTTTTACAGCCCTTAGTTCATCCGTATACCAGGGAACAAAGGTAGTACAGGGGCAAAGAGGGCAATGGGGGGCAACTTGGTCAATGGCCTCCCGAAGGCCCAGATTCCAGGCATCAGTGTGTTCATCAAGAAAGCTGCTGGTGGAGCCAAACAAATCCCGCATGGAATCCAATTGGGTCCATGAATCTGTTATGCTCGCCACCCCTGTAGAGGGAGGAGGCAAATCTCAAACTGACCTTCACAAGGTCATGACCAGTCCATGGTGCCGGTTCGCAAAGAACCACCAAATCCAGATCAATTCCTGCACAAACGATCAGATCCAGCGTGTGGCCTGCTCTGTGCCTGGGGGCCCAATACATTGTAGGAGAGTCCTAATGATGCCATGACCGTCACATAGTCTAAGGAGGCACCAGACAAGGCAGGGTCAGCATGGACACTGAAGTCCCCCAAAACTACCCATTTGGGGAAATGCAAGGCCCACTCCGCCACAGGCTCAGCAGGGTCAGCTGGTAAGTCAGGAGGACGGTAAGCCAGCAACATTCCCACCCTCTCCCTGGCACCCCACGTCAGGCCTACACATTCAGTGCGGGCAATATTTGGTACAGGAAGCTGTTCGAAGGAGAAAGAATCTTGGATGAAGATTTCCATGCCCCCCCCCAACTTCCTGTTTGCGGTTGATGAAGGACTGAGTATCCTGGGGGAGTCAGCTGAGTGAGAGCCACCCCTCCATCCTTGTCCACCCAGATCTCAGTCAAGGCTATTGGGTTCCCACCGGCATATATGACTGACAGGCTAGCGTGCATGGAACATGTTGTGCAGACCTGACTGGAAGATGCCTTCCTTAGCTGTCTTGATTTTGCAGAGTTACTGATTTTCAATGGAAACCCCCCCCCAAAAATACCTTGCCTCTGATAGCTTTCCAGAAACAATGCCACATGAAGCAAATTAAAGCTGCAACAATAAACTAACTCCACTGTGTTTAGGATCTGGTTGTTCATGAAAGACATCCCCCAACTACCCTTCTTAATCAGCCAGGTAGCATTAATAAGATGCTTTTGCTTTATTCATAGTTAATAAAGATTATTACGTCTGGTTACTATTAAAATTTTTATTAAAAAATTAAGTCTGGTTACTAGAACAACAGGCAATGGTATAAAAAAATCAAGTCACATCTGGTAGCCATGTAAAACTTTCGACCACAAGCTCACTGGATTCCAAAGAGCAAATAACTACTTGGAAAGCCTTAGAGGTATTTCTTTGGTGTTGAAGTTGAGAAGTAATAGACAAATAGCCAGGGAACTTTCTCAAAGGTGTTACAATAGCCTCATTGATTCTTAGGTAAAGACATAGCTTTGAGATGGTTTTGGGATTATTAAAGAAGTAAAGTAGAGTTCTTCCCCTAATCCTGTGAATAAAAAAGTGATAATTTAAGGGACCTAATTTGTGTCAGACATTTGATAAACTATTGGTTGTTGTGCTTTCAACTGGATAGCTTCCATTTTTCCTTCCTGTTCCCAGCATGAGAAAGGTATACTCTGACGTGCTCACCAAGGTTAGCAAAGCATTCTACAAAGACTGCTGACAAAGAAAAGTGCAATAGACCTAGATACCAACTTTGTCCCAATAACATGCTACACCAGCTTGTGCATCATCCAACTGAATATACACCATCAGGTGCCAACAATGCCCTTCTACTATTTACATTGGACACACACATCATTCCCTACATGACAGGATCAACGAATGCAACTCTGGCATAAGAAATCGCAACATTCAGAAACCAGTGGAGGGACATTTTAATCTTCCCAGACATACTGTTGCAGATCTGAAAGTCACTGTTCTCTCTAAAAAACAAACCCCTCAAAGGCCATATACATTGTGAATTATAACTCATCAAGAAACTAAACACCATTTTTCATCTTGGCTTAAACACAGACTTGGACTTCCATACTTGCTGTAATTTCTAATCATTCAAAAGGTGCCACTTTTTAGAAACTTTAATTAAGAACATAAGAGATGCCAGTGTTGGATCAGGCCAAAGGCCCATCCAGTCCAACACTCTGTCACACAGTGGCCAAAAATACCAGGTGCCATCAGGAGGTCCAGCAGTGGGGCCAGGACACTAGAAGCCCTCCCACTGTTTATAAGATTATGCATGGGATAGAGCAGGCAGAGAAAGAAGTACTTTTCTCCCTTTCTCACAATACAAGAACTCGTGGGCACTCCATGAAATTGCTGAGCAGTCAGGTTAGAACAGATAAAAGGAAGTACTTCTTCTCCCAAAGAGCGATTAACACTTGGAATTCACTGCCACAGGAGGTGGTGGTGGCTACAAGCATGGATGGCTTCAAAAGGGAATTAGATAAGCATATGGAGCAGAGGTCCATCAGTGGCTATTAGCCACAAGGTATAGATAGGAACTCTCAGTCTCGGGTTCTTGTATTGTGAGAAAGGGAGAAAAGTACCTCTTTCTCTACCTGCTCTATCCCATGCATAATCTTACAAACTTCAATCATGTCACCCCTCAGTCGTCGTTTCTCCAAGCTAAAGAGCCCTAAGCGCCTTAACCTTTCCTCATAGGGAAAGTGTTCCAGCCCTTTTATCATTCGAGTTGCCCTTTTCTGCACTTTTCCCAAAGCTATAATATCCCTTTTAAGGTGTGGTGACCAGTTAAGGTGTGGTGACCAGAGCTCACTTCTTCAGATACTAAGAAGTGGAAATCATATCCTACATTTTTATAGGGGAAATTACCAAAGTGGGGGGAGGGAACAGAGAAGTTGGGGGCAGAGAGAGGCTTGGTGTGTGAAACCCGTCATAAGTCTTTCAGGTGTGATAATTGGCTCTTCTTAACATGTCAGAACATACTCCAACCCATTATGGAGGTCAGTTAATTCTCTTATGCTTCAGACTGCTTCTTCCTTGATGAGTTGTTCTTTATCCTACTTAATTACAATTTTGTTTATCCATGCTCAATGAGAGACAGAGGCTGGGACTTCTGACCTCTCCCATCCATTATGTGTAACAGCCTAATCCACTCCAGTCACTTAAATAATCACACCTGAAAGACTTATGAAGAGTTTCACACACCAAGCTCTTCATAGTGTCTGAAGAAGTGAGCTCTGGCCCACCAAAGCTCACGCTGTGATAAATGTTTGTCTTTAAGGTGCCACTGGACTTCTGTTTTAGTTTTCTACTATGCACTAACACAGCTGGACTTAAGATCACAGCCCCCCCCCTTAACATCCAGCCTAATGAAGTGCTCTGGAGAACTACACCCCCATCCACTTTTTTCCCCAATGGGAATTCAAAGCCACTTACAAGTCTCCTCTCCTCCATTTTATAGAGCCAAGTTTGTTGTAGTGGTTAAGTGCGTGGACTCTAATCTGGGAGAACCGGGTTTGATTCCCCACTCCTCCACATGCACCTGCTGGTGCAACCTTGGGTCAGTCACAAGTTGTCTCAGAGCTGTTCCCTCAAGAGCAGTCCTCGAAAGAGTTCTCTCAGCCCCACCTACCTCACAGGGTGTCTGTTGTGGGGGAGGGAAAGGAGATTGTAACCACTCTGAGACTCCCGAGTGAAGGGTGGGGTATAAATCCAATCTCTTCTTCTCTTCTATAGTCACAACAAGGATCCTCACCCTGCAAGCTCCCAAGGTATGGTGGGGATTCCAACCTGGGGCTCTCCAGCATCTTAATCTGACACTCTAACCAACATAATAGCCAGCAAAGTTTTTCTTTAAAAAAGCAGCGCCAAGTCTGCACACCGAGCTGCTAAGGCACAGCTACATCAGCCGGTTTACAAGTTGGCAGCCTCCCTTAGAAGTAGGCGGTCTCCCAAATCAGCGCTCTATTTTGTCTTGCGGAAACTAGGCTATTTTGTTCGTCACTGCCCTCGTTGGGTTATGAGCTGAATTGCACTGCAAATTCCAGCACACGTCAAGAGTGTCGAGGGGGTCAATCAAATTACCGCAGCTAATCTTTGACAGCAATTGGCTTCGAATCCCCCACCCAGCCCGGGCCCGCTGCATTTGCGGTACGCAGCCCCTGATTTGTAGAGGCACATGATAAACGCATTACTAGTTCCTTCTCCCCACCCCCCTTTAAAAAATTGCGTTTTAACTATACAGAGGAAACCGTTAGGCACCTGTCTATCGCACACCCCCTTAAGTTCGAAAAGTGGAAAACAATTTTTCTCATGGTCACACCCGGAAACGTTTGTATCCCATCGCTTACTTCTGGATAAATGTAGTAAAACTCGGGTAGTGGCTTGCTGCTGGATCAGGGTTTTTAATGCACGACGCCTAAACCGCGATCGTTGTGTTATTTATTTATTTATTGCAGCGCAGTCTTGCGCACGCCACGTACGTTATGTTCAGAAGAGCAAACCCCACTGAGTGAGAGTTCAGTGGGACCGACTTCCTCCGTAAGTGTGCCGAGGACTGCAGCCCGAGCGAGGCGTCGCTTTTGCATCATCTCGGGGGGCTTCTTCACAGATGCAAATCGCGTCTCCGGCCAGCAGGAGGAAGGAAGAGGAAGTGAGAGTCGCAGCCGCCGGGAGCCAGCGAGCGTCGCTTCGCTGGAGTCTGACGATGGGCTAGAGGCAGCCGGAGAGGCACCAAAACAAGCCGCGGCGAAGGGGCGAACTTCAATGGTGGCGGAGGAGGCGCTTGCACGGCCGGAGGAACTGCTGGGCGCTCCAGCCTCTGCGGCAGGGCGGCCAACTTCCCTCGCTGCGCTTGGCGCGGGATTGACGCCGGCTGGCAGGCAGAGGCTTCCTTGGCAGAAGGTACTCCGCTCTCCGACTTGGGGGCGAGCGGGTGGGTGAGGGCGGAGGATGATCGCCCGGCGGCGACATGTGTTTCTCCGGAGGCAGCAAGCAAGAGGGTGCACAGTGCTGCGGGCGGGCTTACTTGGGCAATGACTCACCCCGGCTCTGTGCCCTGGCCGAGGGTCTCGAGGATCGCCAGCCTGCGGCAGGAGTGCGATGCTGCCTTGGGGAATAACGGGAACTGACTACCTGCATGGAGGGGGGGGG
>NW_015160841.1:539595-559758 GCF_001447785.1 Gekko japonicus
GGGAGCCGTGCGTGGGAAATGTGGGGCGAGGCGAAGCAAGATGGGCGCCCCGGAGTGTGTGGGGGGGGGAGCGGGATTTGTCGCTGCAAAGTGGCGGGTGGGCACCCAGGCTGGTGGGAGAAGGAGGGGCCGGGAAAGGGGGGAGAGGCGAACCGGCCGCTGCAGAGTTCGATCGGGGTCGCCGGCTCCCCTGACTGAGGTAGTTCAGCGTAGGTGGCGCCCCCCCCCCTTCCCCCAGCCAGTGTCAGTGCCTGCTTGGTGGTGGTCGCGGGGAGCGTCAGCGCCACCCGGGCTTCGGGGCTCCTGCCCTGGGTGGAGGCGTCCATAGCGGGCAGCGTGCGTGGGGGGTGTATGTGTGTGTGTGGGTGGGTGTGTGGGGGGGTAATTAGGCTGCTCTGCTGGGATGCCGCGAGAGTCTCTCTCTCTCTCTCTCCTGGGAGAGGGGGCTCCTCGCCTGCTTCTGTGGCGGCGGCGGCTGCCCTCGTTTGGGAGGGCGCGCTGAGAGAGGCGCCGGGGCGAGGGAAGGCGCCGCCAGCAACACTCTGCCCCACGCCCACCATGTGCCCCGCCTCCCCTCGCTCGCACCCGGCTCTGCATCTTCGCGACTCCCAGCTGCCCCCCCGCCCCAGCTCCCATACACCTGACTCCTCTCGCCTGGCAGAAGCCCTGGCAGCCCCAAAGAGCCCTCCTAAAGTAGTGCTGAGCCAATGTTCTCTCTAAGCTGAGTTACTGTGAGCTAGCTCACGGTTTTTGAGCCTCTGGCTCACACATTTTTGCCTTCGCTCAGGAAGGATGTGGCTCCAGAGCAAACCGATTTATGCAGTAGCCAAATCACCTGCTCACAACTTTAATGCCAGTAGCTCACAAAGTAGAATTTTTGCTCACAAGACTCCATAGCTTAGAGGGAACATTGGTGCTGCCATGGTCGAAAATCAGGAAGGGGGAGAGAGGGGCTCCTCCTGTGGAGCTAGGGATTACGTCTCCCTCCCCCTCTCCATCCGAACAAGAGGGGAGATAGAAAATTGGGTTATGCAGAGATTGATTGCCCTCCATGGCTTTTGGAGGCCCGAGGCAGGAAGTCCAAATGGCTGCTCTCTTCCCTCGCTGCCCTACAACTTTCATAAACCAGATAATTAACAATTTGTTGCCCTTTGATAGCACAGGGGATCGGCTGGCTAAGTCAGAGGGCCTTCCGAAGGCAACAGACTTTAGGGGGACTGGTTAGAGGTGGGTAGCCCATAGGATCATCCGTCTGGTTTTGACAGTTACACAAAAGTGAAGTGCTGCACATCGGTGTACGACTTTTAGTCAAAATAAAGGAGGTGATTGACAGTTTGCAGGCCTTTGATTGACAGTTTGCAGGGCTTTAATAGATGTGGGCTCAGGCGGGCAGCCCAGCCTGTCTGGCCAATATGGGCTTACTCCTTTGAACAGTTACCCAAAAGGGAAGCACAATTCAGGTGGGGTAGCCCTGTTGGTCTGAAAAAGCAGAACAAAGTTCTTAGAATCCAGTGGCATCTTTAAGACCAGCAGAGTTTTATTCAAGGTATAAGCTTTTGTGCACGCACACACTTCTTCAGATACAGTGAAACGGAAATTACCAGTCTCTACTTATATAGGTAGAGGGGGTGAACAGCAAATTAGCATAAGCATAATAAGTGGCATTTAACAGATGCAAGAACAGAACTGGAATAACAAACTTAATTTATATGATCACCATTTGTTTGGGTTTATCTCCAGTGTTGATATATTTATTTCCTTCACTATGTTTTCCCCCTGGAATTAAACCCAAACAAAAGGGAAGCATTCCAGATTGATAGCTTTTGAAATCTACAGAGGAGTCATAGATAGCTGAGAACTGCATGTTGCCCTAGCCTGTGCTCATGTTTAAGTCAATGGATATGTGTTACGGGGTCAGAGAGGTTCCCTTTAAGAGGGATCCTGCTGCTGTACTTTGCCTCTGTGTAATTTAATTCTGCTGTAGCTAGCCAGAATTCAGGAGTGGTGAATGTAGAGAGAGGACAGCAACAGTTAGAAAAATTTTCTCATATATCTTTGTTTTCAGTATTAAAACCATTACGGTACTTCTGATACGGTATGTATGTAATCTGCTTTTATTGGGAGTGACCGAGTCCCTGGCAAGAGGCTTCATAATCTCCTAGCAACCCCGGTCTCTGTCATTATCGAGTGACCTGAGCCAGCTGCCTTGGGGCCTGTTCTTGCAGTCGAGTTTCCAAACTCTTCAGCTTGCTTGAACTTTGCAGTTCCTGAATCAAGAAAAGTCAAGGGAGAGGAGCAGTATGATTTAGCTTTAGCTCATGAAATGAAAGGAGTCGAAATAGTTTGCTTTCTGAATGTTTATATTTCTGCTTGTTTGCATGTTTGAAAGCATTAAGTTCACATGTGCCACTGAATATATATTAGCTGGGCAGCTATAGCCAATCCTGGCTTCCTAAGTGGTGAACCTGTATGAATCAGATGTTTGCAAATGCATTAGATGCTTCTATTCATTTTAGGGCAAACATTTCACATTTTTACCTTGGTAGATGTTCACTTTAAAAAATGTAGTTGGCATGATCCAGTCAAGTTAAGCAGTTTTCAGCTTCATTGATTGGGAAGGGGAGGGGATTTAAGCATGTGTGCTTAACATCAAAGGAAATCCGTGGTATTTAGGCTGCTGTCCTGTGCGCACTTACTTGGGAGTAAATCTCATCAAACGGTTCTACTGTTTCCTTCTGAGTAAACTTGCATGACATGACGCTGGTAATGTCTGTTGTGTGAAGTACACTGGATTGTCTATTGTGGAGTGGTGGAACGTCCTTGCTGTTCATTCAAGAAGATTCTTTTTCTGTCAGCTTAAACATTTTTTCCATAATTATGGCTAAGCTTTGCCAGAACCACCTACCCAGATCCTCTGAATTTCCCTGCTTCCTTCTCCCACCCCCCCATCCTTCCACCACAGAGACTGCTGAAATTTTCATCTGCGCATCGTTGTCATCAACTAATGCAGAATATATTTTGCCAGAGAATGACCAGTTGTGTGTATCTCCAGCACCAAGAGGCCTCTTTGCTATTCTCCTATAAAGTGAAGAGAGATAGTGAATGGGTTTATTAAATATTGAATGGCAAAGTTACCCAAGTTCAGTAAATTAATTCAGAACCATGCTAGCTTTAGAATGCTTGATATCTTTCTTGTTAGGTGCTTTATATGTAACGTGTGTGTGTGTGTGGGGGGGGAAATAATCCATGCAAATAGTTTGTTCTTTTTCTTGTGTGAATTAGTATTTTGGCTGCCTTGGTACATGAAATTCATTGCTGCTTGTTGATCCCCCCCCCAATTTCTTGTTACGTCTTCACCTAAAGGGTTTTGTTCTGTGTATCTGGTTAACATTTGCACTTATGGGATAATTTACTGCAGTGTTTGAAGGCCTATATCAGAAACGCAGTATGTCTGTTTTAGGGGCATTGTGCTGATTTGGCAGCAATTATAGAGGAGTGTATCATTTCGGTAGCAAACCCAAGCACTGATAGTTGTGCTTATTACATTGCAAATCTCTGCAAAGTTTATTATCATATAAGGACAAAAAAATCCAAATGGCCCTGGGAAGGCAAGGTGGTCTTCTTTTCATATGTTTTCCTGTTTCATTGAAACTCAAACAGCTTTTCAAGAAGAAGCAAACTGATAACAGGTTGGTTTTTCTTCATCTGAAGAGCAATAATTATGGCTTAAAGTTATATACTCTTGAGATTAATGATGAATTTGAACAGTGTTTAGATCAGGAGAAAGCTAGCTTAAGCTGGAATGCTTTTTCTGTTACAGAATATTTTCTTTTTCTGTTGAAATGTATAAAATAGTGGCATTAACTAGGTTTTTTTTCCGATTTAGAAACTGGTCAATCAAATATATATTGTTAGAGGATGAAGAGACATGTTGCTGTGTCTTGCTATGAAATGCTTCTCTGGAAGACCCTGAAGGGGAGGGGGGCAGATTTTTGAACCATCCCACTTCTCGTGGGCACATCTATTTGTTTCCGACCTTTGTACCCTGCTGCTAGAATCTGGGTGTGCCTGCAATTCAGTGCAATAAAAGGAGCAGAGGCAATCTGAATGTTAAACCTGCCGGTCGTAGTGAGTTATGGAGATGTGTGTGACGATGCACATCTTATATAGGGTGGTTAAATCCTCTTGCTGCAACTTTTAAAAACCCCTAGGATCTGTTGGAAATAGTGACCAACATCATCATACAGCCACATTAGAGAGTGGCGTGTGCAATTGACAGGGCGCCCACCATGCCAGCTCCCTGTGTGAACTAGGTGCGCCCTTCCCTGAATCCTCAGTGACATTCTAGGAGATCCGAGAATGAACTCCATTTGAACAGTGATGCTCCATCCCGCCTAAAGCAGACCTTGAAGTCAGTCCTTGAAGAAACACATACCCTTTCCAAGTAACACAATTCTCTACATCAGGCAGAACAAAGGGCAAAGTTCATTCCACATCTACACATTGTAGCCATGAGAGGGAAATCCAGATATGTTTATTTCAGCCCATCATTATATTGATCAGCAAGAAATTTTACAGTGGCCTTTAAAAAAACCAAAACATGCAGATTCTCTCATGAAAGTATTGCAGTATACTCGTTGCAGTGTGTATTGCAATACATATCTTGCTGTTGATTATGGCCGCAATCTGACAGCCCTGTGAATCAATGGAATAGCCCTGAAGGAAATGGGTGTGTGCATTGTAGCCTGTGATATGCGCATGCATTCTAGTAATGCATATGACCCATGTGCTTTCTAAGGGAGATATTTTCCTCCTCCACCTTTAGGTTATTTGTCTGGTATGCATTCTGCTGTTGTGTGCTGGCTTTCAGGACAGGGAGACAAGTGGGCCGTTGATGTGGAGTTGAAACAATACCGCTTGCAATGGCACTTCCTCACAGCAGTGTCTGTGGCAAAGCACTGTGCAAATGTCTGCCTGCATGGTGGCTGTCCCACCCTTCCTTCCGCCTTCTGTTTACTGAAATCTCTTGGATTGTGAAGTTCGCTTGAGCTCACATGTTTTCTTTGCCGTGGGGCTCTGGCAATTGAGAATGTCTTAGGATGTGATCTCATGCTTTCCACGCTGGCCGTCAAATGGGATGATAGATCTCTCCCCCCCCCATCATTTTAAAGACCGTCTGTGATTAAGGGAGAGACAGATAACATTGGCTGTTGAGGATTGCTGGGTATGAATCTGGAAAATGAAGGAACGCGGCAGAGTTTGGAAAACCAGGATGTCCTTGTTGTTCTGTGGGGCTTTGAAGTTGCCGGAACAAGGGAAGCTGTTAGAATTAGAGAACATCTGGAAACATAGCTGCCTTACAGCCTAATTAAGACCATCCCACTGAGCTCTTCCAAAACATCCCTTCACTAATGGCATATACATGTTACTATTATTTTGATAAGACCTTCAGAGCAGTCTGGCTTGTCACTCCGCAAAGCTGCTTCACTTGAGTTGGCTTACTTCAGTATAATAATCTGCCTATTCAAAAGAGCTCAGGATGATTTATACCCCACCTTTCTCCCTGGTGGGGGATCCAAAGCAACTCACATAATTCTCTTCTCCTCCACTGTCCCCAGAGGCTCGCAGTCCATAAATGTTAACATGTTAACGGAGTTATTCAGTGTCTTAGAGCCACTGCTGTGTTGCATTGCAGGCTCATCTTGATTGCAGTTGGTGCAAACTGCCTTGTGGAATCTATTCTGACCTCAGTGGTTCTTCAAAGTCTTGGGCAGAGAGGTCTGTCCCAGGCATGCTAGCTGAGATCCTTTAACCACAGAATTTACCTAGGATGCTACACATATACTGAATTTTAGTCCCTGGCCTCTTTTTAACTGTCGAGCTCTGTCCAGGGTTTTGCATGAAACCATATATATTTATTAATTAAAACATTCACCCTCCCCCCATTTTTCCCTTGTGGCTCAGGGCAGCTCACAGTTCCAAAAAACTAAAAGAAAAAATACAAAATACAGTAAAGCTCTATTTATTCTTCTCCCAAGAAAAGACCTTCATTTTTCTTCTGTCAGGTCGCAGTCAACTCATTGTGACCCCATAGGGTTTTCAAGGCAAGAGACATTCAGAGGTGGTTTGCCATTGCCTGCCTCTGTGTCAGAACCGCTGGACTCCCTTGGTGTTCTCCCATCCAAATACCCTGCAGGGCTGACCCTGCTTCGCTTCTGAGATCTGCCTTCAGACTTAAACCCCATTAAAAGCCCTCATAAATAAAACGGACGTAGAGTTCCTCCTCCAAGCCTAAAGACAATGCCACCCCTCATTTCAGGGAGCCCATTCCGCCAGACGGGAGAGACTGGAGAAAAGGAAGTGCTCTGCTAAGTACCAAGCTGGCCACCTGAAGAGGTCCTCACTCCATGATTTACAAAGAGCCAGTGATCCTCACGACGACCTCACCAAATGCAGACATTCATTATTATGTAGCTATTAACTGGAAATATATTACTGTAATTTTTTGAAATTTTTCCAGATTCCTTCAGAGCATGCTGGGTTGTCTCTTCCCACAGGCCTTGAATATATGGAGTGAGGAGATGGGCTTCCCTGGCTGCCCTGTCGCTCTGTTCTCAGAATGAGGGGCCAGGCTTTTGGAGGCGAAAAGGCTAGTTGTGGAGAAAAGGCAGCAGTAGCAGCACACACACCCCCGCCGCCGCCTGCTTGCTCTTTTCCTGGGTGGTTGCAGTGGTAGTGGTGGTTTTACTTTCTTTGCAGCTAGCTTGCTCTTCTCCTAGCAGCTGCCCATTTGCTGGGATGAGAGCGTGGAGGCGGTGGGGTTGGGTGGGTGGTTGTTGGAGAGGACCAGCCCTTTATCTCCATGCCTGGCACAAGGCCTGCACGCTACGGAGGCTTGCAACGTTCCGATCCTCCACTTCCTGCAGTGGTAGCGCTTTCAAGGTGGGAACCAACTGCCACTCACAATGGTGACGCAGGGTGGGTGTCGCATTAGGGAGTGGGGCTCAGACGAGCCACTGCTGGGGTTAGGGTTGGCAAGGCTGGCAACTGGTGAGAGACTCACCTTTGCGGAGGGCCTTCTCCTATGACGAAGAGAGCAGAAGAAGAGATTGGATTTATACCCCGCCCTTCAGTATCCGAAGATGTCTCAGAGCGGCTTACAGACTCCGTTCCCTTCCCCTCCCCACAACAGACACCCTGTGAGGTGGGTAGGGCTGAGTGAGCTCTTGACAGAACTGCTCTTTTTCAAGGACAGCTCTTATCAGAACTACGGCTGGCCCAAGGTCATCCAGCCAGGTGCAAGTGGAGGAGTGGGGAATCAAACCCGGTTCTCCCAGATTAGAGTCCACGCACTTAACCACTACACCAAACGCACTTAACCACTACACCAAACCGACGTCATGGCACCTCTGCAAACGCCCTAGTATTCGGCCAAAACGTTATAGTTTAACCATAGAGTTTGGAGTGAATGGTAGCGTTGCCCGACACAATGATATCTACGTCTGTGTTGTGCCAGAAGTGATGTCACGGCATCCCTGTGTCATCGATGGCCTTTTCACCTCTCCCTGCAGTATTCCGCTGCTGCCCAGCTGAGCAGTGGCAGAGAGAGTGAGGTGGGGGGGGGAGGGCTCTTGGCAAAGCGGGGGACCTGGCCTCCCTGCCTGGCATGTCAAAGAGCCACCGATGATCACTGAGTGACAAGGTTGGTTGTTTGCTGGTGGTGTTCTGAAGAAGTTATTATTTATTTTGAAATGTTTGCAAATAGCTCTTCTGCTGACTCTGTTCTCTCCCTGAACCAGCCATGGATGGCTGTGAGGTAATCTCTATGTACTTGAACAGCATTTGTCCAAACTCAGTTATGCTTCTCCCGCACTGCCATTTTCGACTGCGTTTGAAGTTTGGATGCAGGTTGAGCAATGGTGATAGTTAGATCTGTGGAGCTGATTTTCTATTTGATGCTTTTGTGGGTTTGTAGCTGGTCAAAACTGTGAGAGCTAAAACAAACCTGCATTTGTGCCATTGTAAGAACGTTTGCTGTTTTGAATGTGCTACTCCCACTTTTTAAAAGAAAGAAAGAAAATGACTTGTTTGTGACAAAAGAGAAACATGCCAAGTCTGCAGTCATAGTGCAATCCTAAAGCAGAGTTACGCCCTTCTAAATCTGCTGAAGCCAGTGAGCTTAAGAGGGTGTTAACTCTGCTTTAGAATTGCACTGCAAAATTACTGCAATTTGCTGATTAATTTACTTTCTCCTTTCCTCTTCTGTCCCCCCCCCCCCACCCTGCTCCACCACAGTGGGCTGAGCAGCCAAGCAATAAATATTCAAGAGTTAGCTTATTGGTGGGAATTAAATGAAATATAATACTAAGCATTGCATAGGAGGAAACCAGCCATGTTCATATGATATCACAAATCCTGGTTTAAGAGGCTACTAAATTTTATTGCAAAGGCTGTAACTTTATCTTCTATTTAACTTTCTCTGTCAGGCTCTACAAGGGTGCTATTAGAAGTGTGAAGTTTGTGTTAAAAGCATTACATGTTGGAAGCTTTGTGAATGAGTAGTATAAATGGGATAAAAAATTTTTTTAGAGAAACCATTTCCAACTATTTCAGTCAGTGGCTCTGGTAATTTTGTTCTGGGCACCTTTGCTAGTCCTCTCACCTTGACATAGAGAAGTAGTTTTTCATAGCTTCTCATGCAAAACCTTTTATTGGCAAGACTTCCCAAAACCCGACCAAATTTCATACAACCCACTGTTGGGTCCTGCTGCACCATTTGGGATTCTTTCATCTTATATTGCTCACTGGCCCCTTTCACATTACTGTTGTAAGCTGCATGCTATCCGTTGTTGGCCTGGTTCTGAGTAAAGCGATACAGGGACGGAGGTTTCATACAGCTAATTTCATTCTGTTAATGAGCTGTCCCTGAAGCGATCTGGCCATTTCACAAACAGTACCGTGCTTTCCCCCTGCCCTTTTTCACTGTGTGATGTTCCTCAAACTTTTTTTTTTGGTGTGTTCTATGTTGAGCATTAAAGCTCTAGACCAACATAGCACTTCTCAATGTATCTCAGTGGTGCCATTGAGTTTGAGGAAGATCGGGCAGTGAAAAAGAGTGGGGGGGAAAGTGCAACGCTATTGGAAGCACTGCAGACAGTTTAAACAGCACACTGCAGACAGTTTAAACTGCACACGGCAGCGATTCAGAAGCGCAAAGAAGAGGTGAAGATGGAAAAAAAGCAGTAACCGGACGCAAGCAGCTTTGTATAAAAAGGTAAATGAAGTCCGTTAGCAGCCAATTGCTGAAACGGTTGGGTCTGAAATGACACAAAAAATCCGTTAGCAGCCAGCTATTAAAATGGATTACAAAGCCCTTATATTTTTGTGTCATTTCGCTGGGGCAACTTGAAGGCATTGTATCCTTCTTTATTATTTCTGCTACAAAACTTTAAAAAAGAGAGCTTTACTTACAAAGTAAAGATCTGTAGAATTAACACTGATTGGAAAAGGATTGTGCTATAGAAGAGCTAAAGTGGTATTAATACCAATGTTAAAAGGAGAGGGAGAAGTAGAGCCAGTGGTGCATTGGATCCATTGTTTCTTCTCCCCTGACCCACCTTCAAGAGCTCTGTTTAGAGTTGCCAGCTTCAGGTTGGGAAATTCCTGGAGATTTGGGGCTGGAGCCTGGGGATGGTCCTCCACAGAGTATAATGCCATACAGTCCACCCTCCAAAGCAGCAGTTTTCTCCAGGGGAACTCTTGACGTCTGGAGATTCCAGCTGTAGTTCCAGAAGATCTCCAGGCCCTACCTGGAGGTTGGGAACCCTAGCTCTGTTCTTCCAGAGAAGTGAATGGATTTTGCTGGTGTCAGGAGGAAGAGTGCTCACAACTGGGAAGACTCTCAGGTGCTTGTTAACCTGGCTCTGGCATCCGATGCTGGTTACCATTTGAAGCCCATGGGTGAAGGTGAAAGGACCTCAAATGGTAACCAGCATCTGATGGTGGTGGTGGTGATGGAAAGTGCCATCATGTCACAGCTGACTTATGGTGACCCCGTGGAGTTTTCAAGGCAAGAGACATTCAGGGGTGGTTTGTCATTGCCTGCCTCTGCATCACGACCCTGGACGTCCTTGGTGGTCTCCCATCTAAACACTAGCCAGAGCCGACCATGGTTAGCTTCTGAGATGAGGCTGGCTTGAGCTATCCAGTTGGGAGAAAGTAAATAAGCCCTGTCATACCTCCAAGCACAGTTGGTGTAACTTTTAAGTATTTCATTTGCACCAGATATGTGTAGGATGCTGTAGTCCAGTCATTAAGTTGTGCTCAACTGTATTTTGTCTCAGAGCTATTGTGAGTAGGAGTCCTCTGTGTACTTTGCTGACTATAGGGACTGGACTTCAGAAGTATTATCATGGCTTTGAACGCTTGAGTGCTGCTCTTAAGAATGTGCTGAGCGTTTCACTAAAAGAAATAGCATGTCCCTGTCTGAAGGTTTACAATCTAAATATTGATAAGAGGGAAGGGGAGGGAGCAGAGAGGATAAGGTATGCGGAGTAAATGAAAACTTGGCACTTCAATAAAACATGATTAGAGGTCAATACAGTTTTTAAATTTTAAGCAGACACAATTTTAGAAAAGTGCTTAGTGCAGTTTTGTCTTGCCTTTCCTCCAGTGAGCTCAGGGGGAAATTATTCTCTTCTTCCCTTTTATCCGGTAAGTTTCATGGCAAGCATGGAATTGCACCAAGCTCTTCCCAGTCCCACTTTCCACATGACACCATACTGGTAACCGAAACCGGGCAAGTCTTAAAAGGCATGCCATTGTATTGATGACCCTTGCTCAAAAGGTTTCATGCATAGTTATGCAGATGATGCCCCATCTATTGTGGAATAAGATTCTTTGTTTTAGAATGGGACCTATCTTAACAGAGAGAAGAACTGCTTATCTACACCTTCGGGGAAAGAGATGCAGCATAAAGTGAAAGGGGTGTTCTAACCGATCTTCCAGGCAGATGCTAGAATATGCTTAACGTCATTTCCTTTGCTCTGTTACCTAGAATGTATTCACACATCCGTTTTCATAGCAACAGCCATGGTTTCAGCTGGAAACCGAAACCTAATAAGAACTGTTGTTTTAAACCCAACTCCCTGTCTCATCTTCATGTGTCTTACTGAGCTCTGCTTGAAAAATCACCTTGACTTTAATAGGCGAACTTTTGACGGAGTTCAGATCTCTGCCTTCAGAGGTGTGTGACTGGATACTGAAGCATTCTCTTTAGGTTTTGACTTTGGATTTAATTTTCAAAGTCTCTTTTAAACCTCTTGTGGTAATTTAGGACAGATTCTGAAGCTCTAGAAGGTTCTAATGCTAAAAGAGGTAGCAGAAGTGCTGCATTATGGGCAGAGGTTGACCCAAACTCTTGTTCACTTTCTTACAGTGTCTGCAATCCGACAGAGAGCTAAAATGCACTTATACTCAGTGGTTTCAGCTGCTTTCAATGCAACCTCAATCAGAGTTGCATCTTCAGTTAATGTGGGCTTGAGAAATCAAAAGATTGTGCCTTTGAGCACTTATCAGTGTTGGAATGTGGCCTAAGAGTAAAGCAAACAGCAAACTAAATGTTAATTTCCCTACTAAACAAAGGATGAATGTCTAATTTAAATATGGGTGATGTACCTGTTGTTCTTCTGTCAGCTTATTCCCCAGTGAGAACCAGGTAGAGCTTTGCAGAGGGGGGGGAAGTCCATTTAACAAATTTTAATGCACACTATATGAACCTTAAAGGCAAAATCGTGGTGCTTCTGGACCTATTGCTTTTGCTTGCCCAATGCTTCCTGTTACAGGGAACTCTGTGTTTGCAGTTGGTTATAATTGTGGCAGCCTTTAACCACTAGCAGTGGTGAGTGAAGAAGGAAGTTGTTACAAAATGGTAAAGAATTGGGGGTGGGTATGTGGAGCAGAGAAGCATTGGTAGTTTGCAGGAAAAGGATGATAGGCTCCCTTTTAGGGCTTGGGCATGCTGAATGGGCGTTCTGCCTTTTTTTGAGCATCAGGCTCCTGTGATATATTTATATGTTCCAGTCTTTGTAGTACTAACCCAGCTGTACATCTGATGAGACAGCTGTTGGCCAACACTTCTTGTGACTGAAACCTGGATTACTCCATTCTCTTACGGTGGAAGAACTGCTGTTGGCTTCCACAAACACTTCAGAGTAAAAGCTGAGACTAGGAATGTAATGGTTATGAGAGGAGCTGTACATTTTCAGGTCTCCAGTGTGAACCCTGCCTGTAGCATTAACTCACCAAGTGCCACCGTCATGCAGGGATATCAGGCTGGGATCTGGGAGACCCAGGTTCGAGTCCCCGCTCTGCCATGAAGGTAAGCAGGCAGCTCTAGGCCAGTCACACACTCAGCCTGATTTACCTCACAGGGAGGTTCTAAGGGCAGAATGGAAGAAGAAGGAGAGATTGGATTCATACCCGTCCTTCACTCGGAGTCTCAGAGCGGCTTACAAACTCCTTTCCCTTCCCCTCCCCACAGCAGACACCCTGTGAGGTGGGTGGGGCTGAGAGAGCTCTGAGAGAACTGCTCTTGAGAGAACTTGTGACTGACCAAGGGTCACACCAGCAGGTGCAAGTGGAGAAGTGGGGAATCAAACCCAGTTCTCCCAGATAAGAGTCCGCACACTTAACCACTACACCAAACTGGCGTGCACTAAGTTTCTTGGAGCAAGGGTGGGATAAAAGTGTTAAATAAGTCGCCTTAGGCGAGCGGCCCTTTTCTGAACTTTGGTTGCCCTTTGGGAGTAATGGGGAAACTCACCCTTAAGGGTTGCTCAATAACAAGATAAATGAACTCCTGAAAACAATAATTCATTTGTATACTGACTACTAAGGCTTAGCTCAGTAACAGAGGGGTAGTGAATTTATTGTGGGGCGGTGCAGCCATTTATGAAGCTGGCTTCTGATTTCGTAAAACATGGGCAATTTTCTCAGTGGAGGGTGGTAAGCAGTGGGGTACCGCAGGGATCAGTACTTGGTCCACTGCTTTTTAACATGTTCATTAATGATTTGGAGTTGGGAGTAAGCAGTGAAGTGGCTAAATTTGCGGATGATACGAAATTGTTCAGGGTGGTGAAAACCAGTGAGGATTGTGAAGCACTCCAAAGGAATCTGTCAAGGATGGGCAAGTGGGCGTCAACATGGCAAATGGGGTTCAATGTGGCCAAGTGCAAGGTGATGCACATTGGAGCCAAAAATCCTAAATATAAATACACGTTGATGGGGTCTGAACTGGCAGAGACTGATCAAGAGAGAGATCTTGGAGTTGTAGTAGATAACTCACTGAAAATGTCAAGACAGTGTGTGACTGCAATAAAGAAGGCCAATGCTATGCTGGGGATTATTAGGAAGGGTATTGTAAACAGATCAGCCAATATCATAATGCCCCTATATAAATCAATGGTGCGACCTCATTTGGAATACTGTGTGCAATTCTGGTCACCACACCTTAAAAAGGATGTTATAGCTTTGGAAAAAGTGCAGAAAAGGGCAACTCGAATGATAAAAGGGTTGGAACACTTTCCCTATGAGGAAAGGTTAAGGCGCTTAGGGCTCTTTAGCTTGGAGAAACGATGACTGGGGGTGACATGATTGAGGTTTATAAGATTATCCATGGGATAGAGCAGGTAGAAAAAGAGGTACTTTTCTCCCTTTCTCACAATACAAGAACTTGTGGGCAGTCAATGAAACTGCTGAGTGGTCGGGTTAGAACGGATACAAGGAAGTACTTCTTCACCCAAAGAGTGATTAACACATGGAATTCACTGCCACAGGAAGTGGTGGCGGCTACAAGCATGGACGGCTTCAAAAGGGAATTAGATAGGCATATGGAGCAGAGGTCCATCAGTGGCTATTAGCCACAAGGTATAGATAGGGGCTCTGGGGCAAGTGATGCTCTGTCTTCTTGGTGCTTGAGGGGGTCAACAGTGGGAGGGCTTCTAATGTCCTGGCCCCACTGGTGGACCTCCTGATGGCACCTGGTATTTTTGGCCACTGTGTGACAGAGTGTTGGACTGGATGGGCCTTTGGCCTGATCCAACATTGGCATCTCTTATGTTCTTATGGTTAGCAGAGAGTCAGTATTACATTTTTAAAAAATGTTTCATTTACAGGTCACCTTTCTCTCCAGTGGTGGCTTACATCATTCCCCTGTCCTCCATTTTGTCCTCACAATAACCCTGTGAGGTAGGTGGGGCTGAGAGAGTGTGACTGGCCCAAGATCACCCAGCCTAGTTTCCATGGCAGCTCGGGGGAATCAGACCTGGGTCCCCCAGATCCTACTTTTGCATTCTGATCTCCACGCTGTGCTGGCTGATCAGCACTGGCCCTTTATATATGCAGGTCGGCACAGGACTGGCAATAATGGAATATGTACTGAGGCCTATTACACCCCCCCAGTATCTGTCTGTATCTGTCTTTGGCCTGCCCTTCCTTCAAGGCTCCCCCAAAGGGCTAAGGGGGCATATATGAGTCTCTCCTCAGTTCTGCCCTTATTCCATCCCTGTGAGGCAGGTTGGGCTGAGAGAGTGTAACTGCCCAGGCAGCTGGATGTGGTTCATAGCTGAGTGAGGACTCAGCCTGAGGTGTCTCCTAGGTCCTGAGGTCCAGTCCCTCAACTGCCACGTTACACTGGCCCTTGTCAGCTAGCTGCCATGTTTTCTTTGCTTTCTTCCATCCCTAACCTTAACGCATGCGCGCATGCCTGCTTGCATACTTGCTCGCTTGCTTTGCTTAGCTGCCATGGGTAACTTAAGGGAGGTGCTCTTTGGGCCGTGCAAACTGGCTCCGCCAGACAGCATTATCTATGTAGCCTTGAAGAGGTGAGAGGGCTTGCATTCCACTATGGGTGTGAATAATTCTGCTCTCAGGGGTTGGGGAGAGTCTCCCGTGTATGATGTAATGTCCCGGCGGGGGAATTCCCACGCTCGCGCGCTTGGATTTCATTTGCTCAGCTAGTTGAGGCATCAGAGTATATGTATTGAGTTCCTTGCATTAATCGTTATTCATGACAATGTTCCTGTACTACTTGGCAACAAAACTGTATTCCAATAAAGCGTAACTTTTCCTGAAGAGCGTGCTTGGACCTGCATGTTGTTGACCCTTGACAGCCCTTTCCTCTGGCCTCTGCAGCTCCTACTCACCACTGCTTCCCTGTGCCTTTGGCTCCAAATGCCTAAAAGCATCTTGCCTGAGCCTTAAAACCTGAAAGCCAGCACTGGCGATGCTCCCTCTAAGCTATGGAGTCTTGTGAACGAAAATTCTATTTTGTGAGCTACTGACAGTGAAGCTACTGAGCAAGTGATTTGGCTCCTGCAGAAATCAGTTTGCTCTGGAGCCAGCTTAGAGGGAACACTGAGCACTGGGAGGGTCAGTCCAAAGCCTGAAATTATTCTCTTGAGTCTAATAAACACACAGTTATCAAGAGGAATTATTGTTGAACAAAAAGCAGGCTTTTAGATGTCTTCCTTCTGAAATAACATTATTTATGTAGTACTGGAGACTTTCTTATTACCGAAATGTTTGCATAAGGCTCTTCAGTCGTCTTGAGAAAAACATCTTTTTGCTGCTCCTCATGGTGGCTTTTGTTGCTATCTGAACTAAGGATTTATGCTGTGAATGTAACATGAGAAAGACAAAGTCTTGGCCTGTAGCATGGCCTTCAAGAGAACCGGAGTCGCAGGAGGGTTGCTGCCGTCTCTAGGGGGTGAGCAGGTGCCTATTCCCGGTTCAGAGCCTGTACATCTCGACCACAACCTCCAGCTGGAGTGATTTTGCATCAAGGACCTTTTGTTACGTGTTGAGGAGGGAATGAGACAATTGGTTGCTTCCCTTGTCGTTACTTTGTGCATTTCCTGTGGTTTATGTTTGGAACTGTCTTCTGCTGATTGGTGGTTTAATCATGAGATTAAAGCTTTAAAAGTGGAGAATCTGCTCAGTTGATTTTAATCACTACGCAAGAACTTTTTCCTTTGTTCAGAAATCCTGGTTCTAAGCTCTCTGCTTTGGCGGACAAGGAAGGGGATTGTTTGTTCTGTCATGCCATACCAAGTAACCTTCCTCAAGTTAGTCTCTGATTTTTTAACAGGATTTTTTGTTTGTTTGTGTAAAATCCCATTTGGAGTGCAGGCAGTTTTGCCTAGTTCTTGTCTTGGATGGAAGGGGGAAAGATCAATTAGGCATGCACATCTGGTAAACCAAGAAACTAAGGACAATCCACCAGGCACACGTTGCGCCTTCCATACGTTTGCGAGCCCTCTTGCTCTCGCAGCCTCAAGGCCACCACGGGATGGTGTCATGGTTGGAATGTTGGACTAGGATTTGGGAGACCCAGGTTTGAATCCCCACTCGGCCATGTAAGTTTGCTGGGTGACCTTGGGTCAGTCGCAATCTCTTTGCCTAATGCACCTCAGAGCGTGATTGTGAAGATAAAATGGAGGAGTGGAGAATGATGTAAGCTGCTTTGGGGTGCTATTGCGGGGGAAAGTCAGGATATAAATGAAGTAAGTAATTTTTCTCTGAGTAGAGATGTAAAATTTCCGGAAATTTTGAAGCTCGGAAAAAAACCCGTTTTTTTTCTGTTTTTTTCCGGGGGGAAATGGAAATTTTTGGAAAAATTGAAAAAAATGCTACATTAGCATTTCTTTTGTCTTTTCTAGATTGAAAGTCATTCTGTTACTTTAGGAACATAAAATATGACTATGGACATTTTTACTTGGCATGAAATTATCACAACTAGCATATTAAAAATATAGTGTATCCAAACAATTATTACAAACAGAATACCCACCCACATGCAAAAACAAAATTAAAACTTTTTTCTTCTTCTGACAATCGCACCTCCTAAAGGAAGAAATGCATCTTGTTCTTGCATTGGAGAGTTCAGTTTGTAACCTAGGACTTGCTTGTCCTCAGTGCACAGAAATTAGATCAATCTGATACCATATATATATATTTTAGAAATGATTTGGAAAATATTTGAACACCTTGTCTTAAAATATTTTATTCATCATGTTAAAATAAAACGCTCCATAATAATTTTTTTTCTTTTTTCAATTTTTCTAATTTTTTTCGGAAAAAAACAAAAAGGCTTCAGGAAAAAAATGGGGGGGAAAAAGGATTTTCCCCAAATTTTTCCGGGCCTTCACATCTCTAGGCCTGAGAGTATCGAAGAAGACTGTGTTTGGCATGTCATGAAGACTGGTTCAACGCTGGGAATCACCTGGAGATAGGCTTGTCCTGTATGGTGGCAGTAGATAACAAGACCACTCGGCAGTAAGGTAATTGGACTCATTTCCACAAAATCAAGAGTCAGCTGAGAGAAAGAGGAAAACCTTTATGAAGTATAGCGACTATTAAACAAGGGGTAATACGATATGACCGCTGCATTTAGTACTTTTGGACATTTTTTGTTAATAGATATTTACAGTTGCCAAGGGAAAATATCAGTTACAAAGTTGCAACTTTAAAAAGTTTAAAGTTGCAACTTTTTTTTACAAAGTTTAAAGTTGCAACTTTAAAAAGTCATTTATGGAGTCCCAGTAATCTTCCCATTTCAATATAAAGCCTTGTCTTCAGATATCTCTTCTGTAATCATTGAGTTTCTTTGATGATTTCGGAGTATTCCTAGGACTTTCAAACACTCTGCCTGGATTTTGACAGTCATGTGTCAGCAAACCCGCATACTTAATTACTTCTCTACCATCTCTTGCCAGCTGAGTAATTGTTCCTCAATCTTTTCCGTAGCAGCTGCTGCAAAGATTTCGTATGTACCTAATGTGTATGTAAAATGATGTGAGTTATAATTAGGAATGACACTCTGAATTTTGGTCTGATGAGTGGTATAGGATTCTGTTTGGAAATTATTAAAATATATAATGTACAAGCATATTAATTAACAGTAGTAGATTCTAAGCACTGGTGGGTCTAAGCTACTGTTCTTTTCAGTTTATGATAATGGACCTACCCTAGAGCCATTGCTTTTTGTCTCGATTCCATAGAGGTATGGTACAGTCCTTTCAGTGATCATGCTAGAGTACAGCTGATAAGCAGATGTGCTGCATTATATGTTATGTTCGTCAGTACCTGGTTGAAGAGGAGCTGTGTCCAGACAGGTAGTAGCCAGTGTTATATAGCGGTCAGGGTGTCGTATGAGGATATGAGTGGTCCAAGTTTAAACCCCTACTTTGTTGTGGAGGTTTCCTGGATGACTTTGGGCCAGAAGGCACTGTGGTCTAAAGTGGTGCAGTACATTTTTGCCTCCTGAAGACTCTGCCACCTTATTGTCCCCCCACTCCCCTGGGTGCGTGAACCAGGCCTGAACGATGGGGCTGTGAGCTAAGGAGTAGGTCCCTGGTTCATACCCTTCCTTTGGCCACAAGCTTGGCCAAAGGATCCCGTGGACCCTGCAGTCAAATTCCCTGTCCTACTGCCATATACGAAAGCATCCGTAATTAAAGACTCAAGGCATTCTTTAAAGGAAGATTGGGAAATCTCCCACCTCCATAACCAATTCATGTAATTTGCTCTGTTCCTTAATAACTGTAAGATGCTCTGGGAACAGACAGTGGTAAATCGTTCAGGGACACTGAGAAATACAAAAAATAGAAAAATGTGGTTGATACCTCACGTTTCTCCCCAATGGGGATCCAAAGTAGCTTATATCATTCACTTTTTCTTTCACTTTATCCTCACAACAACCCTGTGAGGTAGATTAGGGCGAAAGTGCGTGAAAGGTGGCTTTTTATATCTCAGCTTCTGGGGATGGTTGAAAAGGGGAGGTCACAAATGTTGAATTAGTTTGAACGCTCCAAAGCCCCAACACGAGGGATAGGCTTTATAAAAGCATCGGTGAATCTTGTGCATGAAGGACACAGATGAAAGTCGGTTTTATAAATGGGGTTGCATGTAGGGTTCCCGGTAAGGTGTGCCCACCCACAATTTCCCCTGCCCATTGGAGAGATTTTTGGGGGCATTAACAGGGATTGGTTCCTGTGGGCATTAACAGGGATTGGTAAGGTGGGGGCGGTGGCGCAGGCAGTTAAACGCCTGCACTATAACATCACCGAGCAGCCACTATGGTTGTTCGAGTACCACCGTGGTCGAGGTGAGCTCTCGACCTTCGCCCTAGCTCCCGCCTACCCAGCGGTCTCGAAAGCAACTTAATTGCAAGTAGGTAAATGGGTACCCACCCTTAGAGGGTGGGGGGCACCCTGTGTGGCTGACTGAAGGCGACGGCGGCAATGGCGGCGATGATGATGGCGGCGGCAAGAATCCTGGCGTGGACGGAAGTGGTGGTGTGGTGCAGCGGCAGCGAGCGAGCGCGATCGGGAGGTGCGACGAGCGATCCCTGGTGGCGGAAAGAACTACACCGATGGCTGCCGAAAAGAAGATGAAGGAGCGTGCGCAGATCCCGAGCACCAGCCCAGCGGAGCCGGAAAGGACATAGCCGGGCTGGGAACAGGCGAAGCGGCGCGTCGAGAGAAGAGCACACCACCTCCGAACGCCGGGAAAGAAAAAACATCCCCGCCAACAGCCAGAATCCCGTCCGACCGAACCGTGCCAACCCGACAAGGAAGAAACATCATATGTCACCACAGAGGGGGTGCTGGTAGGCTATCCCATCCCCTTACATACATTGTGGCCTTAGCTAGGGACAAAAATGGTGATTAGCACCAGAAAAAACTTGTAAGCCGCTCAGAGACCCCAACTATGGGATTAGAGCGGGATATTAAATGGAAAGTATAAATAAATATAAATAAATAAATAAATTCCTCTCCCCAGCCAGCCCCGCCCTCCCACTCATTTGGCACCCATAAGGGGGGGGTTTTCTTGTGCCTGCCAGCCTTCCTTCTTTCGTTGGCGAGGAAGAGCCCTCCTCCTCTGCCAGCCAGATGGTGCAAGCTAAGACTCGGGAGCCATCCCTGCTGCTGCCACCCAAGAATACCTGTGCTCTGCATCAGGAGGTAAGTTGCCCTGGCAAGGGTCTCCTTGCTGCCATTGTGGGGGGCTGTGGGGCCCCTCTCCTATCTCCCCATCTGTTTGCTTTTCTCCCCCCCTCCCCCATCTATTTGCTTTCTTTTTATCTCTCCCCTACCCCTCCCT